>NW_024070192.1:3366990-3416443 GCF_014754425.2 Oryx dammah | reverse complement strand
ATGGTTATGAAATCAGAAAGAACAAACTATATTTCTAGCTCAAGACTGGGAGTGGCAGTTGCTAGCCCTGGCTGGCATCTCTAGAGAGAGTTGATGGCATATAACTAAGCTGGGCAAAGACCACCATCCAATACTAAACATATCGTCTCTGAACACACATCATTTTTGCACATGGTGTAAACTCAAGCTTTTTTCTTATAAGACGATCACCGTGGTTTTGTAGAGAGAATGGATAAGGATTCTCATGTTTTTATGGCTTGTTATTTCACAAGAAACCCAGAGATTTGGATGGTTTATTTCTCTCTTTGTGTCTCAGTTATACTATTAAGTAACTAAATTGGGGTAACAGTAACAACAGAAGAACAGTTTATTTGTCTGTTGCAAAATATAACTGTCTGATTTCATTCAGAGGAAAAGATTTTATATCTGTCTAGCTTTCATGGGATTATCTGAAGTAGCTTTCTTTATTAAAATAAGAAGTGCTTTGATAACTTTCCATATATTGCTAAAGTACAACATTTTTAATGCAACCAGAAAGGATAGAGCTACTAACTTTTGAGCTGCTAAATCTTTAGCCTTCCAGAAATTACCATAAATTGCACATCAGAAATAAAGGCTTTGGGTTATTGCAGACCAGGAGTTGTAGAAAGATGCTATCCAGTGCAATAGCCACTAGTCACAGATAGCTGTTTCTGTTAAATTTTAAATTAATCAAATTTAAACAAGATTAGAGAATCTACTCCTCAGTCACACTATCAGATTTCAGGTTCTCAGTCATCTCATGTAGAATGTACCTACCGTTTTGGAAACAGCAGTTATAAGACTTTTCCATCATCTACCGGACTCGTATCAGAGGTTAACACATAAAAATGTAGGCTCTGTAGCCCATGTTGTGTTTGCTGCAATTACTCAACTCTGCCATCACAGGGGAAAGTGTCTGTAAGCATATGGAATCAAATACCAAAACGGGCAGTGGGCTGGGGCTGGCTGCAAAATATAGTTTGCCAAACTCTGGACCAGATTTTCCATGCAGGGCAGCTAGTTCTGTGTTGGACCCATAGGAAGCATTCAGTACCTAGTTGTCTTCTCTACAAGTACTTAAAAATCAGAACAAGAACTATTAGACTGGAAATAAGTTAAAAGTTCAACAGTTTTTGCATCTACAATTTGGTGTGTTCCAGAAACGTAGCAACTGTAATTTATTTCAACAAGATACTGTAAAGAAAGAGAGAGATTTGAAAAATATTTACTGGAAAGGTGGTCTTGAGCCATCTTTGTCTTTCAGCAAACTATGTACAGTATCTGTCCAGTGTTTTCTTTAAAAAAAGACAAAATCATACATGAATAGTCTCATATTTTGGGGCAGTGACTTATGGAAGTCTTAATTTTATTATCTTGCTTCTCTGTGTTTTGCCACGTTTTTCTCCCTATTCTCGTATTTATTTTGATAATCGGAAGAAAGAACTTGCTAAACTAGTTGAAGTTACTGGAGTTAGTTTTCCCCAACATGTTCCTGATCTTGGGGCTGGAAATGCACCGAATGCATACTGTTCTCACTGAAGCACAGCGCTGTCCACTTCTATTTAGTCTGTCTCTACTTACGTATTTTACAAACGCCATTGGTCTGAGACAAAATGATAACAGTGTGAAGGCGGCCAAGCATGTGAATCTCGAATAATTCAGGGATACGGTTTAATGGACTGCTGGATTGTTTATAGCTTCAAGATTATCATTCGGAACTTAGGGTAATTTTCACAAACAACCCCCACCCCTTTACTCCCCAACTTTGTCTTCTCATTCACGTAAGAAGCAAAAGTTAAAACTCTTTCTCTAAATGGACCATGGTGTGTCTTCATCAGCAATGGGCATGCACAGATTATACTGAGACATGCCATCCAAAACCAGTGAAGCGAGCCGGCTCCATATTCCCTGAGAATTTATAACACAGGAAAATATCTACAGCATGCTATTAGGTATAAAAATGGACCTATACACCATTTGGATTTGGGTTATAACAGACAAAACATACAAACGTCAAACTAAATTTTTAAATTTACATTCCAGAGTTTTATTCTTTTAAAAACAGATAAATACTCACGTTATGTATATTTGTGTACACACACAGGCATACACACATACACACGCTGAAGATAAACAGAAAGCTTTGAATGTGTATTAAGTAAATGCACAGAGTGAATTTGAAATGTACCTTAAAGATAAACAATTCTGTATAAATATTTAGTCCAGTGGGAAATACAGCATTATCACAATTTCTGGCAATATTTTATTAGAAAGAGAATGCAACTTCTTCTTTTTTTGTTTCTTCCATTTTTCTGTGTATGAAGCAGCAGCATTCCACAGGGATTTTAGAATGACTAAACATTTTCTTCTACTGAAACTATTCTGTTTTGCTAACTCTGGCGGCCTGATTCCTTCACTCTGAGTTGTTATGAAACCGATCTCAATGACAACAACATCAAGCAGCTTAGCATGCCTATATTTGTATCTTCTTGACAGGCAAAAATTCTGTTGTAGTGTGTGCAGATACTCGGTCATGCCTGACTCTTTGCAACCCTGTGGACCATAGCCTGCCAGACTCCTCTGAAAATGGAATTTTTCAGGCAAGAATCTTGGAGTAGGTTTCCATTTCCTACTCCAAGAAAGAGATCTTCCTGACCCAGGGATCGAACCTGCATCTCTGATGAATCCTGTACTCTCAGGCGGCTTCTTTACCACTGGATGTGCCTGAGAAGCCCCTTTGTAGTATGCGTTCATGTCCATAAGAAAGGGAAAGGTGTTTCCCGTTGCAGTTGAGAAAGTTTCATTTGGGTAGGATTTTTCCATATGAGGTGGTCACACTGGCCGTAGCCAAGAAGACTTATAGGAAAGATGGAGATGTGAAGTTGTACCTCAAGATTCATTTACAAGTCCTGTTTGGCAGCATTTTCTCTGAGAACAAGCTATGCTATATATTTCAGAGAAATTGAAACCATATGTTGACACCTAAAAACCTTGAGAAATACCACCAGAGTTTGCAAGAAAACACACAAATATAATCAAATCATTGAGAATATGTCTACTCAAGAGTAACTATAATACTTCACTTGTTTTTCAAGGAGCTGTATTAGGGATCTTAATGCCATTAACTATAGCACACAGCAACCTAATTGAAGCTGACTGATGGAGTTAATATTAAACTCTTCATCTTGTATTTCCACATTGAAATGAAAATATTTCATGGTGACTGCTTCAGTTTTAGTAGTAATTATGTTTCCTCATTGATGCTTGGTATAGAGAGCTTCTCTGTCGACAGACTGGGGTCTTGGAATGAGATTGAAGCCAAAATGAAGCCTCAGGAAGAAAAAAAAAAACTATTTGGCTATTTAGGCTGGCAAAACTAAATATGCAAAACTATTGCATATTTGAGCTGGCAGGTATTTGATGAGCTACTGAACAGCCATTGCAATTTCTCTAGCATTCCAACTTTTTCCCACAAATATTGCAAACACCTCTCCCAAAGGGCTAACTTCAACCTTAATTTAAAGATGGACACTCAACACAAGGGGCCTGTCAGAATGGAATCCGAATTTAAAGTTCAACAAAAGACAGTTCTTCTGGGTGCCCAGAAATGTGCCTGCTTAGAGACAATTAGGCTTCCCTAGTGGTTCAGACTGTAAAGAGCCGGCCTACAATGTGGGAGACCAGATTTGATCCCTGGGTCAGGAAGATCCCCTGGAGAAGGAAATGGCAACCCACTCCAGCATTCTTGCCTGGAAAATCCCATGGACAGAGGAGCCTGGCTACGGTCCATGGGGTCACAAAGAGTCAGACACAACTGAATGACTTAACATAACACACACACACACAGATAACTACGGACTCCCCAGGTGGCTTGGTGGGAAAGAATCCACCTGCCAACACAGAAGACACATGTTGGATCCCTGGGTTGGGAAGATCCTCTGGAGAAGGAAATGGCAACCCACTCCAGTATTCTTGCCTGGGAAATCCCACGGATAGAGGAGCCTGGGGAGGCTACAGTCCATGGGGTCGCAAAAAGTAGGACACAGCTGAGCGACTGAGCATGCAGAGATAATTATAGTAATAGAATATGGAGCGGTTTTTGCCTGTAGATGCTTCCCTTTGAGTACAGGCACCCATGACATCATTGCTATGGTGTGACTTTAGAATGCTGTCCACGTGGAAGGCACACAGGTAAAACAGGGTGGTAACTTTTTCCCCCTTCCTCAGTTTGAGTTGGCAATCCTGTGATGGGGTCCCCACAGAGGGCGAGTCCTGTGATCAGCTGCTTGTGGCTGTATCCACCGGGAAGCGTCCTGACCTCCGGGCCGTTTGCAGGGACCATCACAGCCGAGTGCTTTCAGCCCGTTGATCTCTGGGCATCTTTTCTATTGCTCTGTTTGTTGTTAGCTTAATGGATCACTTGATACTGAAAATAAGGCAGTTTCGCTTGCATACTTTCTCAAACGTTCCTTTCACACGCTTTTTCTTTTTTTTACCTTTTCATTTATCAACAAACATACGTGTACTTGCATGTCTGGGCCAACTCGCCCGTTAGGAATCCCTCTTAGTTATATAGACTCCTCGGTCTGTTTTTTGTTTTGGCTGCTGGTAGTGGACTACGTGTGTTGAACAAAGAGGGCGTTTCTACCTCAATTATTTGCAGAGGGAATATGCCCCCACCCGTAGACCTACCACCATCAGCATCGTCTCTTCCCAAGGGGCAGTCAAATGTCTCAGGGATTCCCTAGTGCAGATTTGCAAGGAGATTGTGTTTGATGGAATTTTAAATAATTATTTCTAATATCCCCATGAGGCAGATAGACTTTCCAATGGGTATGCACACACATACACACTGACACTCAAGTTTGGACTCTATGTACTGAGTACCTAGGACGCACCAAGGAAATTTGCTCGATATCAGATTTATATCATACAGACTTAACTGAAATCCAGGAGGAAGTTAATCCTCCCTTTATAAACAAGGAGACTGAGATTTGGAAATTTAAATAATTGGCTCACATTCCTGCATCTGGAAGATGAGCTCGATGGGCTTAGATGATGAAGGCTGGACTTTAACTGTATTATATACTGACCAATTTTTGTTACTGCTGCTGTTTAGTCGCTAAGTCCTGTCCGACTCCTTTGTGACTCCATAGACTATAGCCCGACAGGCTCCTCTGTCCACCGGATTTTCCAGGCAGGAATACTGGAATGGGTTGCCAGTTTCTCCTCCAGGGGATCTTCCCGACCCAGGGATCAAACCCATCTCCTGAATTGGGATGGGATGTGGATTTTTTTTTTTAACCACTGAGCCACCTCGGAAGCCCTTTTACCAATTTTTACTTCTTCTCATAAGCCATGATGGCCTTGAACCTATAAAAGGCAGTTTTACTGCTAGAAACAAATAAAATCAACAAAAAATACAAAATTATTTGAGAAGAAGGGTGTGTTAGTTCACTTTACTGGGTCAACTTGACTGGGTCAGGGGATGCTCGAATAGCTGGTAATCATTATTTCCGGGGGTGTCTGACAGGGTGTTTCCGGATAAGATTAGCATTTGGAGCAGTGGGCTCAGTAAAGCCGGTGGCCCTCCCCGGTGTGGGTGGGTATCCGTCAGTCCACTGGGGGCCTGAATGGGGTCAAAGGGGGAGAGAGTAGAATTCACCTCTACTTCTCCGTGCCTTCCTTCTTAGGGTGAGACACCAGTCTCCTGCCCTCTGACTAGGACTTGAACCCTCGGGCTTTTGGACTCAGACAGGAGCCACACCACTGGTTTCTCTGAGTATTCAGCTTGCAGAGAGCAGATTACCGGGCTTCTCAGCCTCCATAATCCTGTGAGCTAATCTCGTCCTTAATAAATAGTCAATCAATTTCCTATTGGTTTGGTTTCCCTGGAGAACCCTGACTAATACAGTGAACATTTGCAAGAAAAGAAAGAGCCAAATAGAGATTTTAAATGGGCCTATTGCCAGGATTCTTCTTGAATATCTCCAATCAATGACAGAGAATTGTGTAAAAAGTGTTTGTGAATTCCTTTTCTGAGGAGATGGTCAGTACATTTTGTCAGATTCTCTGGGTGGTTCATGATGTTTGTTTGTCTGTTTATTTCTGTGCTGGGCCTCTGTTGCTGCCTGCGGGCTTCTCATCGCAGTGGCTTCCCTTGAGGAGTGTGGGCTCTAGAGCGCAGGTTCGGTAGCTGTGATGCATGAACTCAGTTGCTCCACAGCATGTGGAATTTTCTCGGATCAGGGATCGAACTCATGCCCTTCTCACGGGCAGGTGAATTCTCACCACTGGACCACCAGGGAAGTCCATGATAGCTTTATCACTATGTATCACTGTGAACAAAAAGCACCAATTACTTTTCATATAGAATATATATAATGATGTCATTGATGTTTTCTGTTCATTAAAGAAATATATCTTTAAACATATATATATATATTCTTTACACTTAAATGTCTAGATGTTGCACAGATACTCAGATTTTCATCCTCAAGTTTTAGACTTACACTTTTTCTAGGAAGAGGAGGACTCTTGTTTCTTGGAGTAACTGCACCTTGCTTTCTTTTCATAAAGCCTGAATGCTCCTCTGGTCACAGATCATAGTGAAATTTCAAGATATATGCCATGTCCCTGGAGGTTTACAGACATGAACGGGACTCTTTAATTTGGATCTAGTTTTCTTTTTCCTCACCTTGGGCATCAAATTTTACAGCATTGAAAGAAGATTTTAATCATTGTCTTTATTCTTCCTGGAGACCTGGAAACTCTCTGCCCTCAGAATCTGACAGTCACACTTGACCTAAGAGGATATTCATTAATGAATGATTTAGTATCTTTCAGCCTTGGAATAAGAGCTTCCCAGGTAATGCTAGTGGTAAATAGCTTGCCTGCCAATGCAGGGGACACAAGAGATGTGGCTTCTATCCCTGGGTCGGGAAGATCCCCTGGAGGAGGAGAAGTCACCCCACTCCAGGATTCTTGCCTGGAGAATCCCATGGATAGAGGAGCTTGACGAGCTCCAGTGCATGGAGTCGCAAGAGTCAGACATGACTGACGCTACTTAGCACACACACAACTTTGGAATAAACCTGACTTCCATAGCTGTGACTCCCATTTGGCACAAGCCCCTGATTTCTTTATCAGTCCTGAGTGTTTGCTGGTGAACATCTTTCACTGAAATCAGTGTACATGGGTTGCCTCTGATGTTCAAAGCTTAATGTGCAGTGTCTTGCTCCCTGTGTGGCTGCCCACTGAGTTAATTTTCTTAATAATAAACAAGTATGGCCTCAGATAATTTGTAGGCCAGAAATTCCTAAAGTATCCTAGGACTAGTAATTAAAGTTATAGTAAACCCCCCAAAAAGCTTTACCTAATCATCTCCTAGTCAGGTCAGTCCCGGGGTGATATTTTTACAGGATTGTGGCATTATAATTTTGAAACCTACATAATTTTATCATCCTTTGAATGGTAGATGAAATTTCCACGGAGTCTCAAATAGCTCATTCATCCATCACTCACCAATATTTAGTACATTGATCTTGAACTCTGTGATTTGATTTATCAAATACCAAGCAAAGTATCTTATGTTATTGACCTTTAATTAAGAAAAAAAAAAACAACTGTCTAAGGTAAAGTCTTACATATTCTCTTTTCTAAACACAGTAAAGTCCTTTTTTTATCCAGTAGCAACATTCCCACTCCTCTTGTTTATATTGCTAGTAAGCGAGGCCAGTATTGAGTTGATTTTGAAAGTAGAATCCCTGGAGTCATGGGCTTCCCCGATAGCTCAGTTGGCTAAGAATCCGCCTGGAATGCAGGAGACTCCAGTTTGATTTCTGGATCGGGAAGATCCTCTGAAGAAGGGGTAAGCTACCCACTCCAGTCTTCTGGCCTGGAGAATTCCTGGAGAGTCCATGGGGTCGCAAAGAGTCAGACACGACTGAGCAACTTTCACTTACTTCCCTGGAGTCAGGCTGCATTGACTGACAGTCAGGATCCTCTCTTATAAAAAACTGGGATCCGGTTTTCTGAAGCTCATTTTCCTAACGTGTGAACTGAGAATAATAATAATGATGGGTCACGCGCCACAGAGTAGCTGTGGTTTAAAATGAGAAAACCTATGCCACACACTTAAGGCAATGCCTGTCATGTCATAAATGAATTTGGCATATTAGTGTTTATATAATTGCTTTTTGTGAAAAAAAGTTGAAACTTGAGTTACAGAAATACGCAAACCACCATGCAAAACCTGTTACACTTAAAATAATGCAATTTGGGTAACAAGGAGCGGAGAACCAAACAAACAAAAGCCAGAGACTGGCTTGGATGACCTGTCAGTAATAACCCAATGGGCTAATAAGAACTGATACCTATATCTACATATACACATAGGTCATAAATATAAGTATATACATTTGGAGAAACAAAAATATGCAAATAAAGTTTTGAACCACTTCTTTTTAGCCCAGGGCTTCCCTGATGGTTCAGCAGGGAACGAATTTGCCTGCAGTTCTGGAGATACAGGAGGTTCAGGTTCGATCCCTGGGTTAGGAAGATTTACCCTGGAGGAGGATGTGACAACCCACTCCAGTGTTCTTGCTGGGAAAATCCCATGGACAGAGGAGCCTGGAGGGCTATAATCCATGGGGTCGCAAAGAGCTGGACAAGACTGAAGTGATGGAGCGCACACACGCAGATACATATATGCTGATCTATCTATGTATCCATTTGTTTGAGCAAAATTGAGCCATCTCTTACTGTTTTTCATTGTCACCCCAACTTATTCCTGATTAGAATCCTAAACCAAACTCCTGACTTTAAAAACATGAAGGAACATTACAGAACTGAGTGTTAAGGCTGTTGACCCAAGAGTATCATTTTCTGGTTCAAATAAAGAAATGAAGAATGAATGACATAGAAATGTATTCCCGAAGCAACTTAGCAGCAGTAGCAGCAGCAGCAGCTCCTTAGTGCTTGGAGATTCAAAACTCCTTTCCTCCCCACCCTCCAGGCAGATAAACCCTTTGAGCTTGTGATGGTTTCCAATGTCATAGCCTAGCCCACTGGCCAACTTTCCCTAAGGAAGTCAAGTAATTTAGGGTCGGCCCCTGAGGTAGTAATTAACATGCTCTAGAATCTGTAAGCTCTAGGCTCTGTTATCATATGATTTGTTTTCTGAGTGGCAGTATCCATATTCAGTAAAATGAGCTACTGTGTAGCCCCTTTGAAGAAACTCATAAAACAGTGGGTTTAATTTGTCTGGGAAATGGAGACTAAAATGTCGTGCAGGTCCCCGATGGAAACTGTGGCTGTATTCTGCAGCCTTCCCACCAAAGCTCTTGGAAAATGGGCAGTGTTAACATCGTTCTCTGGAGTAGGGCCAGAAAGAAACAGTGGATGTTCTCTTGTAAAAACCCTGAAAGCAGCAAGCAACCCATAAACAGTACGCAGACCGAGTCTGAAAATGGACCGTTTTATGTCCCCTAATGGAAGGATAGCTTATTTGTTCATGGATTTATAGCAACAATGTGATGTCATCAAGTGATTTATGGCCAGAGCACATCAAGTGTCAATATACAGTGGTGGGTGGGAGCATCCCATCCTCAGACCAAGGAGCTGACTCCCACCTCCCAACTCCCACCAGGAGGTTGTCTTTGCCAGAGGGTGGGGCAGGCATAGGAAAACCCAACTTGTTAGTGTTACTGGAAATGGGACGACAAGGGAGGCAAAGAATTATTGGAGTCATCCATCTTAGGGAAGGATTTGAGGAACATAAAATCCATTTAGAATATAAAAGGATGATTGCAAACCAGACCATCTCTCTAATGCTTGACTCATTGGGTGACTGGTATCTGATGCTCCACGGGAAAACAGGATCGTAAACTACAAAATCCAGCTGTCCATGGAGGGAGCATTCATTTTTAATGAGAAAAGGATAGGAGACTGGCAATATCATGTGATAATAAAGAAGCGTGATGTTATTTTATTTTTAAATTTATATGCAGTAAAATTCACTGCGTTGGTTATACAATTGTACAAAATTTGACAAAAGTAAAGACCCATATGATAGTGAGAGTGAAAATCGCTCAGTCATGTCTGACCCTTTGCGACCCCGTGGACTGTGTCCATGGAATTCTCCAGGCCAGAGTACCCGAGCCGGTAGCCTTTCCCTTCTCCAAAAGACCCATATAACTATCACCAAAAATAAATAAATAAATAAAAACAGTAAGTACAATGCTTCCGTGGTGTAAAGATTTCCTTTGCTCTTTACCTTTGTACTCAACTCATTTCCTCACCCTCAATTATTACAATTGTTGATATCGTCCCTATTTATTATAGTTTTGCTTTTTCCAGAATACCATTCAGATTAATTGTGTAGTATGTAGCCTTTATACCACATACTATATGCATTTGAGATTCAGCCTCATCGCTGCATCTATTAATAGTCCATTCTTTTTTGATGACTGGGTAATAGTCCATCCTGTGGTTATGTCTCACATTTTGTTAATAGGGATGAATATGTGGAGCTCCGATGAAACTCTTCTGATGAAAATGCAGAGGTGGCTTCACTGTGTATTTGTCAAAGCCCACAGGACTAGAAGACAAAGAGTGAACCTTCACACAAACTGTGGGCTTCAGCAAATAACAGTGTAACAATGTCTATTCATTAGCTGTAATGGAAATGACATATTAGGGCAGATTTTTAAAAATAAAGGAAACTGCATGATGGGGTTGGAGGTTAAAGTAGGTATGTGGAACTCTTTGTCTTAATTGCTCAATTATTTTATAAATCTATATTCTGTAGATACAGCCTATTCATTATTTTTAAAACTTAAAAGCAGGCACTTAAGAATGAAAATTATGAGTACATTCAAGAGAATTAGGGGAGTAAAATGGGCTTACTTTCAAAAGCCAAGAAAGAGAAAAAAAAAGAGAGAAGCAAAATAATTATGGTAAATAGAAAATGCATAGTATGATGATTTAAGTATCTTCAAGCATATCAGCAAACATTTTACCTACAAACAAAATGCACTGTTCTGCAAAAGAACTGAGTTTTAACTGGAATAATCAAGTGACCTCCTCATCATGCATTCTCTGAGAGGCAAGCATCAAGCATCCTGTCACAGGAAGATAGAAAACGTGGGATAGAAAATAGAGATGCAGGTTTAAATATAACTGGAAATTAACAACCAAAAGAAAGCTGGTATGTCACCATCAATAAGTAGAATTTGGGTTAAAAGAGGGTCATGATTTAATGATAACAGAGCAATTTACCATGAAGTTAAAGAAATACTAAGTCTATACATGTGTAAAAATATAGGCTCAAATGTTTAAAGCAGTTGCTGAAGGAAGACCAAGGAGAAACTTAATGTGCAAACAGGTATGCCTTTGTGCAGCAATAACAAATCATTCGAAAGATTGATGCAATCGCTTGTAGCACAAGGCACAATGCATTTATGAAATGCAAATGCTTTATAGATTGGACATTTGTAAAACTGGACTGGGTACTGTGTCCTAGGTATCTGTATGTCAGTCTCATTCAGATAGATGTTTAATCAAAATGTCAGTCCACCAGAAAGAGAACGATAGGTTTGACAACAGGTTTTGGAAACTAGAAGACATGTTTCTAAGTCATTCATGGTTCAGATAAAACTATACGCTGGTAAAATAAATACACTGGAGAAAATTTAAGAAATCAACAGTTGGGAAGGATATTGCTTAGGGTGCTGACTAAAACTTCTCATACTGCTGATTAGGTTTGGCCAAACCTCTTTGTAGGGGCTTCCCTCCTAGCTCCAGTTGGTAAAGAATCTGCCTGCAATGCAGAAGACATGGGTTCAATTCCTGGATTGGGAAGATCCCCTGGAGAAAGGAAATGGCAACCGCTTCAGTATTCTTGCCTGGAGAATCCCATGGACAGAGGAACCTTGCAGGCTACAGTCCATGGGGTTGCAAGAGTCGGACATGACTGAGTGACTTTCACTAAACCTCTTTGTAGGCAGTATGTAATAAAGGTGAAGATAGACTCAAACTCTAAGCTAAAAATACCACATTCACGTTCACACACAGAGAAAATTTCACCCATGCTTATGAAGACACTCTCACAAAGATAGATTTTAAGTATTGCTCCTAATAGCAAAAATATAAAACAATGGGATTTAATTTATAAATTAATATGTAAATTGTAGTGTACTTATAAAATGAAAAAAAAATAGTAATTGTCAAAATTAATGAATTAGCTAAATCAAGTTTACTCTTTTGAACTTTGCAAGCCATGGTATAAGTTGAGAAAATTATGTCATATTTATATAGCAAGGGAAAATAGACATTTCCACATGTTCTTTATTGATGAAATTCAAAACATAGTAATAAAAATTGAGTGGTTTTTTTTTTTTTTGTAACATAGGTATATTAACAAGAAGAATAGGATTCCCTTTATGGGGATAAAATTTCACCTAACTGAAGGTCAATGTTGTATAGCATCAAATTGATTACAAATGGTCACAGGTGGAAAACAAAAAACCTTAAAGTGTGAATTGCTCTGTCGTTTCCGACTCTCTGCAACCCCATGAACGGCAGCCCACCAGGCTCCTCTGTCCATAAGATTTCCCAGGCACAAATACTGGAGTGGGTTGCCATTTCCTTCTCTAGGGGATCTTCCTGACCCAGAGATCAAACCCGGGTCTCCAGCTTTGCAGGCAGATTCTGTACTGTCTGAGCCACCAGGGTTTCACAAAACGGGAATGGACTATATTTGGGTCCATTGAGCCATGGTTTGCCAAATCTGAGTCCGATCAGTATGTCAGCATGGTATCAAGTATAAACAAGCACCTTGCTAAAGGAAGTATACACATGCATGGTGCCATTTATGGAAACTATTTAAAAAATCAAAGCCTTACTATTACTCTTTATGAAATAGATGTGCGGAGAAATATGAAACGTGAACAGGAAAGACATATGCCAATTTTCAGGATAGGATCTGAATGCAATCTTTTGGATTAAATGAATGAATCCAACATTTCTATACTAGAACTCTCTCTGGGGCTGTAGACGTACCCTCCAAAAACGGAGTGCTGGTTATAAAATGACTGGGCTTGGCCACAGGAATTCTGAATTGCATGGATCCAAAATAAATGAGTCATTTCCCTCTTCCCTACCTCTTCCACAGCTTCCTATTCTCTTTCTTGATAGTATTTATCCTAAGAAATATCACCTCCACCATCTAAAGTCTTTTTTTAATCCACCTTTTCCTTTCCAAATATGATTTATTTTCCAAATTCTGGTCCTTCTCATCACCATTCTCTCTCTCTGAGTCTCTTTCCTCTGTTTTCTCTCCTCTCTCCTCTATGACCATAAAAGCCTCAAAACTTTTCTCTAGGAGAGAAATGTTGTCAAAACCCAAATACGTTCCTATCAGCCATTTCTTCAAAACCTCCACTGTCTCCCCATTCTGGATGAGATTAAATATAAAGTCTCAGTTCAGTTCAGTTCAGTTCATTTCAGTCGCTCAGTCCTGTCCAACTCTTTGCAACCCCATGAATCGCAGCACGCCAGGCCTCCTTGTCCATCACCATCTCCCGGAGTTCACTCAGACTCACATCCATCGAGTCGGTGATGCCATCCAGCCATCTCATCCTCGGTCGTCCCCTTCTCCTCCTGCCCCGAATCCCTCCCAGCATCAAAGTCTTTTCCAATGAGTCAACTCTTCGCATGAGGTGGCCAAAGTACTGGAGTTTCAGCTTTAGCATCATTCCTTCCAAAGAAATCCCAGGGTTGATCTCCTTCAGAATGGACTGGTTGGATCTTCTTGCAGTCCAAGGGACCCTCAAGAGTCTTCTCCAACACCACAGTTCAAAAGCATCGATTCTTCGGCGCTCAGCTTTCTTCACAGTCCAACTCTCACATCCATACATGACCACTGGAAAAACCATAGCCTTGACTAGACGGACCTTAGTCGGCAAAGTAATGTCTCTGCTTTTGAATATGCTATCTAGGTTGGTCATAACTTTTCTTCCAAGGAGTAAGCGTCTTTTAATTTCATGGCTGCAATCACCATCTGCAGTGATTTTGGAGCCCCCCCAAAATAAAGTCTGACACTGTTTCCACTGTTTCCCCATCTATTTCCCATGAAGTGATGGGACCGGATGCCATGATCTTCATTTTCTGAATGTTGAGCTTTAAGCCAACTTTTTCACTCTCCTCTTTTACTTTCAAGAGGCTTTAGCAGGTCTTAAAAGACTTATTTGAATTGGTTTCCTTTACTTTCAAGAGTTAAATTCTTAGCTTTTAATTTTTTTTAATTGAACTTCACACACTGCTTTCCCATCTCCCCCACATCATTTATTTTCTATATTTGTGATCTCCATACCCTAGTGACCCACCTCTGTCAATAATAATTTTAGGATTATTTTCAATACATTTCTGTTTGTTGTTGTTTACTGACTAATTCTTGTTCAACTCTTTGCAACCGCATGGACTGTAACCCACCAGGCTCCTCTGTCCATGGGATTCTCCAGGCAAGGATACTGGAGTGGTTTGCCATTCCTGCTCCAGGGGATCTTCCTGACCCAGGGACTGAACCCACGTCTTCTGCATTGAGATGTGGATTCTTTACAACCGAGTCACCAGGGAAGCCCACATTTTTGCTAATTAAAGTAGAAACATATCTGTATTTTTTTGCTTCAGTTGTGTCCGGCTCTTTGCAACCCTGTGGACTATAGCCCGCCGGGTTCCTCTGTCCAGGGGATTCTCCAGGCAAGAATACTGGAGTATTCCTCGTCCAGGGCATCTTCCCCATCCAGGGATCTAACCCGAGTCTCTTACGTCTCCTGCACTGGCAGGTGGGTTCTTTACCACTAGAACCACCTGGGAAGCCCTAGACCCCCATCTAAATACTTGAAAGTTATAAACCAAGCTCACAAACCATTAATTTAATATTTTACATCTTATGTCTCCTGCGCTGGCAGGCGGGTACCTTACCACTAGTGCCACCTGGGAAGTCCCATTTATTTGCAAAGACCGTATTAAATACACTCAAAATGAAAAAAATATATATAAAAACAGAATATGAGAGAAATCTCTAAAAAGCTTATACTTTTGGTATTAACAGCTCACACATAAAAATCTTTTTGTTCTCTCTAATATATTAATATGAGCTAGACTACAAATAATGTGTTTAATGAGAGCAAAGTGATGGTGTCTATCGCCACCTGTGAAAAGGTCTCTGCATCTGAGCACAGATGCTCTGCGGGGGTCCTGCTAATAAGAAGAGGACTCAGTGCATCTCTGAATGGGCAGGTCCTCTCAGCCTCTTCATGACAGAGCAGACCATCACCCAGTCAGACGTTGTACCCGACTGTTTCTCTCCAGGTAGTCCTCATTTTATCACGCCTTACTTTATTGCAGCTTTTTTGCAAAAGTTTGTGGCAACCTTGCATGGTCAGATGATGGTTAGCAGTTTTGAGTAATACTTTCCTTAGAAAAAGAAGTATGTACGCGCTTATTGTTGGCCGCACTGAGCGTTCACCGCTGCGCGCAGGTCTCCTCTAGTTGCAGCAAGCGGGGGCCACTCTCCAGCTGAGGGGACGGGCTTCTCATTGCAGCGGCTCCTGGGTTGTGGAGCACGGGCTCTAGGGCCCCCGGGCTTCGGGAGTTGCCGTTCTCAGGCTTAGTCGCCTCACAGCATGTGGGATCCTCCTGGACCAGGGGTCAAACCAGCGTCCCCGACATTGGCAGGCAGATTCTTAACCACTGGACCACCAGGGACTCCCTAAAGTACTTTTTAATTAAGATAGGTACATTGTATTTTTAGACATAAGGTTTTGCAGATTTAATAGACTTTAGACATAACTTTTCTATGCACTAAGAAACCAGAAAAGTTCCTGGGACTCACTGTATTCCAGTATTTCTTCATGGAGACTGTCTGGAACGACACACGAGTGTCTCTGAGGTGTGCCTTGATTGATCGCATCCATGCTCATGGCGTGGATCCACACACTGACGACTTAAACATTTCCATCTCAAGCCTAATTCCCTCAAATAATTCTAGATAAACCCTGGCTTGATACCCCGCCTCTTTGTCTATTAGGCCTCTCCTCTTCCCATGGCTCCTCCCTCACCTGTGACCGTATCTGTAAATGCAACTGTAACCGTCCCTTTGTTCTCGAAATCCATGGAGACTGTTTCTTCTTTTTTTAATTTCACAAGCCACATCCTATCCACCAACAAACCTTTTATTTTACTCAACCTTCAAGACATCCTATTTCTACAATCTGAGCAATTCCCTCACCGTCACAGCAGTCTCTCTGGCCCTCCTCCCTGTCAACCCTCTTGTCTTACAGCAATAGCCAGCTAGGCAGTCAGTCTCCTCACTGTCCTCCTAGAGTCTGCTGGTCACACCGTATTAAGAGTTACTTGCATTTATAAGGCAGACCAGGTCTCTTCTCAGCTCAAACCCCCCCTTGCACACCCTTGAACATACAGAGAACACGTGTTCTTTGCCCCATTCCTTTCTAGGGGTGCTATACCCCATTTTGTCTACACAGGTCGTACTTAAATTTTGCACAGGGCTGTATGGACGGTCCACACCTTCCCTTCCACAGCACTCCTTAGTCCACATAGTCGGCATGTCGTCACTGGCCGACCAATGTTTGCACATGTACGCAAGTGTCTTTTAAGCCATTTGTCTACTTCAGAACCGATCTCCCATGTCCCTGGGACTCTGACCACTTTGCTGACTGCTGTGTCCTCAGAACAGAAAGTGGCTGATAAGGCTTCTGGTCTGGGGAACCCAGGCTCTTGCCTTAGGACGTGTTTTGCACAGGACCTGGGATTGTCTGCTCTGCCTTCATGCCGTTGCTGCTTAGTCGCTCAGTCGTGTCCGACTCTTTGAGACGCCATGGACTGTAGCCCGCCAGGCTCCTCTGTCCATGGGGCTCTCCAGGCAAGAACACTGGAGTGGGTTGCCATTCCCTCCTCCAGGGGATCTTCCGGAGCCAGGGATTGAACCCAAGTATCCTGTACTGCAGGCAGATTTCTTACCACTGAGCCACCAGGAAAGCCCCCTGCCCTCATGCCAATCTATATATTATAACCAACAGTGACACGTGATACGGGAAGACATTCGTATTCAGTTGTGTATTAAATATGAACAAACATTCACTTATTCATTTATAAATGAGAGGAGCCTGAACACGCATTCTGTCTTCTTCCTGTTCTCCAGAGCATTGCGCTGCTCACCGCTGTTCTCCACTTTGGAGATTCCCCCTTCGACACACATGTCCCCTCAGAGATGCCAAGTTCCTCTCTCAAACCTGTGTTTCTACAAACGCTTTGCCCCTCCACCCCCGCAGGTAGCTCCCTTTGCTTCCTAACCTTAGAGACCAGCTTTGAAAGATAAAACAAAGCGTGAAAATTACCACGGCAGGATTCAGTGCAACAGACTCATGTGAAACAGTGAACAAAATGTGAAACGGTTACAGCCGGATAGATCGCTGGTGCTGAACGTGTGTCTGCACGGTGGCCTTCTCCCAGATACACAGGGTTCACGCAACTTCTGAGCTGCCATAGTAGCATAATAATTGATAATACAATTATAATAAATACATAATACATAATACAATCATAATAAATGATTGCAGCTCAAAAGAAAGTTCACAGGCTGCTAGGGAAGGAGGACCGCTCCACGGTGCAACATCTATTTGTTCTTTCTATACCCCTCTCAAAAACACATAAACTTGGAATCAGAATTGGATTCGAGACTGGGGCTGTAACACTTGCCTCTCAAGCTCTTAAGGTTATTGCAGGAGAGTAATTGGCACGGTGGGTTATTTTTCACTGTGAAGTTCCCCCAGTAAAAGAGAACAAATATTGGGTTGCTTTGTAAACATGTTACTAAACCTGTTTGAATTACTTTGTAAGTCATTTTACAGATCATCCTCAAATTAAAAGCCTTGAAAGGGCCAGCAGACTCTTTGGTCATGCTAGCATGACAGTAATGACGAAGGCTTCCAGGGCGGCTCAGATGGTAAAGAGTCCACCTGCAATGCGAGAGACCTGGGTTCAATCCCTGTGTGGGGAAGATCCCCCGCAGAAGGGAAGGGCAACTCTCTCCAGTATTCTTGCCTGGAGAATTCCATGGACAAAGGAACTTGGTGGGCTACAGTCCGTAGAATTGCAGAGTCAGACACTACTGAGCTACTAAGCCTGCACAAATGACAGTTTGAACTAGGAACTATTTTTTATTTTTTGCCCCAAGCATTACACATAAAACAATAATGACTCTTAAAACCTTAGCTGCTAGTAGGAATGTATTGTCTTCTTCACAGAACTAAACGCTACAAGGCAATGCTGGCAAGAGAGATGTATGACAAGCCAAATACATGGCCAGTGCTCAGACATGAAAACGAAAGCAGGCCTAGTTTTCTTTCTTACAATCACGACACTGTTCGACACCTATTACCGTAACCATTTGTTAAAACTGCATGACCAGGGTGGACTCACATTTCTCACACCTTTATCTGCTCCCTGGCAGGTGTGAGGAAAGGGTTAGAAGACAAGTGTGTGGCTAAAACCAAACTCATTTTGAATGTCAATTTTGAGAAGGAAAAACCGTGTAAAAATGAAGCTTATTCATTAAATTGAAACCACCTTTCCCCCCGTCCAATTAAAAACATCTTCTACCCTCAATCTCTTCCAAAAGTGACCGGTCAAAGCAGAGAGGTGGAGGTCGTACGTGGAGAGAAAAACAACACAGAATGAAGCATTGGAACAGGAACATCACTGATGGAACAGGAAATGCAACGCTCTGTTGTAGCGAAGCAGAAGACATCAGAAGAGATGCCAAAAAGGTTGCCGAGGTCAGCAGCTTCCCTTTTCTCCCCCTGCCCTTAAAGAAAGAGTCTTGGAAAAGGCAACCCACTCCAGTGTTCTTGCCTGGGAAATCCCATGGACAGAGGAGCCTGGCGGGCTACAGTCCGTGGGATTGCAAAGAGTCGGACGTGCCGCAGCAACCAAACAGCAATGAAAGATAGAGTCTACCTGTAAATCAACTATGCTCCTTTCACTTTCCGATTTCAGGGAATCAGTGCGAGAATATACGTCAGCACGACATGTGGCACTGTGTATTTAAATCGTGTCATTAAAGAAATTACACTATTTTCCTTCAACAGTCCTACCATTGAGACGAAGTTACAGATAAACTAAATGCCGAAAAGAAATCACCCAAGGCCACCACTGCATAAATATTACCCTCCAAATATATTTTTATAAAATTGGGTTTTTTGCTGGAATTATAATGTGGGAGTTCTTACTTCTTGAATTTTACTCTAAAGTTTGCTGATTTTAGATTTTGATTTCCATATGACCTAGGTCTTATAACGTCTTTAAGGACTTCTTTGATGTCCAAGAATCATACCTATCATTCTTGAGTTATCACACATCAGTGCGTTTCGGCTGTAAGGAGGCTCTAGGATATATCATACTTGAGGTAGAAGTTTCCCCATATGGTACCAAAAGGACAGGTACAAAATTAACATAACAGGTCATCTGGTTGTCTGAATATGTCTAAATTTTAATACACTGTCCAGGACTTGAAATGATTACATCATTTCAAAATGCTGACATGTGGACACAATCACACTTAATAATTGCATGCCCACTGTGCATCTCAGTTATTTTCTCCCAGTGTCCAAAGCAAGGTGGCTGTGTGCATGCCATTCAGCCTTCATTAGAGAATGGAGGAACTCTGTGAACAAGCTGAAAAGAACTCAAAGAAGGACAGTGACAGGAAAGGATTAAAAATGTACTCATGACAGAAGTAAGAGGGGTGCAATTATTTATTCAAAGAATAATAATATTATTATTTTCCTATTGTTTACAACTTCAAAAATAAGTTATGCCACTATACTATACCCACGTTGATACTAGACTTGTTGCCAGGGTAAATCATGTGTGTGTTTATCTGTGTGTGTGTGTGTAAAGAATGCAATATTTGATCATCATATGTAGAATTCTCCTTCAAATCATGGATATGTTCAAATTTACCATTAAAACCTTCTCTCTTATCCCCATGGTCCAGAGAAACTGTGACATGGAAATTTCTAGAAAATTTCCTCTGATAGAAGTCTGAGTGTAAACATAGTCAGAGCTTGGCTGTAAATAACCTTCTTGGCCTAGTACTCATTTTGGAATTTTAAGAGAGAGCCACTACCCTCACTTGGAACCAAGAAGAACCAAAATCACATAAAAATATCAAGTTCTATCCTGCCATTGAACGTTAAGATGAAGCTTCTAAAACCTTATAAAAATCTATATATTTTTTTTCCCCTAAGCATCAGTAGTTTGTTGCAGAAATATCTTGAGTATATTCCAGTGCCTTTTGAAAACTGCAAATCAGGGTGGGTCATGGAAACGTTGGTCCAGTTGACCCAGGTTTGCCGTAGTGCTTAGTCATCATTGCTAAAGAAGACAGAAGTCTCAGCCTTTTAATTGTTTTGTGTCTTTCACTTCTATTCCCTGAGCAATAGATATACTGATGCAGAAGCCAGCTAGCCCAAAGAGTCAGTTTTTGCTCATTTCACTGGGGCCAAAGGAAATGCAAAAGATTAAGTGTTGAAAAGTAGCTGCTAGGTAATTCAGAAGGTGAATTTCGCTTTTCTGTCAGTTGGCTGATACCAAGCTAGTGATAATAAGACCTCTTTAGAGGAACATAAATGTCAGTTTTGCATCAGCTTGTAACCTGAGAAATGTGTGAAAAGGCAGCGCACAGACCGGGCCCCTCCCTCAGTTTAAACTTGCTGAAGGGCCTTTTGATTAACTCCCCAGCTTTGTGGTTTCAGGATCTATTAGTGAGGCCATTGAATGTTGCTTTGTGGGTGTTCAGGCAACAAGGGAGCTTATCTGCAGACTCAGATCTCCACCCCGTGGCTCTGGTCGACCCACCAGCCTAGGTCAGAAAGCGCTTCTTCCCTGTGCCATCAGCCTCTCTCAGCACTGGTACCTGAACGCACCGTGCGCACATCCTACCCAAAGAGGAGCTTTCTTATTTAATTTAAATTCTGTAAAGAAAAATCACGTCTCCTTCCCAGCTCGATCATTCATCTAAATTATTCTTGACCCACCCTGGAGACATGAAATAAGTAGTCTTAACTTGAACTTCAAAGCCTCACGAACATGTGTCAAAAAGTAAATACAGGTTGAAATGAGAAATAATCCAGATTTAATTTTCAGTTATTAACTTTTGCTTTTTCAGTTATGGGAACTGATGAAATAAAAAAGACAGAAACTAAGCTAGTAACTGAAGATCAGTTCAGTTCAGTCACTCAGTTGTGTCCGACTCTTTGCGACCTCATGAATCGCAGCACGCCAGGCCTCCCTGTCCATCACCATCTCCCGGAGTTCACTCAGACTCACGTCCATCGAGTCGGTGATGCCATCCAGCCATCTCATCCTCGGTCGTCCCCTTCTCCTCCTGCCCCCAATCCCTCCCAGCATCACAGTCTTTTCCAAAGAGTAACTCTTCGCATGAGGTGGCCAAAGTACTGGAGTTTCAGCTTCAGCATCAGTCCCTCCAAAGAAATCCCAGGACTGATCTCCTTCAGAATGGACTGGTTGGATCTCCTTGCAGTCCAAGGGACTCTCAAGAGTCTTCTCCAACACCAGAGTTCAAAAGCATCAATTCTTTGGCGCTCAGCCTTCTTCACAGTCCAACTCTCACATCCATACATGACCACAGGAAAAACCACAGCCTTGACTGAAGATAGATAACAATAATAAATAAAATAAGTAAAATTTAAAAATAAGATAGTGAAGAGTGGGAAGGGAAGGAGTATGATTGGTAGAAAATTGCTGTGAACCTCAAATTCAAGTTTAGTTTCTCTTTATTATCATCGTTATGGCTGTGCGGCATGCAGGATCTTAGTTCTCTGACCAGGGACCAACCCTGTGCCCTCGCAGTGGAAGCAGAGAGTCTTAACCACTGGACCGTCTGGGAAGGCCCTGGTTGCTCACTTCCAGATACTTACATCTTAACCTATGACTAATGTTTTCGTTATGGGAATTCAAATTGATGAAATCTATTTTAGTTTGATGTTCTGTGACCTTTCACTGGGAAGTCTTGTGAGACGTTAACATTTTCAGAGCTAAATGGTTGAACTCGTCCCTTCAGTTACCATTTATTTAGTCTTCATATTCAACTCAGCTGTAGCGCTCATTGTTTCTCATAGGACCTGGGCCTTTTCTTCCATTGTCCTGTTGTTCTGGAAGTCAAGAGCTTTCTGGCATATTTTCCAATGAAATCTTAATTCCTAAAATGATACCTTCTTCCACAAATTGCCACGTCTCCAACCATCAGCCACTAAGATCCTTGTCTAATAATAAACACAAGCAAGGCAATGTTAGTAAAAAATGATATTGCAAGGGACAGCCTGGAAGATAAGTGGATAGAGATTCAGTAAGAATTCTTTATACATTGCACAGTATTAGCAACCTTCTTTTATTATTTATTTTTTTCCACTGTCTCTTTAAAATGTTATTTTAAATCTTTACAAATATAAGCAAAATGCAAATCCCAAGTAAGGAGTAGGACACAGAGTATGTGATTTCTGCTCCCTCTCTTGTCCTCCTTTCTTGCTTCCAGCCCATTTCTCTAACTCGTTAGCACCTTTGACTGAACCCTTCCCCAGTGCAAGGGGTCAGAGAATGAAGTCAACTCAGCTATTTCTGCTCCTGCTAAGGAGTATGGAGGGCAGGGTGCCGGTGGGGAAATTTCCAATAAGTACATACACGTGTGATATGTGGTGGTGGTGTTCAGCTGCTGAGTCGTGTCCAACTCTCTGTGACTCCGTAGACCGCAGCACGCCAGGCTTCCCTGGAATAAATAGGAAGACCTGCTTGTTTGTTGATAATACATGGTCTATGGGGGAAGTAATCTAGCACTAATTGAACGCATTTATGGAATTTCCATATGTGTCACCAAATTTGGATAAATCACCCATTTCGTTACCATAATCCTCACTGCGATTCTCTGACAGAGAAATTGCCACCATCCTCTGGAGGCCTTTTTCTGAGTTGCTACTGCTGCTGCTAAGTCGCTTCAGTCGTGTCTGACTCTACGTGACCCCATGAACGGCAGCCCACCAGGCTCCCCCGTCCCTGGGATTCTCCTGGCAAGAACACTGGAGTGGGTTGCCATTTCCTTCTCCAACGCATGAAAGTGAAAAGTGAAAATGAAGTCGCTAACTCGTGTCTGACTCTTCGTGACCCCATGGACTGCCGCCCACCAGGCTCCTCCGTCCATGGGACTTTCCAGGCAAGAGTCCTGGAGTGGAGTGCAATTGCCTTCTCCTTTTTCTGAATTACAAGCCTTAAAATTTGTCAGTCATCTTGGATACCCCTCCCTTCCCTTGTCCCTGACCTTCTGTATTGAAACCATAATCAATGCCTACTGGGTTTTGCCTTCTAAATATCTTTTATAGGAACCCACTTCTTCCCCGATCCCTCGTTATTATCCTAGACTATGCTACAATCCTGTCTTCTGACTGAGCAAAAAAATCCTGTCACCTGCCCATCACCTGGACTCTCAGATCTGTGAGAAGAGAGACCAAGGTTGGTTCGCTCTGCAGAGCCTAGTATAAAACTCAGCACTTAGTAAGAAAAATGAAAGTAGCAATAGGTATGCCAGTGCATTAAAAAATTGTAAGTAGAGCAGATAAATATACTTCTAGCATTTTACTTTCATTATCTACTAACCCCCTCCCCCCCCACACACACACACACTGCCCATGAGCCCTTATTCTTGACCAGGGGTCCCCAGCCTCTGAAATCTGATGCCTGATGACCTGAGGTGGAGCTGATGTAATAAGGATAGGAACAAACTGCACAATAAATGAAATGTGCTTGAATCATTCCAGAATCTTCCCCCCGCCCCCACTGCAACCCTGGTCCATGGAAAAATTGTCTACCATGAAACCTGTCCCTGATGCCAAAACGCTTGTGGACCCCTATTCTGGACTATGCAGCTAAGAACCACAGTGGACAAGTCCTGAGCCCCCCAGTTCCAGATCCTACCTTACTTCAGGTCCAATAGAAAAGAAGCCCCTCTGTCTTTTGAGTTTTGTTTGACACTCTTAAACTGACATAAAGTGAATGAAACACGGTCTTGTTCCAGCAGTTTGTTCCTGTACCTGGTGGTGGGTGCTTAGAACCCAGTGTTTGGGACCAGCCAGCACTGGGGTCAGAAACAACTTCACTATTTCTCAGGAACACAGTTATAGAGAAGTCACTTCAGCTCTCTGAGATTCCCTTCTTCCATTGATAAACTGAGGATAAAATGCATAACTTCAAGGACTTTATGACGGTTTGAGATGAGATTTATAAATTGCCAAGCATGGTGCCTAACATAGAAGAGATGCCCAATGTGTTTTAGTTTGAATTTTCAAATGACAATTTTGCAAGCTATAAAATAATTTGTGCTGAGCTTCCTGACAAAAAGAAGTTCTGTGATTATAGATCATTTTTAATGCTCCCAAAGGTTATTTGCAGCTAGTCAAGAATCTGCTTCAGTATAACCAGGACATTGGCAGGACATCTATTATTACTTGCATTTTTTTTTTAAACAAAGAACTAAAGACCCAGAGAGTTGTATGACTTGTAGAATGGGTTCATAATTAAAACTCATAGAATGGATTCATAATTAAAATTGGAAGAGGGCCTAGACTTTGGGAATTCTCCTCTGTTTTTATTCCTACCCCTTGAAACAGTAAGGATTTAATTCATTCCAAAGAAGCTTGGATCATTGACATGAATTCTTCAATGTACCAAGGCTTTGGGAACTGTCAGAAACAAGAATATTTCAAAACATGAAAATATTCTACAGTTTTGCTGCTTAATTTGTCCAGCCTTTCTATGTGGGGCAGTATTTGGTTCCACGTGTGTTTCTGCATTAAAATCAGAATTAAGACAATGTGTAAAGGATGATAAGTGTGTGAAAGTCGCTCAGTCATGTCCAACTCTTTGAGACTCTATGGACTATAGAGTCCATGGAATTCTCTAGGCCAGAACACTGGAGTGGGTAGCCTTTCCCTTCTCCAGCAGATCTTCCCAACCCAGGGATCAAACCCAGGTCTCCCGAATTGCAGGCGGATTCTTTACCAGCTGAGCCACAAGGGAAGGCCATGATGAGAAAATTCAGAGGGAAATGTGCTGTGCCGTCCCAGGCTCTGCTTCCTTGTGTCCTAGCCAGGAATGAGTCAGCTAAAATGTCCAGAAACCTCCTGGGGGAAAGACCACCTATAGATCATATGATAATGTATCTGCCTCCTAGAGATGAACTAATGGGCTTCCCTGGTGGCTCAGATGGTAAAGAATCTACCTGTGATGCAGGAGACCTGGGTTCAATCCCTGGGTTGAGAAGATTCCCCTGGAGGAGGGCATGACAACCCACTCCAGTATGCTTGCCTGGAGAATCCCCATGGACCAGGAAGCCTGGTGGGCTACAGTCCATGGGGTTGCAAAGAGTCGGACATGACTGAGTGACTAAGCACTGCACAGAGGTCTACCTAAGGCTACGGAAGAAGCCTTTTGTCTTATAACAACGGCAGAACCAACCAACCAGTCTAGCAGTAGGAGATTACCAAAGGGAGAGAATCTTAACCAAAAAATAGAAAGAAAGAAAGAAAAAAAGACAAAAAAAAAGCTGGATAGAAATGAGATCCAGAAAATATTTCTGGGTGGTAGCATGCTGAGGTCCAGATGGAAATTTAGCATTAATTTGGCTAACACTATTTCAGTCACAGCACATTTTCAACTATTTATTTTTGTACCGAGCCTCTCCTAGTAAGGTGGGTATCAAATGGAAAGATTTTTTTTCTTTTTTTCCTAAGGTGGCATTTCAAATAATAATAATAATAATAAAATCCTGGACCAGTAACAATTTTTCCATTAGATGCATAAGGAAACACAGCAGGGATCTTGCATGAGCCTATATTTTTTTGCTAATTTAATCTGTGCATATAAATGACATCTTTCCATTTCTTCTCTAAAGGAGGCTTGTTTTTCCATCCTCTTCACCGATTGGCTCCAACTCTGGGGTGCTTGTTTCTTTAGCGTTGATACCCAAACGCAAACGCAGTCCTTCTAATTTACACCACGGGGAAAAGAGAACTGGAGTAAGAGAGGCGGACTCTATCCACGCCACGGTTCCATACATAGAAAATTGATTTTCCAACCGTACCGAATGATAAAGTCCATCTTTGATATACTCCTGTCTCACTGCTTTCCAGGTCTTAAGGCATCTGATCCCAGGTCAGCTCCCCTTGGAGTATAATGCAGAACACAGTCCCGTCCCTTCAGAGATCCCATGCCTCAGGGCATGGGTGTGTTTTCTTTGGCTGGGACAGCCCTTATGAAAGAAATTATTCTGCCGCCTAACTGACAGAGTTGGGCATAGGCTACTGAGAAACGGGGCCTCTCCCAGTGGCCCTTTGCCTGGAATTTGTCCTAAGAGCATGAAACTGAGCAGCGTTTGTAGCAGACAGATGTGGATAATGTATGCGCCACCCTTCCATTCCGGTGTCTGTTTGCATGAGAATGAGAAACTGCAGGATTTTTCAATGTGGCCCTAGGCGACGGTGAAGCTGTGAGCTCTTGGTGAGACCTGGCCCCAGGCTTGATTGGAAAGTCGACTGTGGATGGATCCCCTTGGCCAAATCAAGCAACGAATTCCCATGTTGCCCTGTGTACTGGTGCAAAAGTTCTGAAGATAATAACCTCAAGATTATTAGCAGTCGCTGAACAATGCCTATGATATAAACAGAAAGAGCGGTCAAATCCAGCTACTAGTCAACACTGGCTTGTCCTAAAGCTTTGCCTGGAACCTGGGGGTGCTCAGTGTGCCCTGTGCATTTTTTCACATAGCTCTTTTTGTTGTTGCTGTTTCTCAGTCACTAACTTGTGTCTGACTCTTTGCGACCCCATGGACCGCAGCACACCAGGCCCCTCTGTCCTCCACTCTCTCCGGGAGTTTGCTCAGATTCAAGTCCATTGAGTCAGTGATGTCATCCAACCATCTCATCCTCTGTCGCCCCCTTCTCCCCCTGCCCTCCCGCTTTCCCAGCATCAGGGTCTTTTCCAATGAGCTGGCTTTTTGCATCAGGTGACCAAAGTATTGGGGCTTCAGCATCAGTCTTTCCCAAGAATATTCAGGACTGATTTCCTTTAGGATTGATTTTTGATCTCCTTGCAGTCCAAGGGACTCTCAAGAGTCTTCTCCAACCCACAGTTCAAAAGCATCAATCACATAACACGATGGTCATGTATTACTAACACGAGGGAGCGCTAACTCGGTCATGAATCGTAGACAAGAATTATTGAAGAGTCCCAGAGCCTGTTTCTTTGTTTCTGTTTTGGTTTTGGGTGAACTTTTAGGAACAATTATAGTAAAACCATGATTTTAGTGAAAAGAGCCCCTTCTTGGGTCTTATGAGTTCTAATTTGGCTCTGCGCTCGTTTTGAGCAAATTATTCTACTCAGGGGAGCAGCAGCCGGCCTGTATGTGAAACGAGAGAGAGTGAGGATTTAAGTGACTTCCGGCTTAGCTTTTCCCTCTAAAACAGTATAGCATCAGTGGTGCCAGAGTCGGCTGTTAACAGTGAGGTGAATGGAAAGGGGTGGAAAGTCAGCAGTTGGCACTCTTACTGTCCCAGGATGAGTGGTTCAAAAGAAATGCACAATGTATGGCAAAACCAATACAGAATTGTAAAGTAAAATAAAAAATAAATAAATATTAAAAAAAAAAAAGAAATGCACATTATTGAATACGTTTTTAAAATACCGATTTATTTTTTCTCCCCGGAACTCAAATTGGTGAAACTTGGGGTTAGGGTGACCTCTTTCCTAATGTATCTCTGACTGCTAGTACCCTTCCTCTAAGCCAAGAATCAGCCTTCTCACCTGGAGAATGGTGGTGAGGTTAGGTCTCTGCTTACAGCAAAAGTCAGCAAACTGGCCTTCAGGAGAAGCCTTTGCAGATTCTTAGCAAACACTAAGAATGCCTTCCTTTATGCTCTTATTTTTTTAATATTTTTGATGCTTTGGTAATTTTTATATTTTAATTAAAGTATAGTTAATTAACAGTGTCTTCCCTGGTGGCTCAGATGGTAAAGCATGTGTCTACAACGCGGGACACCCAGGTTTGATCCCTGGGTTGGGAAGATTCCCTGGAGAAGGCAATGGCACCCCACTCCAGCACTCTTGCCTGGAAAATTCCATGGACCGAGGAGCCTGGTGGGCTGCAGTCCATGGGGTCGCAAAGAGTCGGGCACGACTGAGCAACTTCACTGTCATTTTCACTTGAGTTAACAGTATTATATTAGTATTGGGTGTGCAGCGTAATGACTCAATATTTTTATAGATTACACTCCATTTAAAGTTACTACAAAACAACAGCTATATTTGCCTGTGTTGTACAATGTATCCTTTTTGCTCATTTGTTTATTTTATTTATTTATTTTTCCTAGTCAGGTGAAGTAGAGGGAATGGAGAAGGAACAAAGAAATCTGTAACTGGCTGTGATCAATTAATTGTAAACACCACTGCCTTCAGACCAGCTGCTCCTTTGTTTATAAATACTCTAGTTTTTATTTCTTAATTCCATGCCATTCCTCTGTTTTTAAATGGTTGAAAATACATTGAAAGAACAAGATTCCATAACATGAAATGTACATAAAATTAAATTTTCAGTGTCCAGATATAGTTTTATTGGAACAAGCACACTTTTTTTTTCTTTTTTTTTTTTACTATTATCTCTAGCTGCTTTCATGCAGTAATGGCAGAATTGAGTGCTTACAACAGAGACTATCGCTTTCAAAGGTCAGAAAATTTACTTTCTAACTTATTACAGAAAAACTTACCAACCTCTAGCTTTAAGGAAAGAGTATGAATAGTCAGAGATAGATTAATAAAGTGTTAAAAAACAAAAAGGAAAACCAAGACAAGGGACATAAAAAGGAAAATGAGAATGACCACGAGATTGTAGTTGCAATAATCACAGTCATGTTAGCAGTATTGCAACAGGTCCAAATGCAGTGTGCACGTTTCCTAAGTCTCATCAGTCCTGTCCAACTCCTTGCGACCCCATGGACTGCGCCCCGCCAGGCTCCTCTGTCCATGGAGTTCTCCAGGCCAGAACACTGGCGTGAGTTGCCATGTCCTCCTCCAGGGGAGCCTCCCGACCCAGGGATGGAACCAACATACAGCACATACATAATTTTATTTACTCAAGCCAAAAAAAAAAAAAAAAAAGTGAGGAAGTGAGACAATTATGACATTTGTCGTTTTATTGAAACATATACCCACAAAGATTCAATGTCTTACCCGGTCACACAGCTAGTTAGTCATATGGTGAGGATTAAAAGCTAGGTTCCTTAAAATTTATCCTAGCACCCCCAGCTTGTACTATAGACAACCAAAGAAAAAGCGAGTTGAAGGGAAGGATCATTTGGGAAAAGGTAAATCGAAGTTTTCCTTAAAGACAAATTGTAATTCTTCTACCTGAATCCATGTAAGAGACTGCTGGTGGGCCATCTTACCTTGTGTTGCTCTGTTAAAAGTGGCACAGAGCCTCAGAGACACACACACCCATAAATAGGCATGCAATATTCGGTGACTTTAGAAGATTTACCATCCTCCAAAAACACACACACAGACTTTTTAAACAATACTGTTTCCATTTTAACCTAACTACTCAGTAACCTCATTATTAAAACAGTATATTCTACATATGTATATAAGATTGTATATTATATATATCAAATACATTTTTTGGTTAAAATCAAGTCTGAAGCTGTAAAGAACAATATGAAGCATAGAAAACGGAAATGTTCAGTCCATGAATCAAGGTAAATTGGAAGTGGTCAAACAGGAGATGACAAAAGTGAGTATCGACATTTTAGGAATCAGTGAACTAAAATGGACAGGAATGGGCAAATTTAATTTAAATCTATTACCATGGGCAATAAATAGAGTATCCCTCACAGTCAACAAGAGTCCAAAATTAAGTACTGAGTACAGTCTCAAAAACAACAGAATGCTCTGTTTCTAAGGCAAACCAATCAATATCACAGTAATCCAACTCCATGTCTCAACTACTAATGCCAAAAAAGCTGAAGTTAAATGGTTTTATGAAGATCTATAAAACCTTCTAGAATTAATATATATTAAAAAAAGTCCTTTTCATCATAGGGGACCAGAATGCAAAATCAAGAATTCAAGAGATACCTGGATTACCAGGCAATTTTTTGGCCTTGGAGTACAAAATAAAGCAGGGCAAATGCTAACAGAATTTTGCCAAGAGAACACACTGGTGATAGCAAACACCTCTTCCTACAACATAAGAGACAACTCTACACATGGACATCACCAGATGGTCAACACCGAAATCAGATTGATTATATTCTTTGCAGCCAAAGATGGAGATGCTCTATACAGTCGACAAAACAAGACCAGGAGCTGACTGTGGCTCAGACCATGAACTCCTTATTGCCAAATTCAGACTTAAATTGAAGAAAATAGGGAAAACCACTGGACCTAAATCAAATCCCTTATGATTCTACAGTGGAAGTGAGAAATAGAGTAAAGGGATTAGATCTGATAGAGTGCCTGAAGAACTATGGATGGAGGTTCGTGACATTGTTCAGGAGGCAGTGATCAATACTATCCCCAAGAAAAACAAATGCCAAAAGGCAAAATGGTTGTCTGAGGAGGCCTGACAAATAGCTGAGAAAAGAAGAGTAGCTAAAGGCAAAGGAGAAAGGAAAGATATATTCATCTGAATGCAGAATTCCAAAGAATAGCAAGGAGAGATAAGAAAGCCTTCCTCAGTGATCAGTGCAAAGAAATAGAGGAAAACAATAGAATGGGAAGACTAGAGATCTCTTCAGGAAAATTTGAGACTATAGAAAGAAGAAGAAGAACTATACAAAACAAAACATAGAAGAATTACACAAAAAAGATCTTAATGAACCCAAATAATCATGATGGTGAGATCACTCACCTAGAGCTAGACGTCCTGGAATAAGAAGTCAAGTGGGCCTTAGGAAGCATCACTAAAAACAAAGCTAGTGGAGGTGATAGAATTCCGGTTGAGCTATTTCAAATCCTAAAATATGATGCTGTGAAAGTGCTGCACTCAATATGCCAGCAAATTTGGAAAACTCAGCAGTGGCCACAGGACTGGAAAAGGTCAATTTTCATTCCAATCCCTGAGAAAGGCAATGCCAAAGAATGCTCAAATTGCTGCACAATTGCACTCATCTCACACGCTAGCAAAGTAATGTTTCAAATTCTCCAAACTAGGCTTCTACAGTGTGTGAACTGAGAAGTTTCAAATGTTCAAGCTGGATTTAGAAAAGGCAGAGGAACCAGAAATCAAATTGCCAATATCCATTGTTTCATACAAAAAGTAAGAGAATTTCAGAAAAAAACATCTACTTCTTCACTGATGATGCTAAAACCTTTGACTGTGTGGATCACCGCAAACAGTGGAAAATTCTTCAAGAGATGGGAATTCCAGACCACCTGACCTGCCTCCTGAGAAATCTGTATGCAGGTCTAGAAGCAACAGTTAGAACCAAGCATGGAACAATGGACTGGTTCCAAATTGGGAAAGGAGTATGTCAAGGCTGTATATTGTCACCCTGCTTATTTAACTTATATGCAGAGTATATCATGAGAAATGCTGGGCTGGATGAAGCACAAGCTAGAATCAAGATTCCCAGGAGAAATATCAATAACCTCAGATATGCAGATGACACCACCCTTAGGGCAGAAAGTGAAGAGGAACTAAAGAGCCTTTTGATGAAGGTGAAAGAGGAGAGGGAAAAAGCTGGCTTAAAAGTTAGTATTCAATAAACTAAAATCATGGCATCCAGTTCCATTACTTCATAGCAAATAGATGGGGAAACAATGGAAATAGAGCTCAGAAATCACTGCAGATGGTGACTGCAGCCATGAAATTAAAAGATGCTTGATTCTTGGAAGAAAAGTTATTACAGACTTGGAGAGTGTATAGAAAAGCAGAGACATTACTTTGCCAACAAAGGTCCGTCTAGTCAAGGCTATGGTTTTTCCAGTAGTCATGTATGGATGTGAGTTGGACCATAAAGAAAGCTGAGCGCCGAAGAATTGATGCTTTTGAACTGTGGTGTTGGAGAAGACTCTTGAGAGTCCTTTGGACTGCAAGGAGATCAAATAAGTCAATCCTAAAGGAAATCAGTCCTGAATATTCATTGGAAGCACTAATGCTGAAGCTGAAGCTCCAATACTTTGGCCACCTGATACGCAGAACTGACTCATTGGAAAAGACACTGATGCTTGGAAAGATGGAAGGCAGAAGGGGACAACAGAGGACAAGATGGTTACATGGCAGCACCGTCTCAATCGGCATGAGTTTGAGCGAGCTTCGGGAGATGGTGAAGGACAGGGAATCTCGGTGTGCTGCAGTCCGTGGCGTCACAGAGTCCGATACGAACGAGCAACTGAACAACAACATATGTAAAATAGTAACTCATTATTAAAATAGTATATAAAATATATATTACATATCATATTATAGAAATATTTATTGTGTAATATAAATATTATTTTATATATTAATATAACACCTATTATATAGTATTCATTATACAATGTATACATATTTTATATATAATTTGTATTATATAAATATAGTATTAGATATACCATTATGAGTGTGTTAGTTGCTCAGTCATGTCTGACTGTGACCCCATGGATTGAGGCCTGCCAGGCTCCTCTGTCCATGAGATTTTCCAGGCAAGAATAGTGAAGTGGGTTGCCATTCCCTTCTCCAGGGGATCCTGGACCAGGGATCAAACCTGGGTCTGCATTGTGGGAAGACTCTGCCATCTGAGCCACTTCAGTTCAGTTCAGTCGTTCAGTCGTGTCCCACTCTGCGACCCCATGAATCACAGCACGCCAGGCCTCCCTGTCCATCACCAACTCCCAGAGTCCACCCAAACCCATGTCCATTGAGTCCATGATGCCATCCAACCATCTCATCCTCTGTCGTCCCCTTCTCTTCCTGCCTTCAATCTTTCCCAGCATCAAGGTCTTTTCAAATGAGTCAGCTCTTCGCATCAGGTGGCCAAAGTATTAGAGTTTCAGCTTCAGAATCAGTCCTTCCAATGAGCCACTATTTCTGCTAATAGCATTATACCCTGTATATATAAGTGTTTATATATAATTTATATTTTTACATATAATATAATAGAAAAGATACAATAAATCTAGGTCTCAATAGATTTTTCCTGGAAAAGCTGACTAGAGACCAAATTAAAAAAAAAGAAAAACTACTGAGATAACTTCTGTACCTAGTAAACTCTGCTAATGCCCCAAACTGTCGCCACAGTCCCCACATTTTGTGACAAAGTCGCCGACAGATGAAGCCGCTCTCCCCACCAGACCCAAACCCAGAGCAGCTGAGCCGATTTAGCGGTGCAGGAAGAGACAGACACATGTGCAAGCAGACTCTGAGAGTCAATTGGATTACACAGTGGAGACTTGTGATAAAGGGGACTTAGTTTTACAGCTTAGCTGGGCGGGGGTGGGGAGAAAAACCAAAGGAGAAAAAATCACCCTGGGTCTCCCTGGTTAAGTTATTTTGCAGATTTATTGAAACATGCATGTGGTAGAAAATGACTTCCAGACCAGGAGGCAGGATTCTGGCTAAGCCGTCAGGCTGCGGCTGCCGGCTGTCCGTCCTGTGCAAACACGTCCCCGAGCTCGGAGGTGAGGTGAGGTAACTGTTTACAGGCGGGGACGCTTGACAATGTTAATTGCAGGATGCCTCAGGCCCCAGCTGGCATGGGTCCCTGGATCCTCCACTCTGATTAGAAATTTGTGAACTCTAACACATCCTGCTGAGTACAGTCACAATCGGGTCAAGCCATTTCTACCAAGTTTACTTGCTAGAAATATAATGGAAACACACACACACCCAAGGTAGCTTCCCGTAGCCAATGCTGAGTCTACGCATGCCTATCTGATTAGCGGGTTTTTGTTTTTTTTTTTTTTTAACAGATCAGGACATTCAAAATGATCAAGCCCTTCTTCATGGGAGATACATCAGTTAGTGGTATTTGCTCCCAGCTCTTCATCAGATATGCTTTCCCTGTGGTTAGTGTTTGCCATGGAACACAACAACTTGCCTACTGAGAGCTGGGAATGCTTTATTCAATGTTGATGTGCTGATGAGATTAAACAGTTTCGTTAAATCCTTGGCTTCCTAATATGTAGCCCCAAAGCCATCCAACAGCTACTAGCAGCCAAACCAGCCTGCAAGAATCCACCCCCCCAAAGCCCATGAATTTTGTTTAATTCACTTCACCAGTTTGATTGAATTCATAGGTGGTTTAGTGGGGCTGGGTGGAGACAGCCACAAGTTGAATTCATGAAGAAACACCATAAATGTCCATTTAACAGAGCCAGTGGAGAAACTCTAGTGGTAAGTGCTGTTTTCTGAAAGGCGGCTCAACGGGGCGGTTACTATATTGATGTGTGATGCCTTTTTGGCTCCCCCAGACCCGGGAGCAATGTCTTCCTCCACTGGAATCTCCCAGCCTTTCCGATAATACTGTTTGGTGAGTCAGCTGTTACCCATGTATAAGTACTTTGGGTTATTTTGCCTTCCCTATTAATTTATAATTTTTTGGAAGTAAGGGACTGTGATGCATTCTTGTATTACATTCAGCAAAATGTCATCCACAGACTAGTTCCTCTAGAAATGCGTAACAAATGAATTTAAAAAATCGGTAACTGATAGGCCAAGCATCTCCATTTCTCTGGGCTCCACTGTTGCTATTCATTCATTCCACACATGCTCAGAATAGCTGCCTCCTGTGTTTCAGGCATGGTCTCTGTGACTGAGGGAACACAAATGCAGTTAGACATACGCCCTGCCCCCGGGTAGTGCAGGGGACACCTACTGTGTGAACAAGTATTTTAATACAAGACAGAATAGACAGAATACAGGATTAATGTATCCTGTTCAGTGCAGTGCAGTGCAGTTCAGTTCAGTCGCTCAGTCGTGTCCAACTCTTTGCAACCCCATGAACCGCAGCACGCCAGGCCTCCCTGTCCATCACCAATTCCCGGAGTTCACCCAAACTCATGTGCACAGAGTTGGTGATGCCATCCAGCCATCTCATCCTCTGTCGTCCCCTTCTCCTCCTGCCCCCAATCCCTCCCAGCATCAGAGTCTTTTCCAATGAGTCAACTCTTTGCATGAGATGGCCAGCTGATTGCATCAGCCCTTCCAGTGTACACCCAGGACTGGTCTCCTTTAGGATGAACAGGTTGGATCTCCTTGCAGTCCAAGGGACTCTCAAGAGTCTTCTCCAACACCACAGTTCAAAAGCATCAATTCTTCGGCGCTCAGCCTTCTTCACAGTCCAACTCTCACATCCATACATGACCAGTGGAAAAACTATAGCCTTGACTAGATGGACCTTTGTTGGCAAAGTAATATCTCCGCTTTTTAGTGTGCTATCTAGGTTGGTCATAACTTTCCTTCCAAGGAGTAAGCATCTTTTAATTTCATGGCTGCAATCACCATCTACAGTGATTTTGGAGCCCAATAAAATAAAGTCTGACACTGTTTCCACTGTTTCCTCATATATTTCCTATGAAGTGGTAGGATCAGATGCCATGATGTTAGTTTTCTGAATGTTGAGCTTTAAGCCAACTTTTTCACTCTCCTCTTTCACTTTCATCAAGAGGCTTTTTAGTTCCTCTTCACTTTCTGCCATAAGGGTGGTGTCATCTGCATATCTGAGGTTATTGATATTTCTCCTGGGAATCTTGATTCTAGCTTGTGCTTCTTCCAGCCCAGCATTTCTCATGATGTACTCTGGATATAAGTTAAATAAGCAGGGTGACAATATACAGCCTTGATGTACTCCTTTTCCTATTTGGAACCAGTCTGCTGTTTCATGTCCAGTTCTAACTGTTGCTTCCTGACCTGCTTCCTGACCTCAGGAGGCAGGTTAGGTGGTCTGGTATTCCCATCTCTTTCAGAATTTTCCACAGTTTATTGTGATCTACACAGTCAAAGGCTTTGGCATAGTCAAGAAAGCAGAAATAGATGTTTTTCTGGAACTCTCTTGCTTTTTTGATTAGAAAGGTCCAAACAAAAGCTATGAGGGACTCAAAGGAGAGACTTTGTCATTTTGTCTATTAATTTATGCTACATGTCTTTTTGAACAAATAAGTTTATTTATTTATCTTCTGAGTTGCTGCTCAAGGGCTTTCTCTGGTTTTGGCGTGTGGGGGCTCCTCTCTAGCTGCAGTGCGTGGGCTCCTCACCGCAGTGGGCTCTCTGTTGCAGAGCACGGGCTCTAGGCACATGGGCATCCATAGTTACAGCACATGGGCTCGGTAATTGCTGCTCACGGGCCCTAGAGCCCTTGTTCCACAGCATGTGGGATCTTCCCCGACCAGGGACCAAACCCGTGTTCCCTACATTGGCAGGTGGATCCCTACCCACTGTGCCCCCAGGGAAGTCCTCTATGTATCTTAAGTACATAATGTATTCAGGCAGGCACAGAGGAAGCATCCAGGAGTGATGACACCCGTGCTCGCCTGTGCAGGGCCCCAGTACATAGGTGATCGCTAGGGTTACAATGACTGTTATTGTCAGCGCATCACATATAGTAATTCATTAAGCCCTCACACAAAACGAGGAGGTACATATTACTACCACCCCTATTTGCCACATGAGAAAGTGCAGGAAAAGAGAAGCTCAGTAACTTACTGGCTCTGCATAGGAAACACAGAGACATACTCATCAGATAGTTTCCTTTTTTGAGGCTTAATCCCAAGGTAAGGCGCATGCCTACAGACAGTTGTACGTGGACCAGTGCGGAGTGAGCCTAGATGGATATTTTAGGTACAACTGTGAAATCAGCGCAAATGAAATGTGTTCTAAACTGGGCAGTTCTGTCAGGTCAGGGACGTGAATACATAATCAAGGATTTGTAAACGTGACTGTAAAATAGTAGAACCCGGCTCCTCTTACTTAAAAGTACTTATTATTAGAGAAGAATTCAATATAAGACAAATTATGTTGGTGTAACACAAATCCATCCCATCTATAACTATAGTAAGACTTAACTGTTAGTATAATGCCAACTATACTTATGCAACGGGCTTCCCTGATGGCTCAGGTGGCGAAGAATCTGCCTGTAGTGCAGAAAACCTGGATTCAGTTGCTTGGTTGGGAAGAGCCCCTGGAGAAAGAAATGGCAACCCACTCCAGTATGGTTGCCTGGAGAGTTCCATGGACAGAGGAGCCTGGTGAGCTGCAGTCCACAGGGATGCTAAGAGTCCGACATGACTGAGCGATTAACACACACACATTTATATAATAAGACATGGAAGGAAAGGCTTCATAATTTAGGGATACAAGGTGAATTCTATAACACTGGGGACTTCCCTCATGGCCCAGTGGCTTAGACTCTGCCCTCCCAGTGAAGGCAGCCCGGCTTCGGTCCCTGGTCAGGAAACTAGACCCCACATGTGGCAACTGAGACCCGGTGCCGTAAAAATAAAATAGACAGATTAAAAAAAAGTCTGTAACATACATAATTTTCTCAGAAAATACTTTATCAGTATTTCATCTGAGAATGATGTTTGCAAATACGTTTATTTAGTTCACGAGAAGAATAATTTCCTTCCTTGGTAGCTCTTTAGCTATTCTATGCTAAGTCCTAGATGAAATGTCAGTAAAATATTTTCTGAGAAACCTATTTATACTACAGAATTTCTGTTCTTACCTATTGGGCTTCCCAGGTGGCGCTAGTGATAAAGAACCTGCCTGCCAATACAGCAGACGTAAGGAGATGCAGGTTCGATCTCGGATTGGGACAATCCCCAGAGGAAGGCACAGCAACCCACTCCAGTGTTCTCGCCTGGGAAATCTCATGGACAGAGGAGCCTGGGGGGCTACAGTCCATGGGGTGACAAAGAGTCAGACACGCCTGACCCAGTGTAGCACACACACAACATGAAGAATCGCAACACGCCGATACGTTGGAATCAACTTCAAGACTCTCACAAAAATATATCTCTGCTATGAGGTGGGAAAAAACAACCAAGTTGAATTAATTTTATTTGTAATATACACTTTCAGCACGGTGCATATTCCACAAAGTAGAAACTTGAGACAAACTCTTGTTGAGTGTATGTTTTGAGTCCGGTGTAATAAATACAGAGAAAATTGCCACGATTTGTGAAAGTCATTTTCCTCATTTCAACCAGGGGATTTGTTTTTTACAATGATAATATGGTGTTAAAAGCTTGATTGCAAAACGACCTTGCTCTGGGAGCAGCTCCTGGGCTGCCTTTGCGGTTTCTGCTGATATAAATTTGATATTTTACAAATGCAGAATATGAAATATATTCCCAACATGTGTTTCATACACTTATAATACAACCAAATGAAAAACAGCGTAGGCTCGGAAGGTTTCTTGGCTGTGCGTTTAATACACTAGGTCTAGAACACGTTACATGTTATTATGAAAATAATTGAGAAACATTTCACACAGATTCAGGCCCTGAATTTTGCATGTTGAACTCCTGCTCATTTCTTTAGCTATAGAGGACTTTACGGTCGGACACACACATGTTTCCCTTAGAACTGGGAAGATATGATAAACTGTTTCTTTTTAGAAACCAATTTTTTTAGGTAAACTTTGGCGTTATTTCAGACCTAATTTTGCCTACAGCCTATCACTAAATAGATGAAGAGAGCTTTTTCTAAAAGTGGATTATTGGGAAAACACAGATAAGATTTCTACTTTCACAATTTAAAATGACATCTTTTTTTCATCTTTTGTCTCTCTTTCTCCCTTCTGTTTCCTTGGTGAATAGGTACTTTGCTTGCCTTGAATCACATCAGTATTTTCTCACTGATCAGCTGTAAATATTTAATTATTCAGATCGAACTCCTTTAATATTGTTTGCTGAGTGTGGTAGGTTCTTAATGAGATCCCCTGTTTCAGTTTAAACAAGTTGGAAGCTTCTCAATTCCTACGGAAATATTCAGGAATGAATAGCCCTGAGGGTTAGTTCTTCTCTCCCTGTTTAACTCAAAAAGTGCCTGGTAGATACAGAAAGATTTAGAAAGTCCGAAGCTATTCAACAGTTGGTAAAAAATCATTTTTCAATGTTAATCTTTTAGTTTGTGAGCTGAATATAACAATTATTAATGGATCGCTTAGAAAATACTTAATATGGTTTATTCATTGATCAAACAACACATAACATTATTATTTGATTATGAACTGCCATCACCAAAGTACATCACAGGCCTACATATATTTCAGTAATACCATTTCCTCTGTGCAGTGGTTCTCAAAGTGGGGTCCCTCGGCCAGCACCAGCAGCAGCTCTTGGAAACTTGTCAGAAATGCAAACACACGGGTGCTTCTTCGGAGCTGATGAAATAAAGCCCGAGAGCCCACTGGTCTGTGCCTTAGCAAGCCTTCGAGGTGATTCTGAAGCAGGTCAAGTTTGAGAACTACTGTTCTAAAAGGATCCATACATTGCCTTGGCTACTGACATGATGATATATACCTACACATGCCCATGCGCATATAAACACACACTTCCTGGAAACCAAATAAAGATGACAATTTTTTCACTTTCATTTCAGTAAATATATGACCACTTATTTTCCACTTATCTTCGGCAAAGATAAGAGAATCAAGTCCCTCAAGAGCAGAACGTTCGTTTTCCAGCCAACTCATAAATACTACCTGAGCCTCTTAAAATGTTAGCGACAAATTCAGGAAAAGGTAGGGGCTGCTAATTATTTTGTCACCGTGGTTAAGATCAAAAAGTAGAAAAAAAACCCCTCATTTTCTCAAATGTAAAATTGGTCAATTTAGTACACACAAATAATCTGGGTATAGATATATATATAGTTTGACTTATGGAAAAAATAACTTGGTTTTATTTCTAAAGGTCCTATAGGATGAAGCACTGCCCAAGTCTACTTAAATTTTCCCGTACGTTTATCTGATAGTCGTCAAAGGCAGTGTAATGAAGTACAGCATTTAGTTTAAGCGATGAGGTTCTGAATCTGACTTTTACTGGTCGTCAGTTTTGTGACTTGTAGCAAGTAACACAAACTGCTTGATTTTTTAGATTTCTCAACTGTAAAATGGAAAAAATAATGTGATCTGTCCAGTAGTACTGTTTGGAAAAAATTAAGCCAAAAGTGAATCTCTAATGCCTGACATGTAGCACCTATTCAGGACACGTTAGGTATTCTTCAGCTGGATTTTCATCGGATGTCTTTAGATCACATCCTCACCCTTGTTTTATTTTCTTGATTAATGACATTACTTTTGGAAACATACAGTGTAAAGTTTCCTTTGCACTGAATTTTCAATAAATTACGAGCTTTCAAAGTAATGATATGCATTTACCTTGCCCCCTCCCCCCTTAAGAAAACTCCCTCAGCATTTATATTAATGAGTCTTTTCAGTAGTTATGAGTCTGGACTACGCTCTTCCAAAGAAGTTTCCTCATAAATTAGCATTAATTGATGTCCAGTTTTTTTGGAAAATGTTAGCACGCATTATTTATGGCACGTTCTCTTCGTGTGGCGCCTCTTAACGTGAAAAAAAAAAAAGGTTTCAAAGGAGGTTCAAGCTCTGTTTGCTTTGCTTGCAAAACGGTGAAAGCAAGCAGCGTTTTGCGCATTTGGCAAACTCTCAGCAGTATTTCTCTTTTGAAGGGCACGCCGACAATCTGAAGTCAAGGGTACATTCATAGGGGCTCTTGGTACCACGGTTCTCCCACGTTCGCTTGGAGCCTGCACGTTCTGCCGGCTGCATGCAACCCAGCGTCACTGTCCTGCAGCATCAGGAAAAGTGCCCTGCACCCAAAATGAAGCCGCATTTCACAGAGAGGTTGCCTGACTTCTACCGACCCTAGGTTATGAGCAAAATGCTGAATGTGTAACTGTAAAAAAAAAAATTGTGTCCACTTTTACTGTTTGTTTGGAGAAGGAAATGGCAACCCACTCCAGTGTTCTTGCCTGGAGAATCCCAGGGACGGGGGAGCCTGGTGGGCTGCCATCTATGGGGTCGAATAGAGTCGGACACGACTGAAGTGACTTAGCAGCAGCAGGCAGCTACCTGTGCGGGCACTTGTGACGTTTGTACTCCTGCAAGTATCTGTATCAACCAGAGAAAAGCGAGATTCCATAAAAATAAGGTTAGAGTTTGGATACTTTTTTTTTAACTCTGTAGGGAGAACGTGACATAAGGCTATCAGCCGAAATGTTCCTAAAAGTTGGGAAGTTTTGTCGTCGTGTTAAACATCTTGAACTAATGTGTGCTGACTAAAGGTTTGCACAGACGTGTTGGAAAGACACTCTTTAGAGATACGTGCCCTGAGTGGTTGAAACGTAACACATAATAAATCCTCAATCAATTGTGTCTATCGGTTTTGCCCGTGTTAAATAGTCAGTGATTTTTGTTTTGTTCTTTTTCAGTTTTACTGTGTGTTTGCTGATTTGGGGTAACAAAAGACTTAAATAAAGATTCTCCCACTTACAGATAAAATCTGGTTTTTGCTAGAAGAAAATCTGGAGTTAGTCAATTCCTTTCATTTAGCCAGTTATGTAAATATAAATCTATATTGGATACTATTTAGGAGAAAAGCAGTCAGTTGATGGCAGTTATGTAAAAATTGAGAGTGACATTTAATAAACCTGTGAGGTTATTTGCATCAAATATAAGCACCCACAGATACATAAGACAAGGAAAGAAATAATATTTTAAGTTCCATTGTAAGCCCAATTTTTGAATAATACATTTACAGATATAACCCTTTCTCTAAAGAATTTATTCTTTTATTGAGATCATAGGGAAACTGAGAGAGATAGAAAGAATGAACAGGAGAATCTGTAATTCGTGGATCAGCTGTATTCCTAACTACAGAAATACAGAGGCCCTCCCTCCCACCTCCGACCACACCCCACCCCTTGGGCAGCGACAGAGCGCTGGGCTGAGCTCCCTGGGTCCACAACACATCCCCACCGGCTGTGTATTTGACACGTGGTGATGTATATGTCTCCATGCCGGTCTCTCCCTTCCCACACTGTGTCCACAAGTCTGCTCTCTATTTCTATATCTCATTGCCCCCTTGCAAATAAATAGGTTCATTGGTACCATCTTTCTAGATTCCATATATACTCGTTAGTACACAATATTTGTTTTTCTCTCTCTGACTTACTTCACTCGGAGGGGACGTGTGTATACCTGTGGCTGATTCACATGGACCTGTGGCAGAAGCCAATATAAAATTGTAAGGCAATTATCCTCCAATTAAAAATAAATTAAATTTTAAATAGTCCAAAAGGAAATGGACAAAAATATACGGACAGGCAGTTCATAGAGAAAAGATAATCAAATGATGCATGCACAAATGAAAAGCTGTATAATTTCACTCATAATAATAGAAACGTAAATTAAAATGCATTGGAATACAAAAAAAGGGCAGAAATGCAGGGGAAAGAACAGAAGTTTCTGCAGTCTCCAGTTCCTCAAGATCTGAATCAAGAGAAGGGCTGGTCCAGGAAGCAAGGCCTTCTCAGAGAGAGGACTCACGAAAGATGGTCTCAAAGTCAAGGAGGAAAAAAAAAAAAAAAAGACTGTTAACAGAGAGCAAATGAAGTATGACTGTCGTGGAGAGGGAAGACGATGCTTGAGCTGAAAACGAAATGATGCTAGAAGCAGATATGCCCAGCCAGCAAGGTGGATGGCGGGGAAGGTGGGGCTGAGGAGGGGACTAAGAGGGTGACCGGGGCAGAGGCTCCTCACGCAGCCAATCAAACCTTAATTAAGAAGGATCTTTAGCGTATCTAAGCGCCTCCCAGATGTCTCAGTTGTGAAGAATCCTGGATCCTCAGGAAGATGCCCTGGAAAAGAGCATATCAAATGGAGTGGTCCAGTATCCTTGCCTGGAGAATCCATGGAGAGGATAAGGACAGGCTTTAAGGCCCAGTACAAGCATGAGAGAAACAGTTTAGTTGGTGAAAAATATACTGTCCACAGGTCAGATTGTATCAGACCATCAGGTCGCATCAGAGCATGGAGTAAAACAGAGACTTTGCAGGCATGAAGATTTCCATGGAATACTGGATTCGTCATCTGCTAATATTTTTCCCAGGAATTTGGAAGCCATGTAACATTCTTGACCTTCTCTTTTTCAACTGTGGGATAGGATTAATACCACAAACTTTGGTGAAATACTTCTGAGGTGTACCAATGATAACAGCATTTGTTCTTATTAAACAATGCTTATTCCAGAGGAGCCTGGTGGGCTACTTGGGTCACAAAGAACAGGACACTACTGAGTAACTAACACTTTCCCTTTCATTGTTATTATTTATCCAGTTTTTATTCAGTGCCAGAATCCTCCAGGCAACATACACACATTTGCCGGGAGAATTTACATTGTACTAATAATTAATGCTTCAATAGTAATTGGAATATTCATTGATAGTAATTAGAATCGAATAGTAATAGACATTGTTTTTACCACTAGAAGAGCCCAATTGACCTATTAAATTTTTTTCTGCTAAATGAAAATATCTTCATCCAATAACTTTTCTACATTGGTTTTGTTTAGTCATTAATAAGTCAATCAGTTCAGTTCAGTCGCTCAGTCGTGTCCGACTCTTTGCGACCCCATGAATCGCAGCACACCAGGCCTCCTTGTCCATCACCAACTCCCAGAGTTCACTCAGACTCACGTCCATCGAGTCAGTGATGCCATCCAGCCATCCCATCCTCTGTCGTCCCCTTCTCCTCCTGCCCCCAATCCCTCCCAGCATCAGAGTCTTTTCCAATGAGTCAACTCTTCGCATGAGGTGGCCAATGTACTGGAGTTTCAGCTTTAGCATCATTCCTTCCAAAGAAATCCCAGGGCTGATCTTCTTTAGGATGAACAGGTTGGATCTCCTTGCAGTCCAAGGGACTCTCAAGAGTCTTCTCCAACACCACAATTCAAAAGCATCAATTCTTCAGCACTCAGCTTTCTTCACAGTCCAACTCTCACATCCATACATGACCACTGGAAAAACCATAGCCTTGACTAGATGGACCTTTGTTGGCAAAGTAATATCTCCACTTTTTAGTGTGCTATCTAGGTTGGTCATAACTTTCCTTCCAAGGAGTAAGCATCTTTTAATTTCATGGCTGCAATCACTATCTGCAGTGATTTTGGAGCCCCCCAAAATAAAGTCTGACACTGTTTCCACTGTTTCACCATCTATTTCCCATGAAGTGATGGGACCAGATGCCGTGGTCTTAGTTTTCTGAATGTTGAGCTTTAAGCCAACTTTTTCACTCTCCTCTTTCACTGTCATCAAGAGGCTTTTTAGCTCTTCTTCACTTTCTGCCCAGAGAAGACAATGGCACCCCACTTCAGTACTCTTGCCTGGGAAATCCCATGGACGGAAGAGCCTGGTAGGCTGCAGTCCATGGGGTCGCTAAGAGTCGGACACGACTGAGCGACTTCACTTTCACTTTTCACTTTCATGCATTGGAGAAGGAAATGGCGACCCACTCCAGTGTCCTTGCCTGGAGAATCTCAGGGACGGGGGAGCCTGATGGGCTGCCATCTATGGGGTCGCACAGAGTCGGACACGACTGAAGTGACTTAGCAGCAGCAGTAGCAGTCACTTTCTGCCATAAGGGTGGTGTCATCTGCATATCTGAGGTTATTGATATTTCTCCAAGCAATCTTGATTCCAGCTTGTGCTTCTTCCAGCCCAGCGTTTCTCATGATGTACTCTGCATATAAGTTAAATAAGCAGGGTGATAATATACAGCCTTGATGTACTCCTTTTCCTATTAAATAATACTAAAAAAAAGGTCTAAAATTTTGTATAGGAGCATGCCCATACTGGTTTACACTCCCAAGGTTTTGCTGTTCTTTCTTACCCAGGTTAAATATCAATTTTCTCATTACTTATAGGGAACTCAATGGTGTCTCTCTCTCTCTCTGAGAGAGTATTTTTCCATGTGAGGGAGGGAGTTTTGAAACAAACTTGGTGTGATTAGACCAATATAGCATAAATCTCAAGGGTTATCTCTCTAGCCCCTAGATATTATCCTTCTACTATAAAGAAAGCTGAGTACTAAAGAATTAATGTTTTTGCACTGTGGTGTTGGAGAAGGCTCTTGAGAGTCCCTTGAACTGCAAGGAGATCCAGCCAGTCCATCCTAAAGGAGATCAGTCCTGGGTGTTCTTTGGAAGGACTGATGTTGAAGCTGAAACTCCAAAACTTTGGCCACCTGATGCAAAGAGCTGAGCTGACTCATTGGAAAAGACCCTGATGCTGGGGAGGATTGGGGGCAGGAGGAGAAGGGGACGACAGAGGATGAGATGGCTGGATGGCATCACCGACTTGATGGACGTGAGTCTGAGTAACCTCCGGGAGTTGGTGATGGACAAGGAGGCCTGGCGCACTGCAGCTCATGGGGTGGCAAAGAGTCGGACATGACTGAGCGACTGAATGGAACTGAACTGAAAGGATGGTCTAAGTCACATTAGCTTTTTTGTTGTTTTGTTTTGTTTTTGGTCACATTAGCTTTTGAAATGGCTTCCCCAGTGGCTGGGCGGATAAAGATCCGCCTGCCGTGCCGGAGACACAGGAGATGCGGGTTCGATCCCTGGGTCAGGAAGATCCTCTGGAGGAGGGCATGACAACCCACTCCAGTATTCTTGCCTGGAGAATCCCATGGAGAGAGGGGCCTGGCAGGCTGCAGTCCATGGGGTCGCAGTGAATCAGATGCAAATGAGCACACAGATAACAGAGAGGAGGACGGTGGTGGCCAGAGGGCAAGGGTGAGGGTCAGGCAAAGTGGGTCAAGTGGCTTTACTCTGTGGCGGCAGACAGGAACTAAACTTTTGAGGGTGAGCCTGCTGTAGAGCTTCCCTGGTGGCTCAGCTGGTGAAGCATCTGCCTGCGATGCAGGAGACCTGGGTTCGATCCCTGATTTGAGAAGAGCCCCTGGAGAAGGGATAGGCTACCCACTCCAGTATTCTTCGGCTTCCCTGATGGCTCAGCTGGTAAAAATCTGCCTGCAATGGTAGGGGACCTGGGTTTGATCCCTGGTTTGGAAAGATCCCCTGGAGGCGGGAAAAACAGCCCACTCCAGTATTCTGGCCTGGAGAATTCCATGGACTGTGTAGTCCTTGGGGTCTCAAAGAGTCAGACACGACTGAAAGGCTTTCACTGCTGTAGGGCAACACAGAAGTAGAAACGTAATGTTGTACGCAGGAAACTTACAGAATGTTACAAACCAGTGTACCTCTATAAAAATAAATTCTAAGCACTGTTGTTTATATACTTTTGGTTTTTAAATTTATTTTCTCCCAGTTTCTGCTGCCTTTTCATTCCTGTCTCTATTTTCCCTTTCAGCTTTGTGACTAGCCACGTAAAAGAAATTTAGCAATTTCGCATTTTAGTAAACTGTGTTTCAACAGTAAACAAGCAGAAGTGACCACATGGGTGTCATGTTCCCAATAAATATTAGTCTCTGACGTAGGTTGGTTTCTTTCTTTCTTTTTTTTTTTTTTCCCCCCTGATTGCTTTGGGAACTGTGAGGCTCTAGCCATCAGTCTAAACTAGATTCTTTGACTTATTCATGAAATGTTCTGCACTCAACTCTGACCAGGAGGCTTGTACTTCCTATTAAACGGCATTGCTACAGCTTGAAGCAGAGATCTGTGTCACTCACCATGCCTGAAGGCAGCGAGGAAGTCCATTCCGATTAGCTGTATTCTCCATTTTTAAAAAGGGTGAAGGATGCTGATAAAGTTGAATGTGCACGCTAAGTCGCTTCATTTGTGTCCAATTCTTTGCTACTCTATGGACTGTAGCCTGCCAGGCTCCTCTGTCCGTGGGATTCTCCAGGCAAGAATACTGTAGTGGGTTGCCATGCCCTCCTCCAGGGGATCTTCCTGACCCAGGGATCAAAGCATCCAGTTCTTTACCGCTAGTGCCACCTAGGAAGACTGGTAAAACAGAATATATACAGTCAGTTCCTCAGAAATTGTTACCCTGATTAAAGATAAAGGTACTTTGAAAAAAATATATAGATCTGGATCTACCTCAAAGAATTTCAGAAAAGATTCATATTAAAGAGGCTGCTGCTGCTAAGTCGCTTCAGTCGTGTCCGACTCTGTGCGACCCCATAGACGGCAGCCCACCAGGCTCCCCCGTCCCTGGGGTTCTCCAGGCAAGAACACTGGAGTGGGTTGCCATTTCCTTCTCCAATTAAAGAGGCATTGATCTGCTAATAACAGCATTTATGCATTTTGTACTTGCAATTGCTCTACCAAAAGCCAAAAGCAAATCACAGAAGATGAATAGTTACGTCACCAGAGAGATGCCACAGGTGCAGGTCAGGCAAATCTGAAGCAGAGCAGGACCCCGTGGTCTCTGCACCCACCCCATGTCTCCCACCTGCCTTTTGTTGGTGGAAAAGCTTCAGCCAAACAGTAAGTTTAATCAGAGAAGTGAGAACATGCAGAGACAAAGGGAAACAGTCAAACGAGACCAAATAATAATCGTTTAGTCATTAAGCAAAGTCAAGGACCTTTGGTCCCTCCTCGAGGGCTGTAGATAATATTCTGAGCCATATCCTGCGAGCTGTTTTATATTATTGGAAACCACGCCAGGTGGAAGAAGTTAACTGCATGATGCCCAGACTGTAGCCATGACATCAGCTGCCACAGTTCTGAGAACTGGCCTCAAGGAAGTGGGAACAAACTGATCCTGGAACTGAAAATTAACCATTCTTGAAACAATCAAGATGACGCTGGTCAGACCACCGATGGCCAATTTCAAGATGACCATCAGACCTGAGTGTGCTGTTTCTGCATTCAGCCCCATCCCTGGGTTTATAGCAGCTACTGCCCACTGATTGTCAGTTTGTGTGTGTGTTTGGGGAGTCGGGGTGGGGGGAATTGGCCTTTGGACAGGAGTCCAATACCCACCCCACCCCCAGTTGCAGGCATCCAAAATAAAGCAGACTTTCCTCTCCACCAACCTGGTCTCCTTACTGGCTTTTTAGTGGCAAGCAGTCAGACCCTACTTTTGGTCACAAATTTATAGTTTGAATTCATGGTCCATGTAATCCATTACAGTTTTTCTGGACCCAAATTTCTGACACCTCTTTTCAAGAGATCTATTTCCCACGCCATTTAATAGCCCAATTGCTTGGAATCATACTCAAGCCGCAATGTCTAATCTAGCAAAAATGCAGAAGAAAAACTGACATTTTCCAAGTGTTCAGAGAAGACAGACTCCAACAAAATTTCACTGATATTTATGATTACTCATCTGTCAGTGCTCCCTAAATAGCCTGCTTCTAAAACCTCCGAAAGTAGTTTCCCTTGGATTCAATTGTTTTTTCAAAAAAGAACTGAACTACAGATCAGCTGGAACTCTGAAAATAAACTAGGTAAAAAAAAAAAAATCCACACAATTACAGGGAAATTAAAGAGGGAGAAGTAACTGGAAATTTCAATCATAAATCATATTTTCAAATGGATGTTGTATTACTTTTAGGAACATGCAATTTCAGGAACAGACATCTAGTCATTTACCCCTCATGCAGCACTACCACCAGATATGCTTTAAACAGATAAAACATCCTCTTAAATAAACTAGAACATATCAGTTATACATGAGTAAATTATATTTTAAGAATACTTGAGTTCTCCTTTTTAATTATCTAAACTTTTTATTCCATAAACATATCTGGTTTCAAGATGACCCAAAACCCAGTCCAATCCATTTGTATAATACTGAATTCCACACGAGTTAAAAACATTAGTAAACTTTCACCATACTTATATTTTTGTTCAAAAAAAAAGAGCAATATTATTATGAGCAGTATTCAGTGGGCACACACATTTTTTGAAAGATAAATGTAAATAAAGCAAGTGCCATTTAGGGATCAAATAGGAGGAGAAGAAGCATTCAGTTGACCCTTGGGCTATGGACACGTAAGACGTAATTTTCATGATTCCTCTCTCCTTGCCTGGTGTTTTTCCCCACTGCAGGTGTTAATCGCCAGCGAGGTAAAGCTTCCTACAGGGTCTTCACTCATGTTTAATAGTCTATGCTTGTTTATAACGGAACAGGGGATGGCACCCCACTCCAGTACTCTTGCCTGGAAAACCCCATGGACGGAGGAGCCTGGTGGGCTGCAGTCCATGGGGTCGCGAAGAGTCGGACACGACTGAGCAACTTCACTTTCACTTTTCACTTTCACGCATTGGAGAAGGCAATGGCGACCCACTCCAGTGTTCTTGCCTGGAG
>NW_024070192.1:3050027-3366890 GCF_014754425.2 Oryx dammah | reverse complement strand
TTTTTTTAATAGTTCTGTGGATCAAATGAGATCTTGCATTAAAGTACTTAGAACAATGTATGCGTGCTCGCTCGTTTCAGTCGTGTCCAACTCTATGCAACCCTGTGGATTGTAGCCCACCGGGCTCCTCTGTCCATGGGATTCTCCAGGCAAGAATACTGAGTGGGTTGCCATGCCCTCCTCCAGGGGATCTTCCCAACCCAGGGATCAAACCAGTGTCTCTTTCGTCTCCTGTATTGGCAGGCAGGTTCTTTATCACTAGCTGCACCTACCACAACTAAAATCCTTAAGGACTTAATTATTGTTTTTCCCAAGGCAGAGAATCTAGAGCAAATGCGATAAAATATTTATTGTAATATTTGTTTCATTCATCTGATGCTCAGACTTTGCAAACTACTGCACTCTGAAGTATGAGCTTCAAAATTTTATACAACAAAATTTTTTATCCAGTTTTATATAATACACATTTTACGGTGGTTTTCCATTTAGCAGAGGAGAAAAAATTTCTGCAAACATCTATAGGAAGCAACTGTGGGCTCTGTGATTGGACCTGCCAATCACAGTTCCAGCCAAAAGTCCCGGTGCCACATTTTATCATTTAAAGACATGTTTAAGGTCATGAGTTTCGCTGGGCACAGCACAGGTGTTCTCAGAGCCCCTGCATTGGCCAGGCAGCGTGCGTGGTGCTGGAGACACAGTGTGAATAAGAAGGAGTCGGCACTTGCTCACACCGAGGAAAGCAGACAGATCAATAAGCAAAGAATTACACCACACCTACAGACAGACTGGAATCAGGATGTGTTCCAGGGAGCATGGAGTGATTTCTTCCTTCGAGGAGGGGATGGGGTCAGGTTTCAGAGCTGAAGCGACGTGAGCTGGTCTGGAGGAGGGCGTGACATCAGGGACCGGCATCCCAGGCAGGTGACCCTGGCACACGAGGCAGGTAAAGAAGTCACCGCTCATAACCCTGCTGGCAGAAAGGCGGGGAGGGGTGCAGGAGACAGCCATCCACGCTGATGACTTGAAATTCATATTCCAACTTTCTGCAGGTGTGCAGAATTGATGACAAATGCCTGATAGAGCAGTGATGCCCAGGAGCCCAGTGGGACCAAAGCCTTCACCTGACTAGACACTCAGCGGGCACGGTCATTTCCATTTGTCTTCTCTGATCTGATTCAATCCCTTAGAAAATTTGCTTGAAAATAGCAATTGTTATAAACAAAATTGTTCGAAATTACTCGCTTTTCAAAGGAAAAGCCCTACGTACCTTCCTTTTAAGCCACTTTATTTTTGGCAAGAATTTTAGAAAAGTTCTCCTTTAAAAAGAGTTTTCCTTCCTAGAGGCACAATACTCAGACATGAGGAAATATCAGTCAAGAAGACAAAATAAACATATAATTCATAGGAGCCTGGAGCCAACTGGAATATATTGAAGACTGTCATGAGTCTCTGTGTGTGTGTGTGTGTGTGTGTGTGTTAGAGAGAGACAGAGGAGGAAAGAAGGAGGTGCAGAGATGGAGAGATAAGCCCCAGGGAGGAAGGGAAGGGAAAGGAGGAAAGAAAGTCTGCAAAACTTCCGGTCTGGGGTGTGGATCATCAGGAATGCTAAGCCTGTCCTCTCAAGGAACTGAGGGTTGGCAAATGACCATCGCTCTAGGTTTTCCTCTGTGGTCTGTCTCAGATCAAACCTCTCCTATCCCGCGTGTCTCTCATTGTGATAGAGCCCACCGGAAGAGCTGAGATGGGGTGAGAAACTGAATAAGCCTGTTCTCAGGCCAAGCAGCTCCAAGTCCAGCACAACTGTTTGAATGCATTAAGCTTGATTTTGGTCTTTTTAAAAATGTTTAAAGAGGATGCTTATCCTCAGCTGTGCGGGGTCTCCGGGGCTCTGCACAGGCCTCCTCTGGCTGTGGCGAGCCATCGGCTCTCCAGTCGTGGAGCTCGGGCCCTCACTGCAGTGACCTCTGTTAACTCAGAGCATGGGCTCAAGGGCCCTCGGGCTTAGGGGCTGCGGCTCCGGCGCTTATTTGCCCTGCAGCATGTGGGATCTTCCCGGACCAGGGCTCGAACCTGTGTCCTCTGCACTGGCAGGTAGATTCTTTATCACTGGGTCACCAGGGAAGTCCTGTCTCAGTCTTACTGGTAAGGTAACTAAGTGCTTTGAAAGAAGTTTTGGGAAGACATTTGGCTTAATGTCGTGACAAAAACACCTAAACGCCTATGGGGATAAAGCTCCACTTTTCACCTCTTTGGAGAGAATTCTCTTTCCTCACAGAAAAGAACCTATTCCAGGATACAGAGAGGGCACCTTGAACCTGGGCAGACCATTCTCCTGGGTCATAAGAGGGAGGAAGCCTAGTGGCAATGAATCTCACAACTGGAAGGGTGTGCTTAACTGGGCAGGTTAATGACACTAATTTCTATTTCATGAGGAAGAGCCCTTCAAAAAACAAGCCATGTGGGAAGCAGCACGGCTTAGTCGAGAGAATGTTTGGAATCCATGAAACCCAGGTTTATTCTTCAGCTCTGCCATCCGAGCAGTCACCTCACCACAATGACATATTTTAAAGATCAGATAAAATTCATGGCCTCTGAATGTACCTGGCACATGGCAGGTCCAAAATCCTAAGTATTTTTCACACAGACAATAAAGAATTCATAATGCACCGTGAACTGAAGTTCAATGCAAAGTTGCTGTTCGTTGGTGGAAAGTCAAGGACAGATGCAGGCGAAGCAGAGAGTGGTGTTAGTGTGAAAAGCTGTTGCTGCTTAGTTGGTCAGCCCAGCTCAGTGCCCAGTGCTCAGAAAGCCAGGCAAAAGGAGCTCAGCCTTCCTGATGATCCAGCTCTCACATCCATACCTGATGACTGGAAAAACCAGAGCTTTCACGATAGGGACCTTTGTTGGCAAAGCGATGTCTCTGCTTTATAATACATTGTCCAAGCTTGTCAAGTTCTATTTCCCTTTCATCTATACACCCATAGGCAACACTTGCTGGTTTTAAGATGTCCCTCCTGTCCTTATATACCCATTGTATGCATGAATGCAAGTATATATCATCTGCTATGTGACCCAGATTTGACAGGGGGGGCAAATAAAAAACATTCCCATTTGTTTGGTTTAAAAGATTTAGGCTCTTTTCTTTTATTTATTTTATTTAAAGAGGAAAGCAGCAAATTCAGGCAGACAGTAGCTGTGTCTTTTGGCAGTAGAAACAATCTAATAAAAGCATCACCTTTCAAAAGGGGCGTTGAGGGGGAGGGGAGGAAAGAAAACCCATCTGAGACAGAGGTAACGTCATTTCAGCCCCAAATAGATTTCACTCTGCGTTTGTGTGTTTTGGACTCGCGCAGCTTACAATGGTTTTTATCCCCAGTTCATGCCACCGGAGTTGGAATTCATAACACACACGTCAAGACCAGGGGATGACTGACAGTTCTGACTCTGTTAATACCCCGTAGTAGGTCTTCTACCACGGTCAGAAGTTAAGATTTATTTTGACAAGCTTTCTGCTGGTTTTGTAGACGAGAAGTTTTATAATGGGGTTATCCCAGGACTATATATGTATATCTGGCATAGATTATCAGAATCCATAGCAAAATGGTAGACAGCCCTCTCCCTTGCACACTGGACCCCACAGAGTGTAGAACTTGGTTTTAATTAAGTTGTTACCATCTTTAATGGGTAGGATCTGGATCACGTTTTTGAGACAAAACCAGCCAAGAAGTGATCACGAAAGTTAACGTCACAATTAAGGAAGTTCCTTGATTAAAAAAAAAAAAAAAAACACTTTACATTTCCCTGAAGTGAAGCAATAGTCACTTAGTCGTGTCCAACTCTTTGCAACCCCATGGACTGTAGCCCGCCAGGCTCTTCTGTCTGTGGAATTCTCCCGGCAAGAATACTGGAGCTGGTTGCCGTTGCTTTCTCCAGGGGATCTTCCTGACCCTCGAATAGAATCCAGGTCTCTTGCATGGCAGGCAGGTTCTTTACCATCTGAGCCACCAGGCAAACTCCGGTGCTTGTCAGTTCCTTACCTCCAAAAGAGGCTTTTGGTCTCCTTTTCAAAAGGAGAATTTATATAGCTTTTGGTTTAAGGCCTCTGAGATTTTTCAGCAATAAGTAAATGATGGTGATATTTCTCCAAGTGATGATTTTAAGAGGCTTCCCTAGTAGAATATATGGGGTTTTATCATTGTTATCAGTAGGATTCCATGTTGAGAACTGGGATCAGGAGCCATGTCTGCCACAATGAGTAAAGAAATACCATTTCATCTTTGAGGAGTATGTTTCTGTTTTTAAAAAAAAATCAAGGAGAGGGCTTTTGATTTCAATTCAGTTCAAGGGAGATACCCCTCGTCCAAGGTAAGGCACAGTGGCTGTGCTTTGCTGGAGCAGCCGTGAAGAGATACCCCACGCCCAAGGTAAGAGAAACCTAAGTAAGACGGCAGGTGTTGCAAGAGGGCATCAGAGGGCAGACACACCAAAAACATACTCACAGAAAACTAGTCAATCCAATCAGACTAGGACCACAGCCTTGTCTAACTCAATGAAACCAAGCCATGCCTGCAGGGCAACCCAAGACGGGCGGGTCACGGTGGAGAGGTCTGACAGAACATGGTCCACTGGAGAAGGGAATGGCAAGCCACTTCAGTATTCTTGCCTTGAGAACCCCATGAACAGTATGAAAAGGCAAAATGATAGGATACCAAAAGAGGAACTCCCCAGGTCAGTAGGTGCCCAATATGCTACTGGAGATAAGTGGAGAAATAACTCCAGAAAGAATGAAGGGATGGAGCCAAAGCAAAAACAATACCCAGTTGTGCATGTGACTGGTGATAGAAGCAAGATCTGATGCTGTAAAGAGCAATATTGCATAGGAACCTGGAATGTGAATCAAGGCAAATTAGAAGTGGTCAAACAAGAGATGGCAAGGGTGAACGTCGACATTCTAGGAATCAGTGAACTAAAATGGACTGGAATGGGTGAATTTAACTCAGATGACCATTATATCTACTACTGCGGGCAGGAATCCCTCAGAAGAAATGGAATAGCCATCATGGTCAACAAGAGAGTCCAAAATGCAGTACTTGGATGCAATCTCAAAAACGACAGAATGATCTCTGTTCGTCTCCAAGGCAAACCATTCAATATCACGGTAATCCAAGTCTATACCCCAACCAGTAATGCTGAAGAAGCTGAAGTTGAACGGTTTTATGAAGACCTACAAGACCTTTTAGAACTAACACCCAAAAAAGATGTCCTTTTCATTATAGGGAACTGGAATGCTAAAGTAGGAAGTCAAGAAACACCTGGAGTAACAGGCAAATTTGGCCTTGGAATGCAGAATGAAGCAGGGCAAAGACTAATAGAGTTTTGCCAAGAAAATGCACTGGTCATAGCAAACACCCTCTTCCAACAACACAAGAGAAGACTCTACACATGAACATCACCAGATGGTCAACACCAAAATCAGATTGATTATATTTTTTGCAGCCAAAGATGGAGAAGCTCTATACAGTCAACAAAAACAAGACAGGAGCTGACTGTGGCTCAGATCATGAACTCCTTATTACCAAATTCAGACTCAAATTGAAGAAAATAGGGAAAACCACTAGACCATTCAGGTATGACCTAAATCAAATCCCTTAGGATTATACAGTGGAAGTGAGAAATAGATTTAAGAGCCTAGATCTGATAGATAGAGTGCCTGATGAACTATGGAATGAGGTTTGTGACATTGTACAGGAGACAGGGATCAAGACCATCCCCATGGAAAAGAAATGCAAAAAAGCAAAATGGCTGTCTGGGGAAGCCTTACAAATAGCTGTGAAAAGAAGAGAAGTGAAAAGCAAAGGAGAAAAGAAAAGATATAAGCATCTGAATGCAGAGTTCCAAAGAATAGCAAGAAGAGATAAGAAAGCCTTCTTTAGCAATCAGTGCAAAGAAATAGAGGAAAAGAATAGAATGGGAAAGACTAGAGATCTCTTCAAGAAAATTAGAGATACTAAGGGAACATTTCATGCAAAGATGGGCTCAATAAAGGACAGAAATGGTATGGACCGAACAGAAGCAGAAGATGTTAAGAAGAGGTGGCAAATACACGGAAGAACTGTACAAAAAAGATCTTCATGACCCAGATAATCATGATGATGTGATCACTAATCTAGAGCTAGACATCTTGGAATGTGAAGTCAAGTGGGCCTTAGAAAGCATCACTATGAACAAAGCTAGTGGAGGAAATGGAGTTCCAGTTGAGCTGTTTCAAATCCTGAAAGATGATGCTGTGAAAGTGCTGCACTCAATATGCCAGCAAATTTGGAAAACTCAGCAGTGGCCACAGGACTGGAAAAGGTCAGTTTTCATTCCAATTCCAAAGAAAAGTAATGCAAAAGAATGCTCAAACTACCGCACAATTGCACTTATCTCACATGCTAGTAAAGTAATGCTCAAAATTCTCCAAGCCAGGCTTCAGTAATACGTGAACTGTGAACTCCCTGATGTTCAAGCTGGTTTTAGAAAAGGCAGAGGAACCAGAGATCAAATTGCCAACATCTGCTGGATCATGGAAAAAGCAAGAGAGTTCCAGAAAAACATCTATTTCTGCTTTATTGACTATGCCAAAGCCTTTGACTGTGTGGATCACAATAAACTGTGGAAAATTCTGAAAGAGATGGGAATACCAGACCACCTAACCTGCCTCTTGTGAAATCTGTATGCAGGTCAGGAAGCAACAGTTAGAACTGGACATGGAACAACAGACTGGTTCCAAATAGGAAAAGGAGTACGTCAAGGCTGTATATTGTCACCCTGCTTATTTAACTTATATGCAGAGTACATCATGAGAAACGCTGGACTGGAAGAAACACAAGCTGGAATCAAGATTGCCAGGAGAAATATCAATAACCTCAGATATGCAGATAATACCACCCTTATGGCAGAAAGTGAAGAGGAACTAAAAAGCTTCTTGATGAAAGTGAAAGAGGAGAGCGAAAAAGTTGGCTTAAAGCTCAACATTCAGAAAACGAAGATCATGGCATCCAGTCCCATCACTCCATGGGAAATAGATGGGGAAACAGTGGAAACAGTGTCAGACTTCATTTTTGGGGGCTCCAGAATCACTGCAGATGGTGACTGCAGCCATGAAATTAGAAGACGCTTACTCCTTGGAAGAAAAGTTATGACCAACCTAGATAGTATATTCAAAACCAGAGACATTACTTTGCCGACTAAGGTCAGTCTAGTCAAGGCTATGGTTTTTCCTGTGGTCATGTATGGATGTGAGAGTTGGACTGTGAAGAAGGCTGAGCCCGAAGACTTGATGCTTTTGAACTGTGGTGTTGGAGAAGACTCTTGAGAGTCCCTTGGACTGCAAGGAGATCCAACCAGTCCATCCGAAAGGAGACCAGTCCTGGGTGTACATTGGAAGGGCTGATGCTGAGGCTGAAACTCCAATACGCTGGCCATCTCATGCAAAGAGTTGACTCATTGGAAAAGACTCTGATGCTGGGAGGGATTGGGGGCAGGAGGAGAAGGGGACGACAGAGGATGAGATAGCTGGATGGCATCATTGACTCGATGGACGTGAGTCTGAGTGAATTCCGGGAGTTGGTGATGGACAGGGAGGCCTGGCGTGCTGCGATTCATGGGGTCACAAAGAGTCAGACACGACTGAGCGACTGAACTGAACTGAAGTACGCCCATAACGTAAAGTTGCGTATTCTCAGGTGACGGATGTGATTTGTATCAGAGGCAACCTGAACACTGGCATTAAGAGTGCTCTAGGAAAGAGGAGCGGAAGGGGGAGGGGCACGCAAGAGGGAGGGGATATATGTGTCTTTATGGCTGATTTGCTTTGTTGTCTGGAAAAAACCAACACGACATTGCAAAGCAATTTTCCTCCAATTAAAAAAAGAAAGTGCTCTAGGAAGACCGAAAGAGTAGCGCTCCGTGCTCAGAACGGGAAGCTGCGCTGTTGTAAAGTCAAAATCCTTAGACTATTCAATTTACTCATGTGTTGTTGCAGTTGTTTTATTGCTGTTGTTTAGTCACTAAGTCCTGTCCAACTCTTTGCAACCCCATGGACTGTAGCCCGCCGGGCTCCTCTGTCCATGGGATTTTCCAGGCAAGATACTGGCATGGGTTGCCATGTCCTCCCCCAGGGGATCTTCCCGACCCAGGGATCGAACTTGTGTCTCCTGCACGGACAGGCGGATTCTTTACCACTGAGCCACCAGGGACGCCTGGAATCTATTGTATAAATCCTAAGCCATCATACTCATTCACTGAGCGATCTTCCACCATTTTACCAGACGAATTAGACTTCACCTCTTGCCACCAGGATTACAGGTACCATTTGTCTGTTATATTTCAACCTCAATATAATTTGTCCATTGTCCGCTCTGTCTTATATTACTTGAAAATAAACAGTGTAATTTCGTCCGATCATAACCAGCTAACTACTGACTAACAAGTTCTGCTTTGTTATCCCTATATAATAATATACATTAGTTAAAGTGTGAGTAGCCGATAGTCAATACAAAATTGTGGTTCTCCAAAGGATAACTGAAGAAGCTTGATTGCTTACATGACCAAACTTAAATAGACATTAGGATTTTAATTCATTTTCCCGTTGTCTCAGACTTGAGGGTTCGCATATGCTAAGGTTTCTATAACAAGGCTTCCATTACGTAAGAACTGAAATATGCCTGGTATTCTTTTTTTCACTGCCTTTGTCAACCACAGTCAGATTTTCCTATCAATTCCTAAAGCATCTGAATTCAGATAAATCACAATTCATTTCCTTAAATGGAGCTTCCGCTTTATTAAGCTATGACGCAGTCCTAGTGTTGTCTTTCAGACTAATGAGAAATTTAGAGTTTTTATTAACTCATTGGAAAGATACATACATTTAACTTTTTTTTTCCAAACAAAAAAGTGTTGTGTGAGTGCTCAGTTACTAAGTCGTATCTGACTCTTTGTGACCCCATGGACTGTAGCCTGCCAGGCTCCCCTGTCCATGAGATTTCCCAGGGAAGAATACTGGAGTGGGTTGCCCTTTCCTCCTCCAGGGCATCTTCCCGACCCAGGGATCAAACCTGCGCCTCCTGCCATTCTTGCTTTGACAGGCAGATTCTTTAGCACTTGAGCCACCAGGAAGCCCAAAGGGTACTGAAGCTGTACAATATTTTTAAGATACTCTTGGCAGCACACACAGGAAAAAAGACAGTAATAACCAAATGCGGTAATGCATGGAAAGCTCCCGGCAGAGTTATCAACACTTGGGCAGGTGCTCAACAAACGAAATCTGTTATGATAAATCATAACTGGACTGGATCCTCTTCTTGGATTCTGAAGCCTCAGGAGCGTAGATATAAAGGTGACCCCTTCATCTTCCCCAGATCACACTGCAATTCTTTGAGGATTTAAGGATATACAAGAAAGGTCCTATGTAGACAAGTCTGTCATTAACCACTTTGAATTTCTTGTCAAAATGTAGCTTTGGAAGCAAACTAAGTGGGAAACAAAAACAAAAGCAAAAACAAAAAAACCAGTCATGTGAAACCTTCCAACATAGCTTTTAGCCATAGGTTATCTTGTAGAATGGAAAACTGTGGTAAAGTAACATCCATTTGGGCTTCCAGGTGGCACTATTGGTAAGGAACCCGCCTGCCATTGCCGGAGATGTAAGAGATGCGGGTTCAATCTCTGGGTCAGGAAGATCTGCTGGAGGAGGGCATGGCAACCCGCTCCAGTGTTCTTGCCTGGAGAATCCCATGAGCAGAGGAACCTGGCGGGCTACAGTCCACAGGGTCGCAAAGAGTCAGACCAGACTGAAGCAACTTAGCAGGCACGTGTGCAGCATACATTTACCATATTAGCCGATTAAAAATGCGAAGCTCAGTGGCACTAAGTTTAGTCACAATGTCGTTCAACCATCACCACCATCCATCCCCGGATCTCTTAACTGAAACCTGGCTCCCACCGGATCCTAACTCCCCACCTCCTCACTCCACCTCCTCACAACACCGCTCTTACTCTCTTTCTCTATGAACTGACTGCTAAGTACCTCGTATGACTGGAAAACTATAAGAGTCATCCTGTTGTGGACCGATTTATTAATTTCACTTACCCTAATGTCCTTCAGGTTTATTCATCTTGTATGTAGTATGTCTGAATTCACTTCCTTGTTAAGGCTGAAGGTACTCCATTGTATGCATAGATCACATTTTGTTCGTACATTTATTCGTTGATGGAGATGAGTTGTTTTCATCTTTCAGCTATTGTCAATAATGCTGCTAAAGAAAAAGGGTGTACAAATAGCTAGTCAATATCCTGTTTTCAATTTTAATTCTTTTGTGTATATACCCAGAAGTGGAATGGCTGGATCACAGGGTAATTCTGTTTTAATTTGCAGATGAATTTCCACTGCTATTTTCTATAGCAGCTGCACTATACACACACAGACACACACACACACAGATACACACACACATATCTCATGCATACTATGGATACCATATAATTTTTGATCGTACACTTAAGTCTTTGATTCATTTTGACTTTTATACGTGGTTTAAGGTCAGAACTTTTAAATCATGAATTTAAATTGACATCTGAAATCACTTAATTCACCACTGGATTTAAATATCATTTGGTGTAATATTTGAACTAATCATTAAATTCCTTTTAAAATAATCATAGAATATTTTTTCAGGCTGGCCTATCTCCTACGTTTCCTTCAAAATTCCACTGAAGTGTTCCACTCTGGAAGAATTCCAAGACGCCTTCCTCCTCAACATATACTTATCTCAAGTGGTCTTAAATGACTCATTTCTGAGCTTTTCTGCTGTAGTCACCATAATTGATGATACTTTTTGTTCACTTTGCCTCCAAGAAACTCTTAATCCTTCAAGCACAAATTGTATCCTGGTATTCCCACATTCCTGGGTTTTCCTGATGGCTGAGTTGATAAAGAATCCGCCTGCAATATAGGAGATCCAAGTTCCATCCCTGGGTCGGGAAGATCCCATGGGGAAGGAAATGGCAACCCACTCCAGTATTCTTGCCTGGGAAATGCCATAGACAGAGGGCCTGTAGCCTGGTGGGCTGCAGTCCAAGGAGCTGCAAATAGACACAACTGAGCAACTAAGGATACTGGAGTGAGTTGCCCTGCCCTTCTCCAGGGGATCTTCCCAACCCAGGGATCGAACCCATGTATCTTATGTCTCCTGCATTAACAGGCAGGTTCAAAGGGAAGGGCACCCCACTCTAGTATTCTTGCCTGGAGAATCCCATGGACAGAGGAGCCTGGCGGGCTGCAGTCCATTAGGTTGCAAAGAGTCGGACAGGACCGAGCGACTTCGCACAGCACAGCGCAGCGCCGCCTGGGAAGCCCCGCCAGGTTCTTAATCACCCTTTTCCTTCAAAGATGGATTTGTATATTGAAAACCTGGGGGTTGGGGCAGTGAGAATTCATTTCCTTAACACACATAACATTCCCCCAAAATCACACAAACTATTTGGAATCACGACTTTGGGAAATTATCCCTGAATCAGGATCACGAGAAGACACATGGAAGACACATACACAGTTATTCTAAGTTTGAAAATATATCCAATTAATACTTTGCAGTTTGCAAAATTTTCTCTATGCACAAAAGTGAAAGTGTTAGTCTCTCAGTCGTGTCCAACTCTTTGTGACCCCATGGACTGCAGCCCACCAGTCTCCTCTGTCCATGGGATCCTCCAGGCAAAAATACTGGAGTGGGTTGCCATTTCCTCCTCCAGGGGATCTTCCCAACCCAGGGATCAAACCCAGGTCTCTTGCATTGCAGGTGAGCTCTTTACCATCTGAACCCCCAGGGAAGCCCTCTCTATAGAGAGCAGTTCCTCACCTTGTCCATCTTCTCTCAAGCCAGTCACCTGTATACATGCAAGCTTCTTTAGAACCATCTGTCGCTCTTTCTAAGGAGCCAGCTCATTAGCTTAATACAAATTGATAAGATTTTTGAAAACACAGATACAAAGTCTCCCTAGCCTTCTAGACTGTTGAAACCTAAAGTGTATCATAATATCCCATTCTTCATTTTGTATTTTATCTCTTTTAGTAGTCTTTCTGTGTGTGTGTATGTGTGTGTGTGTGTGTGTGTGTATTTTTTTTACCCCCTCTGTCTTTGCTTTTTGTAAATAAGATGTACAAGTTAAAAATCTCCAATTGGACTGAATCCAGCAGTCATATTTCATCTAGAGTTTTGTGTCCGACTACTCTGGGAGGAAAAAAAATGTCAACAAGCTCTAAGTTCGCAATGACAAATGTGGATTTCATCTCGAAATCATGTATGGGTGACATTTGCATGTGGATTTCTTTGCTACCCTAATGGTTAAATTTCAAAGCACATCTTTCCTTTTATCTTCAGCTGAATGAGACATCAAAATAAGGGCCAGATAAAGGCGGAAGTCCTTTGTCTGAAACTGCCCAGGCCTGGCCAGCTGTGATGAAAACTGTCTGAAGTTTCACAGGCTTCTTGTCTGGCCTGAAAGCTGGCGTTTGCCTCTTTTATTTTGGAAGTTTTAAAGGAATAGTGCGTTTTAGCACACAATGTCCTGCAGGACAATGGGAGGCCTGTTCCTGGCGGCGTCTGAACGTAGAAGTTAGATTAAATCATTTATTAGATAATAAGCCACTGATTACACAGGGAATACATGTTGTCTTTCATTGTAATTGTGTTGATTTCTAAGGTCAGCCTGGCGTTTGGTGAAATCACGAGGGGAAGACTCAATGAGACTGTTTGCCCTCTCACTGGGGAATCTAACCCTTTACGTGTATTTGGTTTCCTAATGTCTCAGTTGAAGTGAGGCAATCAAGCCTTTGTTCTAGTTTGTTTATTTTTGAATACATACTTTGTCGGTAGAAGCACACACACAGAGGATTGTATCTGATGATAGGCGTGAGGGGCAAGACTAAACGCGGAGCATCAAATTACATTTGGTCAATTTCAATTAGGAATCAGGGTGCTTCTCTCTGAGCAGCAAGTAGATTTTGCTGTTGCTGCTGTTTAGTTCCTCAGTTGTGTCCGACTCTTTGCAGACCCATGTACTGTAGCCCACAAGGCTTCTCTGTCCATGAGATTTCCCAGGCAAGAATGCTGAAGTAGGTTGCGATTTCCTCCTCCACGGGATCTTCCCAACCCAGGGATCGAACCCACCTGCATTGGCAGGTGGATTCTTTAATACTGAGCCATCAGGGAAGCCCAACTCAATTAAAGAAAAATCAGACAGTTATGTCAGAGAATTGTATTGATATCATTAACATTACAAAGCATTTCCTTAGTTTTTCTATTTTTTTCACTTCATGCCAAGAGCTCCTTAATTTGGGAGAGAGAATAAATATGCACAAATGTAAAAACATCCTATAGTTCTCTGAGCCTGTAGCATTATTTATATTGTTTAGTTATGACCAACCTAGACAGAATATTAAAAAGCAGAGACATTACTTTGCCAACAAAGGTCTCTCTAGTCAAGGCTATGGTTTTCCCAGTGGTCATGTATGGATATGAGAGTTGGACTGTGAAGAAGGCTGAGCGCCGAAGAATTGATGCTTTTGAACTGTGGTGTTGGAGAAGACTCTTGAGAGTCCCTTGGACTGCAAGGAGATCCAACCAGTCCATTCTGAAGGAGAGCAATCCTTTTTTGGAAGGACTGATGCTAAAGCTGAAACTCTAATACTTTGGCCACCTGATGCGAAGAACTGACTCATTGGAAAATACCCTGATGCTGGGAAAGACTGAAGGCAGGAGGAGAAGGGGACGACAGAGGATGAGATGGCTGGATGGCATCACTGACTCAATGGACATGAGTTTGGACAGGGAAGCCTGGCGTGCTGCAGTCCATGGGGTCACAAAGAGTTGGACACGACTGAGCGACTAAACAGAACTGAACTGTTCTTTCTGAGAACAACAAATGCTCTTTTCAGAATATCTTGTTTTACGAAATGGTATAAGCAGAGTACATATAACATCAAGTTTCTTGAATCCAAAAGCAATCAGGGAAATTATACATACAAGCTTCAGAACTCTTGGGGGATCTAGCCCCTTAAGGGTTGTTGATAAAATCTGGTTGACTCATCTCCTCGGGCTCTTCTAACTTGTGCTTCCTGCCTGGAAGTCTGATCTGCTGGCCTGGCCTCCAGGCCTGGCCTTCTGCCTCCAGCCCGGGGTCCTGCTCCTTGGAGTCTGCCTCTGCTCCTGCACGGCACACAACTGTCACAGTCGCCTGCTCACCCTTCCAGGACCTCCACTGTGCTTTTTCACCTCCAAGCCATCACTCAGGACGGGTCACAGCTGCGGCGTTCATCGGCTTCCCCTTCCGTCTGCGGCCGTCCCGCCTGTTCTCCGAGTCCCACTCAATCGCCTGGTCTTCTGTGAAGTTTTCCACAACGCCTCTGTCCTCTCTGTCGCCTTACTGTAGACTCGCTTGTTGTTCTACAGCAGTGACTTTATGCTGCCCTCCGGGTAGATCTGGATAGTATGTGTCTTAACTGTGAAAGTGAACGTGCTCCTCACTCAGTCGTGTCTGACTCTTTGCCCCTCTGTCCATGGAATTCTCCAGGCAGGAATACTGGAGTGGGTAGCTGTTCCCTTCTCCAAGGGATTTTCCCAACACGGGGATGGAACCTGCGTCTCCTGCTTCAGCAGGCAGATTCTTCACCACTGCACCATCTGGAAAGCACTTAACCTGGAAAATATCCATGCAAAGAATATTAGGAAATAACATGAATTCCATCTCCATGTCCATTCTGTGGTTCCCTGTGTGACGGCTTTAACTCTATTGAAGAGGAAGACATCCCTGGATTGAAACGGTAGCTTCATCACTTCCCACTGTATGTGGGCGTGTGTACTAAGTCACTTCCGTCCTACCCAACTCTCTGTGACTCTACGGACTGTAGCCCTCCAGGCTCCTCTGTCCTCGGGATTTCCCAGGCAAAAATACTGGAATGGGTTGCCATTTCCTCCTCCAGGGGCTCTTCCCCACCCAGGGATCAAACTTGCCTCTTCTGCATCGGCAGACAGGTTCTTTACCACTGAGCCACCTGGGAAGCCTACTACTGTATAACTTTAGGCAAATTAATTTCAGCCAGAAGTCTCTTTGCCTTGGTTGACTCATCAGAGAAATGGGGATAATCATTTAAAGCACCTCCTAGGGATTTTTGAGGATTGAATGATTAAACATTTCTAAGCGCAATAAGTGTTTAGCAACCGCTGTTGTGACTAGCATCAGCGTTCCTTTTCTTAATCACCCAGTGAACAAGCATGTATCCGAGAAGCGATGTTCAGAGTGCAGCGTTCAATGGTCAGATATGAGACCTTTCACTCCTCGTTTGTTTGCTGAGCAAAACTTGTCTTCAGGTCCGCAGCCAAAGTGCTGGGGCTGGACAGAGCTCCTAGCATCTTTTTATGGACAATTGCCGTCCACCGTGGGCTGTGTCCTATTTGTGGCCCTACGTGGCCAAGGACTCGGCGTTGCACCGCCAGCCCCTGCTTCTCTTGCTCTGCTGTCTTTTATTATGCGCCTGGTTTTGGAGCTTCAGTTTCCAGAAGAACATACAGAATGAATGGGCTGAGGAGGGAGTCAAGAGAGAGAGCCAGAGCCATTGAAAGAGACTCTCGGTCAGCGTGGACCCAGCTTCTCCGCCTGCGGCTGGGGGAGGGGGTGTGAACCCCGTCTGCATTTCCCACGGCCTCTCCTTCTGTCCCTCGGCCTGTCCCCTCAGAGGACACAACTGGCCGACGGGCTTAGGTCCATCTGACTCGCACTCACTGAAAACTCCTTCCGGGCTCAGGCCTCGGTTGTCCGTCAGTCTCAGCTTATGAGGTCAGGCATTTCAATCTTTCCTGTCTTTACACCGGTCCTTTTAGTGGGGGCTTGGGAGAAGCTTCGTCCAGGCCTTCTAGACAGAGGCCACTTTTAAACCAGAGACTTTGTTCACCGAATTGCCAACTTTGTTTGGCTCCTGCTTTCATTCAACCTAAAAATTTGGAGGTGAACATTCTCCAGGAATAACTTCTCCTTAAGTAAATATGGTGTGTTATTGCATAAGAAGCCCATAGAATTTTAAACTAAAAATTCTAAGGTTTCCAGAACCCGGTTACCCTCTCATAGAGTTTTCTTTTTTGGGGGGCAAGTGATTTGTGACCACCCCCCAAGTGAAAACAAACTCTAAGATGTCAAAGGCGATAGTTGGGTATTATTTTTGTTTAAGAATTTTGAATGTTATAGCTAGATGACTCTTGTAGCACAAGGGATATTATTAAATATTTGCACATCTATGATTATATATTTTTTTCTTTCCTTTTTTTTATGAGGAAGGGAGTGAGTCTATAGACAGAAAGATATATCTCCCTGACTGAATCATAAAAAAAATCCAAAATAGATATTCTGAACTTGTGTAATTTTTTAGTTTCTGAATCTGTCACGAGTCAGGGACTCATTTTTCTGTGTGGCTGGCTGTTGTTTATGAAGAAGTTATATTTTGTGACATTTTTACTTTGCTGAGTGTTATTTGACAGGTTTCTTTGGAATGCTGTTTATATTGACCCTCTACTTATCAAGCTACCCAGGCAGCTTATAGAGAAAAAAAGCACACGTTTGTGAAAAACACTCACAAGTCAGTTAACCCTTAAAGAAAAGCAGATCCCCAGAAAACTCCAGTGTGCATGCATGCTAAGTTGCTTCAGCTGTGTCTGACTCTTTGCAACCCAATGGCCTGAAACACGCCAGGCTCCTTTTTTCCATGGTTTCTCCAGGCAAGAACACTGGAGTGCGTGGCCATGCCCACCTCCGGGGGATCTTCTTGACCCAGCAATCGAACCCGAGTCTCTTATGTCTCCTGCACTGGCAGGCAGGCTCTTTACTGCTACTGCTGCCTGGGAAGCCTGATAATTCCAACAGCTGCCATTGAAATAAATGGTCGCATGTAGATTCCTGCCTCTTGAGCAGACTGCTCGGTGGTTCTGGCTGCCAGTATTTCCCCAGCTGCAGACTGATGAACCTGAGAAAATAGATTTATTATTTGTTAAATCTGACGCTCAGAACCTCAGCCATTTTCAGGTAGACAAACAAATGCTGATAGATTTGTGAGTCCAACCAAATTCAGAGAGTAATTTCGATGTATATATGAAAAACAGCTGGGGATTTCCTCACAGTCCAGTGGTTAGGACTCTGTGCTTTCACTGTCGAGGGCCTTTGTTAAATCCTGGGTCCAGGAACTACAATCCCGCAAGCCACATGGCCTGCCCCGCCGCTTCCCCCACCCAAAAAATCAACCACGTATAAAGTTGACTGAAACCATCATCATTGGGCTTCCCTGGTGGCTCAGACAGTAAAGAATATGCCTGCATTGCCGGAGACTTGGGATCAGTCCCTGGGTTGGGGAGATCCCCTGGAGGAGGAAATGGCAGCCCACTGCAGTGTTCTTGCCTGGAGAATCCCATGGACAGAGGAGCCTGGCGGGCTCCAGTCAGTCGTGGGATCTCAAACAGTCGGACACAACTGAGCACACACACACACACAAATACCTTGACTAAATTATTTAAATTCTTATCCCTTGATATTATCATATCTTCTTGGATTTATCCTAATTTCCATGAGATAAGGCACAGCTCTGTAAATGTTTTTAGATGATATTTTAGCCTGCAAACTTTTTTTTGGGAGGGGGGATGATGGTCATATTTTCCAAACTAAAAAAAAAAAAAAAGGCATATACAGTTGACATATTTGTCAACTGTATTTTGGGGAACAATAGGAAGGATTCTGAAACTGGAATTTGTTGGGAAGTCTATACCATGTACTGACCATAATTACAGCGTTGGTCAAAGAGACCAGAGCAATTAACTGACCGACAGACTCCTTAACTATCATGTTATTTACATTAGTTTCTGCTTAGAATCTGGCGATCAAACTTATAGCTCCTGGAAGAACTATTGTTTAAGGCAGATTCAATGTTAGAACAAAAATCAAATTTGTAAACAATTTTTGAGCTGTAGAAATACCTAAAACTCTTGCTCTTTCTTTTTTAAATAATACATCTGATGAGATAGTTACCGTGTCTCTACCATGTTTTACATAATTAGCTAAGTACCAGAAGTTTGGTGATGGATAAAACAGACACCATTCTTTACCTAAAGAAGGCAGATCAAAATTCAAAATTCGAAATATGGTTTCTACTGAATGCGTGTTGCTTTACCATCATTATAATGTCAGAAAATTGTGAGTCAAGCCACTCTAAGTTGGGGACCATCCATACATAATAACACAGTGGAACAGTGATTTTTATCCTATCTTGATCCAAAAAGTGAAATCATTTCTCTTGTAAAACGGTGGGGGGAGGGGAATGGAAATTTTATGTGGCCCATAATAGTCTAGCAATGTCAATGTTATTCTATAGGAAACCAATGCTAGATAGATAAATTAGTACAGCAATTACATTTGAGTCTCACTGTTTTCATTTGTGTTTCTAGGCTCAAGATGGCTCTGTCTGGTACTTTTGTCATGGACATTAGAGGGTAATTAGTTTTTTTTTTCACCATGTGCCTCTTCTATAATCCTGGGGAGGAGAATATTTCACCTAAGTGAGGACTAAAGTTCAAGTAGGGTGAAGTATAAATCACAAAATATGCAGTGACTTAATTGATGAGTGAGGTAGTCTTTTTTAGTTCTATGTCAGAATAAGCTCAGAATATTAAATCCTGTATAACAATGTTTTAACAGCTCCGTCTCATAATAATAAAGCCAGGCCAAGAACGATGGTATGAGAGCATGTTCATCTCATATTTTATCATGAATATTTTAATTTCTATTAGAGCTTATCATGCAGAGTGCATAGTTAACTGAAAAGTGCAGATTATCAATGGAACTCATTGAAGTTAGTGATTTCCGTTTACTTTCTTCGATGCTTAAATCAAAGTTGTTAATTACGAATTAAGTTGGCCAAATTGTTTTCCCTCTTTTTCTTTCCCCCATTTTCAGTTCTCTAGAATAAAAATAATCATGAATTAGGCAACAGATCAAGAAGGAAAATAGAGAAAGGACTTGGATATTTCAGAAAATATTGTCTAAGATTTTGAACAGCAAACAAATTATCATTGTAATTCTTTTTTTTTCTCTTCTTAATTCTTGAGTGAATAGTAAATGTATCATAAACAGAAGCCCTCTTAAAATAGACACAATAAAATTAGAGATAAAAGTCAATAGAGCTTAGCTGTAATTTTTCAGGAATTTATTTCCATCACTTTTTATGTTCCATGTCTAGGCCATATTAGATGCTTTTGTTTTAGGTTAAATGTATTTTTGTAATTTCCCACATAACCTGTTCCAAATAGTTATGATGTATAGGTCTGGGTATCTTACTGCCTTCCTTAATTCCCTTTCAGATTTTCAAACAGTGTTTATAATTCATCACATTTTTTTTTCTATTCCTTGTTTGCTCCACTCCTTTGCTTTTAATGCTCCTTCTTTAGATGTCTCAGCCAAGAACTGCATCTTATTGACAGGGACGTAACTCTCCTGAATCTACGCTGGTTTTCTAGCCCATTAGTACCCTCCACCAGGCAAGTGTTGGAGCGCTGGAAATGAGGAAGCAGAGCTTTGGTTTACATATGCTGACGCGAACAACTCAGTTGCACCCATTATGAGAGCAACCACTCGGCTCCTGATGAGTGAACAGGTCATCCGGGAAGAAATAGAAACACAGAGAAATGGGCTCTCCGTGGGAGCAGGGCAGCAAGGTGCTGACAGCTTAATGAATGACTTGTCTGTGTCAAGAGGACACCTTCCAATGCCAAGAGCAAATATTTGGAAGAATAGGCAATGCAGGAAGTGTCCGTATGCTCTATGTATCAGACACTTAGATTGCCTGTATCACTAACATATGGGCAGAGCTTGAGGAATTTTATTTTATAATGTGCAACATCACCCTTGTCAGATACACTTTGAGATCCAGGGATTAATGGAGCCTGACACTCAGGGTAAAATGGGAATTCTACTGGATGTCCTGCGGCCGTGGGGACCTCGGGTAGAGGAGTTCAACCTGGAATATTACCCCTGTTTTTTACAGTTCTGACTCTAAGCTCACGTCTAATTTAATCACATATAGCTCCAGGCATCATGTCAGATGCAATGGGTAACTAGATAATTTTGTGAAATGCCTTCAGGTTAAAATTAAGTAGAGAAACCGTGACCGAGGAGTCAAACCATCAGACCAACAAGAGGTTCACCTCCTCTTTCTGAACTGAGAAATTGTCTACAGCATCACTGAAGGCCATAAGATGGATGAACTTTGTTAAAAAAAAGATATGCATGGACTGACTTCAGAGTTATAACTCGGATAACTAAGACAAATGTTTGTTTATTATTCGTCAGTCACTCACCTTGGTTGTGCTGGGTCTCAGGTGCAGCATGTGGACCTTTCGCCGTGCCGTGCAGGCTTCTCTCCAGTTGCGACACGTGGGCTCAGTAGTTGTGGCTCATGGGCTTAGCTGACCCGAGGCATGCAGGATCTTAGCTTCCTGACCAGGGATCAAACCCATGTCCTGTGCATTCCAAGGCAGACTCTTAACCACTGGCCTTCCAAAATAAATCATCATAGATAGATGACTGACTGTCTGATACAGAGGTTTTCAAATAGATTCCAACACACTCATTCACTGTCGCACTCTTGCTGGTGGATAAGTTTGTTCCCACAATACACAAAACATGGACACAAAGTATTATACTCATCCACCGCAGAGACCACTCCAGGATTTTGGCCGGGAGAGTTCCACGGACTACAGTCCATAGGGCCGCAAAGAGTCGGACAGGACTGAGTGACTTTCACTTTCACTTTTTTTTTTTCCACTTTCACTGCAGAGACTCATGGCCATTTGAGAATCTAATAAGTTGAAAGCGTGTGCACAGGCGGTTAGACCTTGTGATGTGTGTGTGTGTTTATTCACTCAGGTGTTGTCTGACTCTTTGCAACCCTGTGGACTGCGTAGCCCACCAGGCTCCTCTGTCCATGGAATTCTCCAGGCAGGAGTACTGGGATGGGTTGCCATTTCCTCCTCCAGGGGAGCTTCTCGACCCAGGGATTGAACCCAGGTCTCCTGCATTGCAGGTGGATTCTTTACCCACTAAACCATCAGGGAAGCCCCAGCCCCTGTGACATTTCCTATTAAAATAGTGAATTAGGGGCTGGGCAACCTGTACTCCCACAAAACCTCGAGGTTTCCATCCTGGAAATTTCTCGAATGCTGACTCATTAGCCAGATTACACCAAGCAAATGTCTCCCTCTCTTCTCCTCACGTGTTCATTCCCACTGGTTACTCACTGGGTTCCCAGGTCCAGGCTCAGCACTAGGTGGCTTGCTGCATGTTCTAACTCATGGCATACTACCTTCAGAGATACATTGGCCCAAATCCTAAAAGGCAGAGCCTCCAGACTGCTGTTCTTGCGTTTCCATTCCTTCTCTGGCAACTCTCCGAACAACAAGGGCTTCGCAGAGACTTGCTAAGCCACAGAACAATTCTGTAGAAATAAAGGGTCCAAGCCAGTGACAACTCCGAGAAGCTGGCAACCCAGAAGGCTCCCCTAGCGCTGCCCTGCCGGCTCTCCACATCTGGTGCAAACGACTTGGCTGAGGCGGCCGGTCGGTATCTGGCTTTCAGGTCATCAGAACAGCATCACTCAGCCTCCTGAACTGATCCAATTAGATCAGGGTTCGAAACACTATTGAAACACGGCTACTCTGACTTGTGGCAGAATAATGCGTCCCTGTAGTTCTGGCCAAGTGGTCTCCTAAAAGGTTTATTTTCCTTAGTCAGTGTTTTAATATGTGACTTAAGGAACGTGTGTGCAAAAGTGAGCACATAATTAAGCATAAAGGGGATTTTATGTGAAGCGTTCGCTCCTTCCTCTCTCACCGTGACCTTCATCCTTCTACCAGACAGAGCCCTGCCCTGCAGTGCGGGGCACCGCCAGGCTGGCGCCCCCCAGGGACCCCTCCACTCTCTATCGCCTGCGCCTCACCTGCCCACCCCTGAACACGGACAGTTACTTATAAACAGTTGTTGTTTAGTCGTGTCTGATGCTTTGTGACCTCATGGACTGTAGCCTGCCAGGCTCTCTATCCTCCACTGACTCCCATTTTTCTCAAGCTGATGCCCACTGAGTTGCTGATGCTATCTAACCATCTTATCCTCTGCCACCCCCTTCTGCTTTTGCCCGTTTATACATATGTCCCCTTAAATGAATTCCTTCATTTCCATCCTCTCTGCTTTCATCCCAGGTCACATTTTCATGATCAGTGATGTGTTCCATATTGTATAAGGTGCTTCAGCTAAGTGTACTTAGAAACCCTGCTTGGAGAAAAATGTGCTGAAAGTCTCTGTTCTTTGGCACTTAAGTTGGATGAGGACTTAAGCAACACATGCGTGTATATGCTCATATATGTGTGTGTGTGTGTGTGTGTACACACACAGATCGTATGTCAGATGAGTGTGTAAGAGGATGAATCTCCCATAACCGACATGTGCTGGCTTTAAAAATATGGCATCCGCTTGGACTTAGAATGGACTGGTAACGTGAGACACCCTGAAGCAGACCCCCTACGATGCTCCCATCTGGTAACAGCTGTAAATCACTCTCTATGTTGTGCCTGCTTTGGTTTGTCTTTGAACATTCTGGAAAGACTTGTTAAGAGAATATTTATGTGTGTGTGTGTGTGCTAAGTCACTTCAGTCATGTCCAGCACATCAGGCCCCTCTGTCCATGAGATTCTCCAGGCAAGAACCCTGGAGCGGGGTGCCGTGCCCTCCTCGAGGGGATCTTCCCCACCCAGGGATTGAATCCCTGTCTGTTGTGTCTCCTGCACAGGCAGGTGGGGTCTTTACTGCTGGGGCCACCTGGGAAGCCCCATTTAATAATATGTGTGTGTATATATATATATGTTTAATTGATAGAAACTTAAGCTAGAGACAATTTGTTTTCATGGTGGGAGTTTCTGAGCTTGATATATTCTGACTCATCTTTGAAAACCCTGCTGGTAAACAGGCTTTGTTTTTTGTTTTTGTATTGATTTTGATTTTTTTTCCTTCCCCCTAGCCCTTTTCCTTTTCAGAAAGATTATTTGGCCACTCATCTGCTTCTCCCATTCTATCAGTTTCTGCTTCGATGCAGTGAGCCTTATACTATGGTTTCATTATAAACAGGGGGCAAATAGAATTGTGAAAAGAGGGGGGCCACCACCCACACACATCCCTGCCCATCACAGGGGCACGCACCCCAGATGGCTAGCGGGAGTCCACTGAAAGCGTCACCGCTTTGCTAGGACATGGACTCCTACCTGGTATAAAACCACAGGGGACCTGGAAGGGTGCGTTCTCTCAGCCGTAGAACCTGACCTTCTACCACAGAAAGCAGTTAGGCCTCCTCTCTTCTTCCACTTCCTTTCGTTTCAAAGCTGGTTTGTGCCAAACGCACGTGGCAGAATCTCCGGCACGCCCAGTGTTCAGCCGGGAGACGTGCACGGTTGCTATCGCGAGTCATGAGCCTTCAGTCACCTCTTCCCTCCTGTACTCACATCCGCGACTCCGTCTATCCCTATCAGGTTCCCTCCAACGCCACCACTCACCACCTCGCATCCTACCCCCGCACAGCTCGGAACCCGCGGTCCGTCCGTCCGTCCCCTTTGCCCTGGATCTTCAAGCTTTGGGAGAGGGAGACTCCGGTTTTTCTTACATAGAAGCCTGGCAAAGCATCCCTCTCACCTTTCTTTCAGGCCGCACAGGCCGTGGGGCTGAGCAGCTCTGCGGCCAGTATCTCAGTCCTTGCTGGCCACCAGGCTGCCTGTGTTCCTGCGGTCACCCCTGCCCCTGCGTCCCAGCTCCCCTAAACCTTCCACAAGCCGGCCCCCTCGCCCCCCGTCTCACTAGGTGTCCTGCCACTGGCTCGGGAACTTCAGCTTCCTGCCCTGATGCCCCAGGGTGAACGGCACCCGTGTCCCTTCTCCAAGCCCTTGAAGAGGGAGCCCTCCTGCTGCATCAGACAGCTGCCCCCATCCTTACTCTTCAGCCCCCTTCTTCCTGAGTTGCAGACCTCAAGGTCCCCGCCTCTCTTGGCTTCTAAATAAATCAAACAACAAAGCACATGGTGAAACAAAATTTCTCTGACTCTCTGGTCTGCAATAATCTGATTCAAAAATCTAGCATTCTTACTCCATTCCTCTGTTCTTTTAATACATACCTTCAATTAATTATCCAGTTGTACAAACCAGTACTTCTCAAAGTGGTTATGACCCAACAGGGGACTGTGCTCAGAAGCAGCAACCCTCCTGTGGTCGGAGGTGTGGACGGTCTGTCTGCCCCTCTAAGGGGCCCCCAGGGCCGCTGCCACTGCTGCGCGTGGACCACCCTTCCTGCGGCAGGGCTACAGGGGTCTCCAAAGTCCTCCTTGAGATCTCAAAAGCAAATTAAAAAAAAAAACAAGATTGTTTTTCATTCAGTTCAGTTCAGTTCAATAGCTCAGTCGTGTCCAACTCTTTGCAACCCCATGGACTGCAACATGCCAGGCCTCCCTGTCCATCACTAACTCCTGGAGTTTACTCAGACTCGTGTCCACTGAGTCAGTGATGCCGTCCAACCATCTCATCTGTCGACCCCTTCTCCTCCCACCTTCAATCTTTCCCAGCATCAGGATCTTTTCAAATGAGTCAGTTCTTCCCATCAGGTGGCCAAAGTATTGGGGTTTCAGCTTCAGCATCAGTCCTTCCAATCAATATTTGGGACTGATTTCCTTTAGGATGGACTGGTTGGCAGAGAAGGCAATGATGGCACCCCATTCCATACTCTTGCTGGAAAATCCCATGGATGGAGGAGCCTGGTAGGCTGAAGTCCATGAGGTCACTAAGAGTCAGACATGATTGAGCAACTTCACTTTGAATTTTCACTTTCATGCATCGGAGAAGGAAATGGCAACCCACTCCAGTATTCTTGCCTGGAGAATCCCAGGGATGGGGGAGCCTGATGGGCTGCCATCTATGGGGTTGCACAGAGTCGGACACAACTGAAGCGACTTACCAGCAGCAGCAGGACTGGTTGAATCTCCTTGCAGTCCAAGGGACTCTCAAGAGTCTTCTCCAACACCACAGTTCAAAAGCATCAATTCTTCAGCGCTCAGCTTTCTTCATGGTCCAACTCTCACATCCATACATGACCACTGGAAAAACCATAGCCTTGACTAGATGGACCTTTGCTGGCAAAGTCATGTCTCTGCTTTTTAATATGCTGTCTAGGTTAGTCAGAACTTTTCTTCCAAAGAGTAAGCATCTTTTAATTTCATGGCTGCAGTCTCCATCTGCAGTAATTTTGGAGCCCCCCAAAATAAAGTCTGTCACTGTTTCCACTGTTTCCCCATCTATTTGCCATGAAGTGATGGGACCGGATGCTATGATCTTAGTTTTCTGAATGTTGAGTTTTAAGCCAACTTTTTCACTCCTCTTTCATCTTCATCAAGAGGCTCTTGAGTTCTTCATAGTTTATATCCAATCAATTTGTTTGTTTATCATAGTTTATAGCCAATCAATTTCATCTGATTTGAGAGGACAATCTAATCTAACATTAGTAATTCAGTCACTGCCTTGTATTGATGCCCGAGCAGGCTCTATATTAGACTTATGTACTTATCTTATGACAGCCTTCCCTGGTGGCTCAGATGGTAAGAAACCTGCCTGCAATGCAGGAGACCAGGATTCGATCGCTGGGTCGAGAAGATGCCCTGGAGGAGGAAATGGCAACCCCTCCAGTATTCTCTCCTGGGAAATCCCTGGACAGAGAAGCCTAGCAGGCTACAGTCCATGGGGTCACAAAGAGTCGGACACGACTGAGCGGCTAACACTTTCACTTCTTCACTTCACCTACCTTATGGCATCGATCCTTACAATTCTCATGAAAGTAGAGATGAGCAAACTGGAGTTTAAAAAGATTAAAATAATAAAATAAAGGGGTTAAATAACTTGCTTTGGGCCAAACTGACAAAAAAAGAAAAAATGGTTTTGAATATAATTATTGTAATAACAGTCCCTGCTTCTTAACATATTTTAAATTTATTCTCCAACTATTTATTTTTATACTATTTTATGTGACAAAATAACTCTGTTGTCTTTATACATTGAAAAATATTTTTAATTTCTTGACAGAATAGGAATGAGGAAACACAACATTTAATTAAGTCAGTGTTCTTATAAATGAAAATGAAATTTGGTTCTGAGGTCAGGCTGGTTAGATTTGAATCATGGCTTTGCCTTCTAACATGTGACCAAGTTTCTTAATCTTTCAATTTTCTCATAAGAGACAGGGAAATAGTAAAATTTTTCTCTTTTGTCGTAAAGATAAAAAGAGATAAACTTCTAAAATGCCTATAAAATAAACTAAGACATGGCAAGTGATTAATGCAAGTCAGTGGTTATTATTACTATTATTTTGGAAAAAAAATTGTTCCTGGAATAGTGACTTTGATTACCCTATTGAGACTGAAATACATGATTCAGCCAAATGATGTATCAATTTGGTTTGTTAGTTCTGTCCACAGACCAAGTCTGCAAAATCCCCTGGTACTTGAAATTCTACAGACCAACTTCTCCCCCATCTCTAATCCCTTCCAAGAAGATAGAGCAGCTAATGAATTAGCTTGATCTATCTCCTTAAGCTTTACTGTCATCAGCAAATTACCCCTAAGAATATTATAAATGGACTTTACAAATTAGAAATCATGTCCTTAAATTACTTCCTTCCTCTCTCTATTCTCTTATTTCAGAAACTAGCAAATCTACAATCAATCAACTTAGCTCTGTCAGAGAAAATTTAATCCGGCATTTCTTATCCAGAACTGTGTACAAAAACCTCCTTCAGTGAGATGTGTAGTTTTGTTTGCTAGGATTAGCCAATGGCTGCAACTACAACAGTTATTTAAAGAAAAGTAAAAACTTGGTCATTCTACCATCAGAGGATTTGCAAGGTGAGGATTAGTGAGATTTTAAATTCCTGCGATACTTGTTGATTTAGTTTGGAGACCTGCCTGAATTGATGTAATTGACTAACATTTCTTTTTCTACCTCACTGTATAAAGATGTGTATATGCACAAGAACATTTTAAATACTTAGACGTGAAACTTGGCAATAATTCTATCAACCAAAGCAGACAGATGATTTTTTTTTTTATACTGACACACTGAAACAATCTCATATTTTCTTTCCACAAACGACAGATTTGCAAAGCTGGGGGTTGTCACTGAAGGTATGAAATAAGAAAGTTTAATCATTTTCATTAAGTGTCTCTCCCACTATTATGGAGGGGAAGTTAGTGCTGAAACAGTAAACCTGTGTTTCTTTATAGGAAACTTCTGAATGAATGCCAGAATTTAATTCTACTTCATTTTAGCTATCATCTACAATTTGGGATAAAAATCAACATAGCAAAGGAATGTATAATTACCATTGTCATTTTATTATAATGAAAATGTGGTTTGCATTACTGTTTTGGCAGCGTGCATTTTGTTTATAGATTTCTTCCTTCACTTAAGGCTGCCTACAGCAATATCTGCATAAGAAACACAGCTCTTAAGGCTCCGCCATGGCCTCTGTCTGCTCCCTGGTTCAGATTTCAAATGTTTCTGCCCCTGTAAGTTTCCTCTGCATGAAAACCATTACAAGTGGAGGCTAAATCTGCTTAAATACGGCAGGAAGAAGGCATACATATACTATATTCCTTTCCAAAAGCCCCTGTAAAATAATTTAAGGGAATAGAGGAGAAAAAAACTCAAATCTCACAAAAATAAGCAGAATGTGTCCTGAGAGAACAGTGTTACAATGTTATAAAAATATACAGTGGTATAAAAATAAGATAGGGTCGTGATAACTGACTTAGCAAGATCAAAAAAGCTGAATTCTAATTAGATATCAGAAAATCTATGAAGCAACCTCATGTGTAGTATAGAAATCCCCCTGCCAGACCTGGAACTGGAGCAAAAGGAGTTCTTCCGATGAGAGCAGAAGGTCACTAAGTCATGTCTGAACCTCTGTGACCCCATGGATTGTGCCAGGCTCCTCTGTCCATGGGATTCTCCAGGCAGTACTGAAGCAGGTTGCCATTTCCTACTCCAGGGCATCTTCCTGACCCAGGGATCAAACCCACATCTCTTGTGCTTTCTGCACTGGCAGGCGGGTGGGTTCTTTACCACTGTGACACTTGGGAAGCCCCCCCAAAAATATGCTATGGGCCAGATATGGCCCAGTGTTGGACTGTAGTTTGCCAGCTGGTGGGATGGAAGATCACGAATGACGTATACCTGCCACTACAACCAGTCCTTCAAAATTAAAAACAGCAGATGTCGTCTGCTTATAAACTATAGAGAAGAGAAACTGCAGGCATCCGTAAATGCACAGAATCATAAAGAAACAGTCTCAAAGAGAGCTCCCATCCTAGATGAGAGAGAGAGAGAGAGAGAAGTCGCTCAGTCATGTCCGACTCTGTGATCCCGTGGACTGCAGCCTACCAGGCTCCTCTGCCCATGGGATTTTCCAGGCAAACATAGTGGAGTGGGGTGCCATTTCCTCCTCCATCCTAGGTGAGCAGTTATCAAAAGTTGCTTCCTTCCTAGGGCCGCTGTCCATGACTAGGCGCGTGCTGGTAGAGGACTATGCCTGGCAGAGGCAGAGGTCCGTGCTAGAGCAAGGAGAAGCCAAAAGCCATTTTAGCAGTCAGGCAGGCTAGCTCAGAGTAAAGTTCACAGTCAAGTTTCCCCATTGATCGCCAACCCCACTAGGCAATTCATCTTCCTATTTACATACTAAATGAAGTGAAGTGAGTGACGTCGCTCAGACAGGTCTGACTCTTTGCGACCCCATGGACTGCAGCCTATCAGGCTCCTCCGTCCATGGGATTTTCCAGGCAAGAGTGCTGGAGTGGATTGCCATTTCCTTCTCCAGGGGATCTTCCTGACCCAGGAATCGAACCCGGGTCTCCCGCATTGCAGGCAGACGCTTCACCATCTGAGCCACCAGGGAAACCCACTAAATGAAGGGAGCCAAGCAGCCCTTTTAACCATTTTGTGCTGAGATTGACCTCATGCATCTCAGACATCCAGGCTATCTAGGCAACCCTGCGTAGAGTCGACCAGGTCAGTGCCTCTTCATCACAGCACAAGACGCACCTAAACCTGGCTTGCATCTTGACAGTGTTTCAAGTAATCACAGACTACCATCCTGGCATGGGTGGCTGTCAGACACCCGAATGCTGGCCGTTCTGCAAAATCTCCAGATCTCCACGTGTCCTTCCTGGGAGGAGCAGCTCAATGAGAGACAGGAGAGGGCGGGGCCGGGGAGTGAGAGCCCTGTACTTTTGAACTCCAGAGGCAACTCGGGAGAAGGGTTGCTAGACTCACTTCTGCAGGAGTCACTTCTTATTTCAGTCCGGTGGCTTTTCTGGGAGGAGAGACAGTGCTGTGGTCTCCTGCAGGAGAAGGCAAACATCTGGACTTGATCTTTCCCAATTTAGGAAAGAACTGCCGTCAGCGGCTGGCAGGCACTCATGAGGGTGTGACGGGGGATGAGCTTCACCTCTCAAGTTTGCTGAAAGGTTTTTGTTTTTGTTTTTGTTTTGTATACACACACACATGTTCATATACACATACATACGCACATCCACGCATATATACATACATACATATATATATGAAGATGATTATAAAGAGTTCTGTGTGTGTGTTAGTCGCTCAGTCGTGTCTAACTCTTTGCAGTCCAGTGGACACTAGCCCATCAGACTCCTCTGTCCATGCGATTTTCCAGGCCAGAATACTGGAGTGAGTTTCCAGTCCCTTCTCCAGGGGATCTTACCAACCCAGGGATCCAACCCACGTCTCCTGCATTGCAGGCAGATTCTTTATCATCTGAGCCACCAGGGAAGCCCATAAGAGGTCTAGATAGAAATACAGATAGGCTTTTTATTACATATATATTTCTTTAGTTTGGTAAGTAGAAACAGTTATTTAGCCATGGAGACAAACTGAGAACAAATCCATGCTTATGTGCTGATCGCCATTTGCAATACTGAGATTATCCCTTACTGTGCCTTTGTCCCACAGAGATTACACCAGTGATTGAAACTGTCCCTTGCTAGGACCAAAGTGCAGGTATCCCAGGTGGCTCAACAGTTAAGATTCCTCCTGCCAATTCAGGAGACACAGGTTTGATCCCTGCATAGGGAAGATCTCCTGGAGGAGGAAATGGTAACCCACTCCACTATTCTTGCCTGGTAAATCCAGTGGACAGAGGAGCCTGGCAGGCTACATACAGTCCATGGGGTTTCAAAGAGTCTAACAGGACTTCGAGACTAAACAACAACGAGGATAAAAATGCTTGTTAGGCTTCTTCTCTTTTAGTTTAAAAAAATTTTATAGTAGGGCCTTGTTGGTTATCAGTGTTAAATATAGCAGTGCATATATGTCAATCCCAAGATCTCAGTATATCCTTTACCCCCTCTCCCTTCCCTGAAAATGTTTCTCCCTGATGAGAGCTTGTTGACTCTTAGATGCACTGGTGTGGTGTTTGCTACAGTTTGTAGGAATACAATATGGTTTATAAGGAATCATAGGCCAGAAGCTATTCCCTACTTGTTTATGAAAGAGCACTCGTTTTGACCTAGATATTGCTTCCCAAGGATGCCCACACCTGCTCCCCAGGGGAGAAGGCTGCTCTATCCGGGTGATGCTCAGCCGCATGCTGGTCTTATCTTCACACCCACCATCCAGAGCCTGCAAGACGAGGACCATCGACAGCACCGGGCACTGGGAAAGCCAGCTTCCCCTTCCTGCTGATAACAGGGAGACGCATGAATCGGCCTTCTCAACCACCCGCACAGTGTCCAGCCAGGGCTTATCTTCAGCCTTAAGGAAGGAAAAGCTGAAGTTGGCTGAAAGCATCGCTTTCTTCTCTCCCCCTTGATATCCTACAAGTCACCAGGGGAGCCGAATATTGTGAAATCCTGTCATGAAACTGCAGGCTGATAAACTGAAAAATAAAAACAGATGTGGCACCGGGAAGGCTTTGGGACATTTGTTTCTTGCTTTGGACTGGTTCAAGGGCTGGGACTTTAACCCTACTCCCACTCGGAAAAATCTAATATATCCTCTGCTTCTGACAATCACAATCCTTGGATAGCTCACATCTTTGGATAATCACTTCTCCCACACTGAAGTCAAAATAAAGTGATGGGAAAATTCAAAATAAAAATAATAAGTGACATGTATTGCATATGTCTGTGCCAAACACTCTGCAGGCAATATTTCATTTAAATGGAGAAGGGGCAGAAAACAAACAGTACAGAGCCAGGAGACGTGGAGTCAGTCGGAGCCTAGCTCTGGCTCTTGCTGGCTGAGAAGACTGAAGCAGCTTCCTCTACTCAGCCTTTTCTAGGTTTTCATCTATGCAGTGCATAGATGTACACTTCCCTCTTTAGGAGATGACGTTGGTAAACCTCTTGGAACAGTGTCTGCACCAACCTCCATAAATGTAAATTATTAATCATATTATTAACCACTTTGCAGACAAAGGTCTGTACAGTCAAAGCTATGATTTTTCCAGTAGTCATGTACAGATGTGAGAGCTGGATCATAAAGAAGGCTGAGTGTCCAAGAATTGAAGCTTTTGAATTGTGGTGCTATAGAAGACTCTTGAAAGTCCCTTAAACAGGAAGGAAATCAAACCAGTCGATCCTAAAGGAAATCAACCCTGAATATTCATTGGAAGGACTGATGCTGAAGCTCCAATACTTTGGCCACCTGATGTGAAGAGCTGACTCACTGGAAAAGAGCCTGATGCTAGGAGGGCAGGAGAAGTGGGTGACAGAGGATGAGATGGTTGGATGGTATCACCGGATCAAGGGACATGAGTTTGAGCAAACTCGGGGAGATGGTGGAGGACAAGGAGGCCCAGCCTGTTGCAGTCCATGCAGTCAGAAAGAGTGGGACACGACTTAGCAACTTTAACAACAATTTTATTATAATGCAACAAAATAGGTAGTCTCATTAAGCAATCCTCATGTTTCACAAGAAAAGCTGAATCTCAGTGAGATAAAACCATACGTGAACCACTACTCAGAATTGAAGTCCCTGTCTGTAGAACTCCAATCTCTGAGAATGACACCGTACAGAAGAGCTTTCAGGGCAAAATCAAAGGGAGACCCCGCCAACCCAGGAACATCACAATGATTTCCATATATGTCTGGGTGATGTAGATAAGCCAGACATCAATCTCTGAATTTGCAGACTTGGGCCTGATTCTACAGATTTTTCTCAACTTTCTACTGGTTCCACGAAGGCACAACTGCTGTTATCATCTCATGATTTGAGGAAGAAATGGGCCAGCTTTGCTGCTCTAGGTTCCCTGAGAGTAAAAGAAAAGCTCATCTCACGGACAGACTAACTCTGCTTCTCCAGAGACTTATCACACAGGAGTCTACTGGCTACAAGTTATCGAAGACCCAGCCCACAGTGGATGAGCTATAAAGGGCTTGTTATCTCGTGACAAGAATTCCCAAGAAAGGATGTGTCCTCTGGCGGGGCAGCTCAGGAACTCAAGGATTTCCATGCTTTTGCTCCACTGCTCTTAGCACGATGCTGCTCTTTAGTCACGAAGTCATGTCTGACTCTAGGATCCCACCATGGACTATATCCTCCAGGCTCCTCTGTCCATGAGATTTCTCGAGGCAAGAATACTGGAGTGGGTTGCTATTTCCTTCTCCAGGGCATCTTCCTGACCCGGGATCAAACCCATGTCTCCTGCATGGGCAGGTGGATTCTCTACCACTGAGGCCTGGGATGTCCCTTCTTAGCATATTTGCCTTTAATCCCAGCTTTGTCTTCTCCATACAGTGTTATGATGGTGGGAACATCAGACTAATTTTTTTTTTTTAATTGGAGTATTTGCCGACTAAGGTCCATCTAGTCAAGGCTATGGTTTTTCCTGTGGTCATGTATGGATGTGAGAGTTGGACTGTGAAGAAGGCTGAGTGCCGAAGAATTGATGCGTTTGAACTGTGGTGTTGGAGAAGACTCTTGAGAGTCCCTTGGACTGCAAGGAGATCCAACCAGTCCATTCTGAAGGAGATCAGTCCTGGGATTTCTTTGGAAGGAATGATGCTAAAGCTGAAACTCCAGTACTTTGGCCACCTCATGCGAAGAGTTGACTCATTGGAAAAGACTCTGATGCTGGGAGGGATTGGGGGCAGGAGGAGAAGGGGACGACCGAGGATGAGATGGCTGGATGACATCACAGACTCGATGGATGTGGGTCTGAGTGAACTCCGGGAGATGGTGATGGACAGGGAGGCCTGGCGTGCTGCGATTCATGGGGTCGCAAAGAGTTCGACACGACTGAGCGACTGAACTGAACTGAACTGATAACTGCTTTACAGTGTTGGGTTAGTTTCTGCTGCACAACGAAATGAATCAGCTATAAGTGCACATATACCCCTTCCCTCTCAGGCTTCCCTCCTACCCCAGCCCACCCCTCTTGGTCATCACAGAGCACCCAGCTGAGCTGAGCTCCCTGTGCTACTCAGCATCTTCCCACTAGCTGTTTTACACACGGTAATGCGTACCTGTCAATCACGACCCCCCTCACAGACAGCTTAGACTCGCGACTCATTTCTGATCAAGGGTAGAAGACAGTGACCTATGCGCTTTCAGAGGGGACCTCTCTTTCTGTTTTCCTCCATCTTTGCACTCATTAATGACGGCAGAGTGGAAATCTGGGAGCAGCCTGGGTCCCATATGCAAGGGTATACCATTTTGACACTAAATTGCTTGCTATTACATAAAAGAAAATGACTTTTTAAAAATCTCATTTAAGCAATTACTCCTTTCATCCTCTTCTACTTGCATGGCAGTCGATGTTGTAACGACCAGATCCCTGTCAGTTTCCCATAACCGACATTCGACACCGCAGCTGGAGGGATGGTTTGAGGGTCACCATGGTGTTCTCCTGCCAAGGCAGCCACAGCTTTCATTGCACTGATGCACCTTCTAGCCCCTGCCTACATGCCATCCGCGTCACACTCTGCTGTCCTGTACTTACCCCATCCCAGAAATCCTGAACTTCTTTCTGTTTCCCAAAGGGAGAGACAAAGCAACCATAAAATCCTGTCCTAACTTCAGGACTCGAAGCTTCCTATTTTTCGTACAGTCACCTTTTGGACCCTCAGCTTGCGCTTCTGCTCAGATGCTCAGTTGTGTCTCTTTGCAACACCATGGATTGTAGCCTGCCATGCTCCAGAATCCATGGGATTCTCCAGGAAAGAATACTGGAGTGGGGTGCCAGGCCCTCCTCCAGGGGATCTTCCCAACCCGGATGGAACCCACGTCTCTTATGTCTCTTGCGTCTCTTGCGTCAGGAGGAAGATTCTTTACTGCTAGCACCACTTGGGAAGTCCCAGGACCTTCAGCTACCAGCTCCTAAGTGAGGTCTTTCCTGACCCTCCTTTCTAAAGGACACCTCATCACCTCTCATTGCCTTGTTTTATTGGCTCAAGACTCTTAATGGAATCTGAAATTTTTTTTAGTTATTTGATTACTTATTTATTTTATGCTTTTCATCATTAGACGGTAAGCACCAGAAAAGTCAAGACCTTAAACACTTAGAGGAGGTTTGCGAAAGCACAGCTTAATGTAGTTTGTATATTCTCCAGCTTTTAGCTTAATTTTCTGGATCTATTTTCATGCTATTCCATAAGCATTCAGATTGCTTGAGGCTGTGTGTTCATTGGAATCTTATTACATAAATGATTTTGTGTTCCTCTTTTATGCATTTGAAGGTTTCCAATAGACCATGCTTAAGTCACTGTAGTAATCAGAAACTAAGGGAGTTTGGAAATAAAATCATAAAGAAACTTAGAAGGATTAGGGGGAGAAAAGCAGCTAATTGGGAGAATAAACATCCAAAATGATGTCTAATTTGGTTGAAAATAACCAGGATCTACTGCCTGACGCTGGTAAAAGATTACTGAAGCTCTTGACTCCTGGCTTAATTTGCAGTCTGACCTGAGGGAGACTGTTAAAGTTCTCATAAGTCGGGTGGACACTTTCTAATAAATGCCTTGCGGATCTTAAGGTACAACAGTTTCAAGTCTCCAACACTGGAGAACTCTTCGGAATGTTTTCAGTTACCTTTCAAAATTAAAACCAGCTCTGCCTGTAGTGCACTTGTTTTGTTTGAGTGTGAAAGCAGTCTCAACAAGAGCTCGCGTGAAGGCAAAAAATTTGGGAAGTGCAAATGAAAAATCAGTTTTGTGTTTACCCGCATAATGATACTCTAGCAACTGTGCTGATTTTTTAAAAATCTGTCTTTTCAAATGTATTTAAAATATCATTTTAAGCATGTTTCCTTTCTTCATTCACTCAGTTGACAACTGCTTTCTGCCCACATGCTGCGTGATTGGCAACACAGGAGTTAAAGCTTCAATATTTGGATGATGAACGGATAAAGGGATGTTCAAAATAGAACCAGAAAAGCAGTTCCTTGGAAATTTTGCATGCCCGCATTAAGTCACATCATTCTATAGATGTTTTCTGCCAGCTTTTTAGTGTTTCAAGCCTGTTTTCACTCTTTTTTTCCTCTAAGCAGATTTAACCTTAGAGACCAAATAATGATATCCTTCCTAAAAGGAAAAAAAAAAATGTTTCCTCAAATTACTTCAGCGGACTTCCGCTGATGTTTTATTTTCAATAAACCTGGAGGCAAATAGCCACTTCTGAACTCTGCACTTTGCCCTGTGAGTTTCACAACCTGGCGGAAGGTCAACACCAGAGTCACAGTGTTAGCAAAAATGAAAATGATATGCACAAATTGTTATTTATCCAAGTCCCTGATTTTGTTTACTGAGTTTAACATAAACTTTGTCTTTTGATTAAAAGCAAATGTTCAAGTTCTCTGTAGGGACCTGGTGTTCTAGGTGATTAAATCCTAAAAAAAAAAAAAAAAAAAAAAGCTGCAAAGGGCCAGAATTAACTGAGAAAGGCAGATCCCTTGCAGGAGTTCCTTTGGTATTAAATAGCAGAAGATAATGACCAGGTTCTGTGAATATGTGGAACAGAAAAGGGATGAAATCACAAAAGACATGCTTTACTTATTAAGTTCTTCAGAAAAGGGTATCATTCAAAACAATTGGTATAATATACCCAAATTAATAAAAATGATCATCCTTTTGAGTTATTCTACTTCTTGAAATTTACCAAAGTGAAATAATCAAAAAAAGTAAATACAGATAATGTCTTTTCTGATTATGACTCTCTATTCCTTACTGAAATACCAGTATTAAAAGTAAAAAAAAAAAATTATAATTGGAAACTAAATGAATAATGATCATATTAATTTATTATAGAAAATAAACCCATTTCAAGTATTTTATAGGATATTTCATTAACTGAGAAAATTGCCAATAAATTTCATGTATGTGAACAGAGCAAGCTGCTAAAACTATGTATCCAAAGTGACTGACCATTTATAAAATCTACAAATTATATGTAAATGTATATACATGAATTAATTGGCCTATTTTTCTGGTGTTGCATGTACAGATAATTTTAATTTTTCTTGCTATATGTTTTTAATTTTTTCTCAAAGAATATATGTTGCTTTTATAATGAAGCTGCTGCTGCTACTGCTGCTAAATCACTTCAGTCGTGTCTGATTCTGTGCGACCCCATAGACGCCAGCCCACGAGGCTCTCCTGTCCCTGGGATTCTCCAGGCAAGAACACTGGAATGGGTTGCCGTTGCCTTCTCCAATGCATGAAGGTGAAAAGTGAAAGTGAAGTCGCTCAGTCGTGTCCGACTCTTATCGACCTCATGGACTGCAGCCTACCAGGCTCCTCCATCCTTGGGATTTTCCAGGCAAGAGTACTGGAGTGGGCTGCCATTGCTTTCTTCGTATAATGAAACAATGGTTGTTAAAACTGGAGCTTAGCTGTTTATATTATTTTCCAGACACAAAAGGAACACCTGTTGAATTTATCAAGATCCTCCATATTTTATTATGTCTAAAGAAGCACACAACAATGGATTCCTTACTCTATTGTTTCTCCTTTTTTGGAATTCCTCACTCCTGAGAGAGAAAACTTTAACTGTTAAATTAAAAACTATTAATAAATACCTATGATATCTTCAGCTTTGACTGTAGATATGGCTAGGAAATTTTAGAAGTTAATAATTCTTGTCCTCGAGGAGTTTACTATCTTGCTGGGGAAAACAGACTTAACTATTTGAAGTATTTACAGAATAATTAATGGACAATTTGTGTGGTCCCAATCAACTGTGTGGTCAATTTCCTGAATTTTTCCTCTTCTCAGATGAAGTTAAAGCTTAAAAGAGTGGCAGAGATCTTGTGGAATTAATAACAAGAATATATACAGTGAAGCCGCAATTAAGTTTATTACTTTGGATTGAGTGCAGCTCAAATTAAGTTCTTTAAAACACGCACATGAAATCTGTGCATCCTTTATTTGTTTTTAAATGTTAGGGAATTAAAAACATCCGATTACATCATTTAACACAAATTTATGAATTCCAATGAAAATAAAACGCTAAATTAAATAAGAATCCAGTCTCATACCAGAGGCAATTTAAGCACAACCCGCTGTCCAGTGTTTGGCGATTTATTTGTATCCATGATAGGAAAATGGGGACTATTGACTCAGTGCAAAGAATGTCCTTTCTAAGTGACTCTTCTGTGTTATGCCTTCGGGTCCTATGATTGTGTGTTGTCTTCATGCAAGTTCTAACTTAAAAATGAAACAAGACAAAAAAAAAAAAAAACTGAAAATGGAAAAAATAGAGACAAAATAAAAATCAGTGACAAAAGGCTCAATATCTGTTAGTAATTAAATATCACGTTGTTTCCTTGGAATTTAGCAGGCAAGAGATCACGTTTCACTCCATTAACTTGTTCTTTTTACTGCCCACTATTGGAAACAAAGAATGAACACCAGTTCCCAGATTCACATCTTGATAAAGTCGTGGCATCTTTACCAGTAAGATATTCTAACATCATCAATTTTTTTTTGATCAAAGATTGCATCATCCCTGATAATAATGGGGAAAGAATGTTTCAAAAATACAATGATGTTGACATGTACCTTGAACTTGACAGAGAAGCAACCGTGGGTTGACCAGTCCTCCAGCTGGAGTATAAAGGAGAGTCATTGTCTTATGACAACTTCAGGATAAGACATCACTCTGTTATTTTGCATCAGATTTCAAAGGGAGTGACAATACTCATACACGGCCATCTGCTGTAAGTAGATCAGTGTCTTTATTACCTTAGATGCCAGATTTTGCTCTCAGTTTACATTTATGTAGGGAAGTTTCACTACCCCAATCTTAATGACAAGAAGAAAAGGGAAAAGGTTGGCTTTATGTTTCTATTTTTCTGTGCAATTAAAACCCTGCACTTAAAACACTCACTTCTCATGCCTTTTACGTCACCTCTGCCTGTACACAGAAGTCATTTCCTATACGAAACCATAAGTCAGTTGTGATATTAAAATTCATTTCATTTGTTTTTAATGAAATGGGCAACTAGATATACCCTCAAGTGACATTAACGAGTCACTTAAGCATTAGGTGGCCGGGCTGTCCAGAGAAAAACTTTTCATCTTCCTTTCTGAATGCCTCATTTTTATAAACCAGAATCCAACATGCCTTCCCTTCTAGAAACTGGTCCAAAAGATCTCCCATTGTCTAAAGAAGCGTCCATATTTTATTTTTATTCCACTTATCATTTCTCCACTGCCAGAATGAGTTTTAGAGTAAGACAAAAAAAGAAAGAAAGAAAGCAGAGCACTGGAAACAAATCATACAAGCAAGCTCAAGGAGAGTGCCGGGTAGTATCGCAAGGTCCCAGCAAGATTGTTTTCCAGCATTGCCTGCTTCTCCATTACCAGTAAAGAGAGCTGCTTATAAAATAAACCACACACACAGACGGAACTCACAATTGGAACATTTAAATGATTATTTGCTTCTCTTTCTACCAGCTTGTAAAACATTATTTTCTTATTCTTCCTTAAATGGCCTGTGCTAATTACACACCGTGACCTCTGCCCTCCAAGTGCCTTCATTTATGGCCGCGCATTCCTTTCCAGGGCAGCTCAGGGTCTGGTTTACAGGATGCTGCTACCAGGCCCTCCCCTCCCGACTTCTGCTCCCCCAGGTCAGGAGCCCAACTCACCAACACAGCCCAGCAAAAGCATTCGTGTTTCAACAGAGATACGTAATTCACTGGAATCACAAGGAATAAATACAAAATTATATAACTGACACCTCCCTTTGAAATATCAAGCATATTCAGAAACACATTCATGTTGTGTTTCTTTCCTATAAGAGAGTGAGGAGAAAGAAGCATTTTAACCTAGGAATAAAGAGCTAACTTACTATTGTGAAGTCATTTCTTGAGGGATCACGTACGTGACTTTGAGTTGACTTTTTTAAGCAGTTGGAAGTTGGAAGTTTATAAATGGTGTTGAAACTTCCAGTCTCAGTCTTGCGTGATTAGAAACTGGCGAGGAATCAAAAGATAGATGTAAGATCCCCTGTCAATCTAAATTCATCCAAGGAAACGTTTTTAAGATGAGGTTACACTTGCCCTTCATTTTATTCGGGTCTAATACAAAGCTGGAACTCAGTTATCATGCATTTGGCCAATCACTGGACTCATCTCCACCTGATTTCCAGTACGTGAACAGTAGGCTTGATTTACACAAATTGACCTAACAAGTAAAAATCACTGGGGGCTTCCCAGGTGGCGCTAGGGTTAAAAAAATCCTCCTGCCAGTTCAGGAGATGCAAGAGAGGCACGCTAGACCACTGTGCCGGGAAGATCCCCTGAAGAAGGAAATGGTAACCCACTGCAATATTCTTGCCTGGGACATCCCATGGACAGAGGAGCCTGGCGGACTACAGTCCATGGGGTCATAAAGAGTCAGGCATGCCTGAGCACTCATTAAAACAGAACCAACTCTACAACTGAGGCATTTAGGAGCAGACTCAGCATTGCCATGTACAGGGGTGTGTACTTTAAACGATTATTATTGTCACTGGAAGTTCTGGTAACTTTACCCCAATTCTTTATTTATCTCGAATGAAAGTATTTAAGAAAGGTGAACTTGTTGGTTAATTACTTATGACCTTTAATCCATTTCCAGTAGCTGGATATGTCTATAGTGACCCTAAGTAAAAATTTCAGTTGGTTGCTAAATGATTAACATTTTTCTTTTCCGTTGCAAATATGCCGGAGAAAGAAGCAAATTTAAAAGAAGAGAGAGTGAGATCCTTCTGTGCTCATGTGTGGTGGGGCTGGTAGAGGTTCAGTCTCTCAGTCCTGTCTGACTCTTTGTGACCCCATGGACTGTAGCCCACTGGGCTCCTCTGTCCGTAGGATTTCTCAGGCAAGAATACTGGAGTGGTTATCCATCCCCTTCTCCAGGGATCGTCCTGACCCAGGGATCAAACCTAGGTATGTTGAATTACAGGCAGATGTTAACATGTAAAACTATGTAATGTCTGTCATTTTAATAAAATCTCTATTACAGCCAATACATCTGTTAAGAACACTAGAATGCAATAACTTGAAGTCAAATTTGATTAATCAAACTGCTTTTTAGAAGAAAGAATACAATTCAAATTAAATCGTTTTCAATTAAGAATGTCAAAATCTAGATTTACACAAATGATAAAAAAGAACTAAATAATTCATTTATGAAAGGGTCACTGGTTATTTCATTAAACCGTAAATACTTAATATATTTAAATATGCATATATGTGTGTATTCATATAAATAACTTATAATAATTTGATTTACAAGTAATTCTTCCACAGAGAGCATTATAAACTTATCCAATATCTTCCCTGTGGTATTTGCCTTTGTTTTCGATGCTTGTTTTTTTTTTTTTTTCCCTGGCTGCACTGCACAACTTCTGGGGTTTTAGTTCCCCAACTAGGGATTGAACCTGGGTCCTCGGGAGTGAAAAACACCACGTCCTAACCACTGGACCACCAGGGAATTCCCCAGTTAAGTGTTTTTTTCCGCAGATAACGTTTCAACATATGATGAATCTTTATTCCTCATCCCCTTGCATACTGTAAGGATGACAAGCGCTAAAATTCTGGGATACTGTTCTTCTTGGGATTGCTTGGGCTCTTTCTCCCAACCCGTGGACCAGCAATATGGACTCTCAGAAAAGAGGCCATTTACTGCCCAGTTGTCAGTGCATCTGGAAGCCTTGTCAAAACAATATAACTTTACTTTGTAACTTTTTGACATTGGTATTTATTGCACCTGTCTGTGGGCATGATTTACGACCTGTCTGGTGAATATTTCTCCTCCAGTTGGAGTTTACAATATGAGATAAGTGAAGCATTTAAAGGTCCGTGTGTGCCTTGGGATGGGAAAGGGACATTTCGTATGCATCCCTCCCTAACTCTCTGCTTCCCCCGATGTCATCATCACGCCCAAAATGGCCACCGTGCTACCCCGGTCCACTCAGGTCTTCAGAGAAAGAAAGGGGAGACGGATGGTCGAAGACTACATTTCCCACAATGCCTTTCACCGGGGACTAGCGGCAAGAAAGCTCATGGTCCCGGAGACATCCAATTGAAAACATGTGCTTGCTGTAAAGGAGAGCCCGGTTATCTTGTGTGTTTGTCATGGTGTCCTGGCTGGGACTCATCAGGGTTTCTATCGGTCACCAGAAAACACACTTCCCATTGGCAAAATTGCACTTATTTTAAGAGCAGCCATTCTAATTAAGTGGGCTGCAATCAAGAAAACTTCCTTGAGTGTCCCCTCTGGGTCTTGGTATTAGTTTGCAATTGTTTAGCAATTCCCCTTAATCTCATAAAGTGCACCCTCCAGATATGTTTTTGTTCTATGGTTTCATAATAAATGTAAGCCCTTCAATCTCTACTCTCCAAAATTTATATGAATGTGATTTATTTGGGGAAAATTCTATAATTTCTAATAAAATTTAACATTTTCTCCCCAAATGTTTGAAATGGGGGGGATAGCTTCTATTTCTTTGTCTGCTCAGACCTGCAGATTCTTTCTCTTCCCTGGATTCTAGTGGACAGCAATATTATCTTAAAAGAACACTGTATGTCATTTATGTAATTGTACAAGTGTGAACTTTTTGTACTTAAAAATTAAGGGAAAATTGAAATTAAAAATATTTACATGATGCTTTAAAAGAAAATATACAACGCCATAGGTAATTCTAAGTTAGTAATGCTTTGTGCAGGCTTCACAGGTGGTAAAGAATCTGCCTGGTGCTGAAGGAGATGCAAGACAGGAGGGTTCAGTTCCTGGGTCAGGAAGATCCCCTGGAGGAGGAAATGGCAACCCACTCCAGTATTCTTGCCTGGAGAATCCTGTGGGCAGAGGAGCCTGGTGGGCTGCCGTCCATGGGGCCGCCTAGAGTTAGACACACCTGAGCACACACACACACACAGTGCTTTTGTGCATTTCTGAGATTTCCCTAAGGACTCACAATGGAGTGCAGGTGAATGATCCCCTTACGGTTCATACATATATATATACACGAACTAGGAGTTAGCTGGGATTCCCTGGTGACTCAGATGGTAAAGAATCTGCCCGCAATGAGGGGAACCCCGGTTCCATCCCTGGGTTGGGAAGATCCTCTGGAGAAGGAAATAGCTATACACTCCAGTATTCTTGCCTGGGAAATCCCATGGAAAGAGGAGCGTGGCGGGCTACATACAGTCCATGGGGTCGCAAAGAGTCAGACAGGACTGCGCAACTAACACACAAAGATGAAACAGGGTTAAATATGTATGACTTGTAGTTTACACATTGTTAATCTGTCTCACAAGCTCATTCAGTTTGATTCCCAGCTTTTCTTCTGGAAACTGGCGGCAAGATTACTTATCATCTTCTTTCCATGCAGTTGTATTTAATTTCCATGAAAATTTAGGCAACATCTTCCTTTTTAGAAGATCAGAGACTTTGTTTCTTGACAAATGCATATAAGACGGGGCACATTCAGGAACTCTAATACACATGTCGCTATGATGGAGTTTATTCCAGTCATTCCAGGGTCAGCTCTTACAATTTCTTGCCAGTCCAGCCCCAGTTCAGGAAAAACTGAGAAGTCCATTTCCCTTCAGTGGTACAGTTTCCTCCTTGAACCTACTCATCCCAAACAAATTGGAGTCTGCCAGCGTGTTACCAAGTCAGTGACGTCAGCACTGGCAGGACATGAAATCGAGATTAGTAATGGCCCCATGACATCACCCTTTTGTTCCTATCGAACAGATGGTTTCTGTATATTGTGCAATTTTAGATCATTATTCATGGCTTGGGTCAGGATAATTCAGGAAGCCAAAAAACTGCCAAGAAAAATTGACCTGGAACCAGTTCAAAGACTCAAAATTATTTTATTGATTAGATACCTGAGTTTACATCTTTCAGAAGGACACCGTGGACCATCGATACGTGCTAATACCTGAGTCATTTTAGCATGCCCGATGTTTTGGACTTCAAAACAAGATCGCCTTTGAGGGGTTAACTGTAAAGACGTGTGATAATAAGATGTCTCAGGAACTCGATTGGGTACAGCTGAACGGGGGCCAGAAACGATGGACTGAGCAAGTGGTTTGTTTGAACTGGATGGTTATTTATTTTCACCTTATACTTGTTGACTTCACATCCGCCCTTCAGCTCAGCTCAGAGACAGTGAAGAGGTATGTTTTAAACAAGCCAGACAGGAAGTTATTTTGAGAGGCCTGGTCCAAGCATTATAGCAGAACAAGAAGATAAAGCACAGATTTGGCTGGCTGGCCGAGAACATCAGGGAGAAAGTCATGTTTAAAACAAAAATCAAATCTAAATGTGTCCAGAGAAAGACACCACAAACTCATATATCCTTTCTCTAAGAAACTGGAGGAGTTTTATCCTAAAGTCTCAGCTATTTTTGGAAGATAAACCCCGTTATATTATCACGGCCACAGAGCAAATCTCTTGCATGGGTCATTGCAACTTCCTTTAAAAAAAAAAGAAAAGAAAAATTAGTGCTATTCACAAACCTCTATAGACTCGTGCCAACCATGCTTCCTGTCTGCCTACTGTGCCAGCCTCTGATCATGTTACTATCATGCTCAAAATTATTGACTCTTGTTGCCACCCACAGGAGTACAAATTTTATACTAAGAAAATACGATCTTGTTGTATTTTAAATCTCATTTCCGGGTCCTATTAGATGAAGATTGTGGTAGCATTAGCAACGCGTGGAAAAAAAGCACGTCATTTCCTGTAGTAATGATGAAAATATACCTCCTATACTTATGTGAAGGAAGCCTCAATCATAGATAATAATGGGTTCAGAAATGTCCAAGTTTTACTACAACACGACCCATCACCTTGTATAACTATAATGGACTCCAGCCATAACATACTGCCCACCTGCTTTTGTCAAATAATCGAGCAGTTTAATCATTTTGGTAGTTCATCACCTACCCACCTGCGTCCCCCACACACAGCACTGAATTGGCTTCAGTTCTACAATGAAGTCGGAAAGAGAAGCACATTTTTTACACAGCAGTGGTGACTGAGGAGGGAGAGTGTAGACATTCTAGCAGCTTCTTCGGATGCTTTTTTTCTTTTCAAAGGCTGACCCAGCTTCCAGGGGAATTGAGCATATGCTTATGATTCAGTATTCTTTTTTTTTTTTTTCCAATTATGGGAGAAAGGACACACTCTGAGCTGTTTCATCCTCAGCAGGGCCCCTCTCCAAAACACGACTATCACATTTACCACCAGAAGCAATCCCAAGGTACGTGTTTCCTGGGATGTTCTGTTCATCACTCTGGAGCACAGGTTTTGTGTGTTTGTAATTGCCCTTCTTACATTTTAAAACATCATTTTCTGGAAGGGGAAGATTGTTCTTTCTGCGTGATTCCATACGGACTGGGCCCTTGCCATGCAAGTCTGTTCTGCAATGATTTGTAAACTCATGCAACCTGATGGCTCAGTAGTAAAGAATTGACCTGCCAATGCGGAGACAAAGGAGACTCGGATTCAATCCCTGGGTCAGGAAGATCCCCTGGAGAAGGAAATGGCAACCCACTCCAGTGTTCTTGCCTGGAAAATCCCATGGGTAGAGGAGCCTGGCAGGCTATAGTCTGTGGGGTCGCAAAACATTTGGACACAACTGAGCACACGTGTGCTCATAAACGCTGCTTTCTAATGTCCTGATTTCCCACTCACAGCAATACCAATTTTGGCCTTCAAAATGCAATGAGTACTGCATGGATCCTGATTTTTCTCCTGTGCTCCTGCAGAAAGTATATCATGTAGGGTGCTGGAGATGCACTGGAGAAATGAAACATACCCTTTAAGTGGTAACTTGGTTTGGCAAATAAACAGACAAGAAAGAAAGAGAAGTGTATCAAAGAAATTGGGTGGGAATGACTCCTTCAGGATCCCTTGTTCAAGATGCTCTAAAAAGGTAAAAATCTATGCCTTTAAGCGAACAGATAGCTGTGTTTACATATAATGTTCACCAAGTACCAACTGATAAAGACTTCTTGTTCCTGCTTGCTGTTAAAACTCTCATTTCGAAGCTTAAAAAAGAAAAGGCTAAATGGAGACGTGTTTTATGTCCCTGAATAAATAAATACAAACTGTAATACTTTCCTTCCAGGAGCCAAAGAAAGCTCCTTGCATTTTGAAAAAAGCCTTGATAGAAGCACTCGTTCAAATGATCAAAGTCAACAAAAATTTTATTACAGATGGTCTTCTCAGAGATATCCTACTTTTTCTTAGCATTTGAGCCAGGTTAATTTTATAAAGAGATCAGGAAACAAACAAACAAAAAAAAGAAAACCTAAATACCCCCAAAAGCCACTCCCCACCCCGCCCCCATTGCTACCAAATGCAGCCCAAACACTTCTGCAGCCCCCAGGAGCCTCCATACAATAAGGGCTCCTGAGATGTGTCAGACCCTCTCCCTCCTTCCCAGATGGTGGAGTTCGCTACCCTCACATTTGGCTTTTAATGGACAAGCAAGGAAGCCTGCCAATAAAGCCTTGGAGCAAGCGAGGAAAACAAACAAACAAAAGCCATCACGCCCTGGACGTGGAGGCCAATGACAGGTATGACTGATCAGGTGTCCAGCTGGAAGCTGTCATCACCGGGATGAGGGAAACAGGCAGAGCCGGGCAGGTTTCACGGGCCAGAGATTATCACGGGGTATTAGGCAGGTAGTGTTCTTAGCAAACAAAGACAGGGAGAGGACCGGAGCTGGCTTTGCCTGGAAGGGAGCCTACCACGTGACTCGCCTCGCGTCCTTGAAACTGAGCATGTTCTATCTCCTCTTGGGAAGTCTTGCTAGAGAACTGTACTGCAGGCCACCCTGTCCTTTTGTCTGTATGCTCTTGTCCTAAGACAGACTGCATACGTTTTCGTCGCTAAAAGAAGTGTGCATGTTGGCGTGTAATAACTTCAGCAGCAAAACAGTCCACGGGGAGGTAAACCTTAACAAATTCTACTTATGGAGTGGTTTCCTTGTTGCTTAGATGAGGAGAACAGAAACCCTGTCAACGCTCTACGGGCTTCCCTGGTGCTTTGTCTTTAGAATCGGCTGAGGACTTCCCTGGCAGCTCGTGGTTGAGAATTCGCCTGCCAGTGCAGGGGACGTGGGTTGGATCCCTGGTCCAGGAAGATCCAATGCACCAAGCAGCAACTAAGCCGTGTGCCACAGCTACTGAACCTGTGTGCTAGAGTCTGTGCTCCATCGCAAGAGAGCCCCCACAAGGAGAGAAGCCTGTGCCCGGCAACAAAGAGCAGCCCCCTCTCTCCACTGCCGGGGAACGTCCACGTGCAGCAACAGAGACCCAGCACAGGCAAAAAATAAATACATCTCAAACTTTGGAAAAGAAAGGTCAACTGAAGTCATACCCTGCTTACGTGTGTATGTTAGTTGCTCAGTCATGTTTGACTCTTTGCAACCCCATGGACTCTTGCCCACCAGGCTCCTCTGTCCATAGGATTTTCCAGGCAAGACTACTGGAGTAGGTTGCCATTTCCTTGTCCAGGGGATCTTCCTGACGGAGGGATGGCACCCAGGTCTCCTGCATTGCAGGCAGATTCTTTACCATCTGAGCCACCAGGGAAGCACTTCATACCCTGCTTGCTTGACTCTAACACGCCATGGATTATACTAGGCATGTAGAAAGCTTCTGAATAAAGAGCACCCTTTTGCACACTAAGTAAGCATACTGATTTTGAGATTAATCCTATTATTTGAGAAATACTAAAATGTGAATAAAATTGCGATCAAAGAAATAGTGTAGATATGAAAACATTTTATAAACCACCAAGTGCTGGAAACACACACTGAGTTGGATTCTAATTAAAATATTAATGATATGGAACTAACACCCTGCTTGTTATAAAGGCAGTAACTTTGAATTAACATAAAGTCTTCAACTACACAGATGGAACTTGAATTCACATATACTAAAAATTAAATTAATGGAATAGAAATCCCTGCCAAATGGTGTTTCACTTGAACACAAAAAAACATCAATTTAACAAATAAATCCTGAAAACTTCAATCTGATTCCATTTCACTCCAATAAACACATACTTTTTGAATAAATTATAGAATTTGTGCTGTAATATTTGATCCCTGTTACAAATTCAGCATTTGTTTCCAAATATTCAGTATCAAGAGGAGATATCAAATGACACAGCATGATTGGCAGAAATGTTGATTTTTATTTTGAAAAAATTGTAGAGTTTTAGCAGTTTAGCTGTAGATAAAATGAATTGTTTCCCCATATTTGTATGACCCAAGATTCACATAAATGTTGTGAATTCCTTAACAGATTTTATTGAGAGTTATTAAAATTTTCTATTATTAGCAAATTTACCAGGAGTCAGAGAATGACATTTATACTGGCTGATCATTCATTTTCACTGTTATGACAAAACTTGATAAAATGTCTTCTTTATCAGTAGCTTGAGAATCAGCTCAAGCTCCTGTAGTACTTAGCACACCCAACCAAGAAGACACGTGGGTTTGGGACAGGGAACCCTAGATAAGAATTTCCTTAACTGCCTCTGCCTCTGCTTGAAAGATGCTTGTTTTAAGTTTTGTGTCTGTCATCTTAAGGCATATACAGAAATCATTCTGGAGAAGGCTTTTGAGAATCCCGTGGACAGCAAGGAGATCAAACCAGTCAATCCTAAAGGAAGTCAGCCCTGAACACTCACTGGAAGGGCTGATGCTGAAGTCCCAGTACTTGGGCCACCTCATGCAAAGAGCCAGTTCACCGGGAAAGCCCCCGACGCTGGGCAAGACTGAGGGCGCGAGGAGAAGGGGGCGACAGAGCGGGAGATGGCTGCACCGCATCACCGACTCGATGGACACGGGTTTGAGCAAATTCCGGGAGATGGTGAAGGACAGGGAAACCTGGAGTGCTGCAGTTAATGGGATTGCAAAGCGTCAGACACGACCAAGCAACTGAACAGCAGCAGAGATTATTGGAAGTGTAAGATGAAGAAAGTGAAAGTGAGGTCACTCAGTCGCGTCCGACTCTTTGCGACCCCATGGACTGTAGCCTATCAGGCTCCTCCATCCATGGGATTTTCCAGGCAAGAGTGCTGGAGTGGATTGCCATTTCCTTCTCCAGGGGATCTTCCCAACCCAGAAATCGAACCCAGGTCTCCTGCATTGCAGGCAGACGCTTTACCTTCTGAGCCACCTGGGCAGCCCCAACAGGTCGTCAATACCTTCTCCATGTGACCAGATTCTGGTTCTTGCTGGAATATTTTGGTAAAATATTGGTAAATGGCATGCAATGAGAATATAGTACAGGCTTTTCCATAGATCAGTGGTTTCCATATTTGCACCTCCTCAGATTCACCTGAGGCAGATGAAACACATTCAGAGTTGCTAATACACCCTTGGAGATCCTGAAAGTCAGGAGAGAGTCCCAGGGGAATGTGTTTTGAAAGCATCTCAGGTGATTCTAATCAGAGCTGGAGACCGCCACCATACCCTTCAAATGAAATTTCTAGACTCATTAATCATGTAACAGTGCTGAAAAATGTTATTTTCTTAGTGAGAGAATTTTTTTTTTCCTCCTTTAGGTTGGAAGAATATTTGATAAACCAGTGGGCAAGGTCGGGAAATGCTCAAGGGAGATGTCTAAGGTACAAAAGATGGCCTTTAGCTTTATTTCAAGCTTTCGTCTTACCAGATGGGGTATGTAGACTCAGGGTAGGAAATGAATTATTACACACAAAAGAGGAGAATTTCTGAAAGGTGGAAGATCCCCTGGAGGAGGGCATGGCAACCCCCTCCAGTATTCTTGCCTAGAGAATGCCATGGACAGAGGAGCCTGGAGGGCTACAGTCTACTGGGTCACAAAGAGTCGGACACGACTGAAGCTAATAAGCATACGTGCATCTGCAAATGGCAAGAAAACAAGGGCAAAGGCAAAGGGTTCTTGGGTCACCTAGTTCAGAACCTGCTGCCTAAATTTTTACTTATTAATTATATCCATCATCATCATCTCTGATACCACATGTAGATAACCAAAGACTGTCACATGATAATAATACATCAATAATATTATATGTAATTATAATAATAATATATGTCACATATAATAATATATATTAGAGTCTAAAGATCTAGTTGGGAAGTCATCATCAAAGGTTACATTAATATCAACTCTCCGCCTCTGAGCAACTAAGCGCAAGCACTGCAGCTGTGCTCCGGAGCCCGGGAGCAGCACGTGCTGACTCCGCGTGAGGCAGCTATTGCAGCCCAGGGGCCTGGAGCCCGAGCTCTGCAACAGGAGAGGCCGGGGCACCGCAGCTCAAGGGCAGCCCTGGCTCAGCGCAACTAGGGAAGTCGCCGCAGCAACGAAGACCCCGCACAGCCAAGAATAAACAAAAATTATTTTTAAAAATATCAGTTCTCTTCTTTAAAACTAGAGTCCTCAGGGGGTCAAATCTAATGACTAGCAAGGGCCAGGGATCCTCAGACTTCGTGACCACTGACCAAGACGGAACAGAAGCCTTCCCCCGAGATAACGTGCTGGAGCCGTCACATGTCGTTTTCAATTTCACGTTGAATCGCAACTCTCCAACATACGCCCAGACGATGATGCATTTTTGGAAACGCCAGAAGACATTCCACAAGGAATGATTTCATACTTGATTGTCTTCAGGAAGCTAGAGTTAATGGTTGTTTAATAAGGATTATTTAAATAATACAACTGACCCCCTTCTACTATTGCTAATTTCCTTCCTTCCCCTCCCCCCACCCGCAGTGACTAGTACTGCGTTTTTAACCATTTAATTGTACTTGGAAAATAAATTCAAAACATAATTTTCAAGCTTTCAATTCATACACTGCTAACTGGATTTTAGGTTCTAAAAACGATAAACTAGTTTATTGAAAGCATAATCCTTATGGAGTGAAGAATAATAAAGGCTTTCATGCTTTTACTGACCAGCAACCAGGACTGAGAGGCTCTTTAAGGGGAAGGGATGTTGCTGAAATGGACTGTGCCCCTGAATCTTGTCATCCACATACTCTACTGGAAAACCAATGCTGGTATTAGGCAGTACATGAGTGAACAAGATCCTTGTTTTTAAGACAAGGCATGGAGCAAAATATTGTCAAAATAGGCTTTTCCAAGGTGTATTTATTTTTATTTTTAATGGAACAAAATTATTCCCAGCTGTGCAACATTCTCACCATGCCCATTACTTTCTAATGAATCTTACAATAAGATGATTAATTCTGCACACTTGGAGGCTCTGGGCTGGATGTTGTTGATTAAGCAATTACATTAATCCACTTCTGCTTATTTTTTTGGAAGCCGACGGTGAAGGTAATTTTTCCCTCTTTTGGAATAATCTCTCTATAATTATTAGGCACGTGTGAAAGGAGTTTTACACACATTTCTAAGGACTCCTCTTGTTATTAATAACCAATGTTAAGCTGCAAACAACAATCAGCCTGTCTTATTCCAGCTGATAAACTTCATGACGTCTCCTGGTTTCTTTTCTCAGCTTAGCCTTTGACATCATTGCACTGGCATTAAGGCATGATCACGATGTTTTCTATGGTATAAATGAAATAAAAACACTATAGAAAACAAGCCACTATTTGGCTTAGATAGCCAAGCATGCACAGCTCCTGTTAAAATGATGAAAGGAAAGAAAGAAGAAAAATAAAGGTTCCAGAGTGTGCAGTGGAAAACGTTACAAGGAGTATGGGTTAGAGCAGGGAGGTCTGTGTAGGTTGTTGCTGATGAATGTGGGTCTCAGAACCATCAGTTGATTGGCTTTCTTTTTTTTTTTTAATTTAATTTTTATTTGGTATGAAAATATAGTTGTTTCAGGCTTCCTTGGTACTCAGAGAGTAAAGAACCCAGCTGCCAATGCAGGAAGCATAAGAGACGGGGCTTCAGTACCTGGGTCGGGAAGATCCCCTGGAGAAGGAAAAGGCCACCCACTCCAGTGTTCCTGCCTGGAGAAGCCTGGGGCCAAAGTCCATGGGGTCACGAAGAGTCCGACCGGACTGAGTGACTCACACTTTCACTTTCTTAGCTGTTTTGCAGCGTTGTGTTAGTTTCGGGTGTATAGCAAAGTGATTCATCCATGTATATTCTTTTCAGCTTCTTTTCCCATATAGGTTATTACAGAGTATTGGGCAAGGTTTTGATGAGATTTCTTGATTAGGACAGGCAACAAATGTGGCCTCAGCCTCATGTGGAGAGTCCCTGAGTCATAAGAAATTGTCTCACAGTGGAGATGAATAGTGTCAACATTTCACAGTGCACAAGCAAAGGGTGAGAATTATAGACCAGTGGCCTAAGACAACTGAACTATATGATGGTGCTTTTAGCCTGTGTTTCTCCTTTCTTTCTGTAGATGACCAAAGGTGTGCAGAGTCTCTCACTCCTGTATGGACCTCGCTGTGTCAGGCTGAGCTGTAGGAAAGATCCAACAGTCAATCATTTCTGACTAATGAAAATGGCAATCCGTATGGTCTGAAATAAGAAGTATACCAAGTAAGTCTGTAACGTGAGTTTCTTTCTTCCTTACTTGATTCTTTCTGTTGTTCTCAGTTAATGTTATAGGATAAAATATATTCATTTGTAAAAAGGAATTGGCATAGTTACTTTGCAATATTGTGTGAGTTTCTGGTGTACAACGAAGGGAATGCACCGTGTGTACACAGACACCCCCTCCCTCGGGGACCTCCCTCCCCCCAGCCCACCCCTTAGGTCATCACGGAGCCCCGGGCCGAGCTCCCTGTGTCTTAGAGCAGCTTCCCTCTAGGCGTCTATCTTACACGTGGTGGTGAATACACGTCGGTGTATTGGCTGCTCTCTCCGTCCTCCCAGCCTCTCCTCCCCACTTCCCGTCCATGAGCCCATTCTCTATGTCTGCAGTTCCTACCCTGCAAATAGGTCCATCCGTACCACTCCTCTAGATTCAACACACAGGCTTTAATACACCTTGTTTTTCTCTTTATGACGCCCTTCTCTCTGTATGACAGTCTCCAGGTTCACGAGCGTCCCTGAGTGGATTTTTACCCCCTTCTGAGGACAGAGCACACTGTCCCGAACCACTCTTTCCTCTAGAGGAGATTCAGGACTCCTTTGGAGGGAAGTAGGGGAAGATGAAAACAGAGCCCTGCAGGTGTGATGGCTGGAGGTCTCATTTCAGTGGAGTGGAAAAGTGGAATGACAGCTGTACTGGGAAAGGGAAGTGCGTTATTGAAGCAGAAGTACATTTGATGGTAGGTCATTTTTCCAAGGATTATCTGTTCATTTCATTCCCTTAAAAACCAGCGGTGAAGGATTTGAATTTTACTAGCTTCAAAGAACACACTTATCAAATTTGAAGGGAATTGAGCTGCATAGGCATGAAATTATTTTCTCCTGTCTCTCTTGTATAATTTTAAATAATGTAAAATCAAATTTTACCTTGTCTTATTTATATTATACACGTATGTCACTGCATGAATTAAACATTCAACAATACGTATTACAACATAGGACTTAAAACTCAAAATCACGATGGTCCTAATTATTGGTGATTTACAGCTTGTTATGTGAAATTTATATATTTTGAAATTGCTTTTGGTGGCTTGTACGGAGCCCTCGTGACACAGCTTTGAGACCAAGCTCCATGGAGCACGCATGGCTTTATAAGCTTTCTGTTTTCCTTACAAGAAAATGTCGAGCTTATTTAGTCATTATGCTCCTCACATAAATACCTTCTTAACCGTCTTACAGCTATGAGAGCTTTAAAACCTGTCTTGTATAAATGTGGCCCATATTGGAAAATTTCTTATGTAGCCAGACTGATTTCTTTTGATATTATTGGTGTGTCCTTTCCTTATTCTTCAATATGTTTTTCAAATTTGCATTTATCTATTTGCTGACTTATTTTTACTTATGAAATGATGATGCTCTGTTTGTACACAATAATGTCATGTCTGTGTATGAAAAAGAAAATGACGCTAATTTTAACTTGAAACTTTGTAGACTAAACAGTGACTGTGAAACCAGGCGCAGGCCATGAAGCTCCTGTACCTTTGGCTGATTCTGTTAATAACAGACTATTATTATATTCAAACTTTTTTTACACACACTTGTGCAGCCAAACTCTAAGCAAATCATCCAAGAATTCAAATCTGTCTTATGTTGCCTCATCTGTAGATCACATAAGGATATGAGAGAGTGTGTATGTGACATGAATAAAAATACAAGAAAAATTACCCTTCTTAAAGACTTTGGATTTTATATTTCACATCTAACACTCAAGCTTGATTGGCAGTTGAAAGCGTAATAGTTTTCTTTTTAAAAATAATTGTTATGCATTTGTTTATCTTTGGCTGTGCTCGGTCTTTGTTGCTGCGGGCTCTTCACAGGTTGCATGAAGCGAGGGCTTCCCGTTGCGGGGCTGCTATTGCTGCGGAGCACGCGCTCTAGACACACGGGCTCAGCACAGGCTTAGCTGCCGGTGGGAGCTTAGCTTGCCGATCCGGGATCCGGGATCAGAACCCGCGTCCCCTGTATTGGCAGGCAGATCCTTAACCCCTGGACCACAAGGGAAGCCCCGTCAGTGTCTTCTTTCCTCTCCCACCACAGTTCTTCGGACTCTTATCTGGTTTTCCACACTCCAGCGGTTCCCCAGCAGCGGCTGGGGTCTTGCATTTGGATTCAGCTCTGACTCTGTCTCCCTGGACTTAGCGTCAGAACCCATCAGCTAAGCCATCAGTCCGCCAAGCCACCCCCACTTCAGACTGCTGTCAGAATCCGAATCATTTTCACCTATTATTTTTCGTTTCCTCCACGTTTCTGCGGTTGTGCAGCAAACGCTTTTCACTCTGGACTGGCTCATGACCCGCTGGCCTACTTCTGTTTTTATGGCTACGAAATCAGACTTCGAAAATAATGGCATTTTAACTCCATGAAGATTATTTTATTGAATTTACTGGAAGCAATATTTTGGCTTTTTTTTTTTTTTTTTTTCGGCCTGTATTTTCAGGAAGGAAAGGTGAATTCCTAGGAGAATTAGGAAGAGAATAGTATTCCCTTCCTGAATGCAATTCAAAGAGCTTGCTGAATCATTGCAGTCATGTTAGAACCTGTGAACCCCCCACCAGCCATGGGAAGGTGTTGAAGGGCTCGGAAAGGGGTGATGGACTTGAAAGCGTCCTCCCCATCTGGCAATTCCCCCAATGACCAACCTGAAAGCAGGCCGGGAAGGCAGAAAGCTCCAGTATACTTGGCGAGTAGGATTTTCCACCCACGTTCAGGAAATCGGTGAGACAGAAGGCACAGGGCGGCAGCCGCTCGGCCGGGAGGCTGGAAAACATGCTCCTTCCTCCGTTACTGCCTCACAATACCCGAGCACATCTCTTAGTTTGTTTTTGCAAGGAAATAATTAAAGATACAGACTTTAAAAAAAAAAAAAAGCATTGACCTGTCTCTTTTTACACATTAAAAAAAAAACTTTCTTATGATACAATTATTTCAATTATTTCTTTTATTTCATTAGACAAAAATATCAATCTGGACGATAATGAGGAAATTGGTGTACCTTGCTGCAGGGGGAATATTGAAGGCAGTTTCTGCCAGCCTCATGGCGTGATTAGATTTTTATTCCTGGGGCCAATCTTAAACTATATATACATATGGGGGAAAAAGCATGAATTCTATAGTTCCCTTATCTCTGACCACTCCCCATCCCCCTTCTGTGTTTACTTTCAACACAGAAAGAAAATGCTGAGAATATTGAAAGGCCATATAATCTGTATCATAAATTTTTTATTAGGCATTTTGTTCTTTCTGTTGTTTAGTCAATCTCTACAAACAGTAACTGCTTGTTGATTAGAAACTATTATGGGATATGACCATATAGCAAAGTGTTCCTCCTCAATAAAGTCTCCAATTTTGACATAAACGGCGGGCTTGAGAATATTAGGCTAGTACACATAATGCTGGTCCATGCAGTTTTAGATGAGAAAAATAAAAGTCTACAGATTTCACATAGAGATTAAATTTTACCTTAATTAGAAAAAAAAAAAAACAGAAGTTTTACATTTTCTATGTTCATTTCCTTATAACCACTGATCTCAAAGAATACTAAAAATATGATGCTTTGGTTATATTTCCTATCACAGAGGGGATTTTTGTTTGCTTTGTCTTTCCTAAAATATACTTTCATTATAATACTATATATCAAACCATTATTTTAGGAAACATGAATAAAATACAGTTTCCCTAGTTTTATTTTTCTGATGAGAAACCTACAGTCTTTCAAATGGTTATTTCCCTAAACGTAATTTTCCTTTTCATTTTCCCCTCTCTGGCTTCTGACAAAATTTTTGGTGATTTTTATCAGTTTGATTATGATGTGTCTGTGTCAAGGTGAGGGCTTTTCTTTTTTTTTAGCTAATTCTGTTTGAGATTTCCTGAGCCTCTTGATTCAGAAAATTTACATCTTTTCCAAAATTTGCAGAGTATTCAGCCATTGTTTCTTCATTTTTCTGTGCCACATTCTTTCTAGAACGCTGACATCATGACTCAGACTTTTGAAATTATTCCCCAGATAGCTAAGACTCTGTTCATTTTTTTTCAATTTTTTTCTCTATTGTTCAGAATGGAAAATTTCTATTGATATATTCACGTGATCTTTCCACTGTTATTTCCATTTTGCTATAGATTAAAAAATTTTTAATAACTTTACTTTTAGATTCTAATTTTTTATGTGGCTCTTTTTAATATCTTCTGTATCCCTGCTGAAACTTTTCATTCATTTCAGGGGCATTTTATCTTACTTCCTAGAGCCTTTATTATGCTAGTTGTTATGAACTGTCTGATAATTCCAACATTAGCATCATCTGTTTATTCCCCTGCAAGTCACTGATATCTTCCTGGTTCTTCACAATAATATTATTGTGGATTGCATCTTTAACTTTTTAAATATTACAATATGAGCTTCTGGAACTTCTAGACACCCTATGGATTGTTTTCACAGACAATCAGTTCAGTCAAGTTAATAACATAAGTAATGACATATCTTTCAATATCCATTCAGGTTTTTAAACCACATAGTACTATTCTAATATTTTCCGTATGTGTACTCACCAAAGAGAAATATGAATATTTCGGATATTGTCCTACAGGTCTCTTGTTCTTTAGTTGTTCAGTTGCTAAGTCATGTCCAACTCTTTATGACCCCATGGACTGTAGCCCCCAGGCTTCTCTGTCCATGGGATTCTCCAGGCAAGAATACTGGAGCTGGTTGCCATTTCCTCCTCCAGGGAATCTTTCCGACCCAGAGATCGAACCTGTGTCTCCTGTGTCTCCTTCATTAGCAGGCGGATTCTTTACCACTGAGCCACCAGGGAAGCCCCCTACAGGTCCCTAAGCCTCTGTTAATGCTTTTCTTTGTTGATAATTTTTGTCTTTTTCATAGTAAATAATAATTATTACCCGATCTTAGGTTCACTTACTCTTTAGTCTGTCCTCCCATCCTGCCACTGAGCCCATATAGCGCATATTTTATTTTGATTATGTTGATCTGATGTGTGGCATCAAATCATTCAGATACAGAACCCTGCTCCTGACTAGCCCACCGCTCATCCTCATCCCCGAGACAGGGCGAAAAGTGGAAGGAGTAACAGTGAGTACTGTCAGTAACAGACCCTCAGAAACAACGTGGCTATAAGAAAAACCTGGGGAGAGTTTTCCCCGGCGTTCCAGTGGTTAAGAATCCTCCTGCCCATGCAGGGGACAGGCATTTGATCCCTGGTCTAGGAAGATTCACGTGTCATGGGGCAACTCGGCCCAGGGCACCACAAGGACCAAGCCACCGTGCAGCAAGTACTGAAGGCCCGGCACCACGAGCCTGCGCTCCACAGGAGAAGTCACCGCAGCGAGGAGCCTGCCCACCACGGCTGGAGCACCCCTCCCGCTGGCTGCAGCTAGAGAAAGCCCGCACAGCAGTGAAGGCCCAGCGCAGCTGAGAGCAAACACACGTGTCTGGAAGGGTGAGAATCAGTGGCGCTTTGTATCTAACAGATAGCTTTGCCAAGCAAAGAAAGATACATGCCTCCCATTGTAAAGTACTCTGTGCTGAATTTCACTGCCAGAAAGTGTCCCGAGTCCCTCCTGTGAGACCAGCTTTATTTTGTGGGTATACAGGTGAACAGCACAAGCAAGACCACGGTCCTCCTGGGGATGACCAACAGCAGGCAAGTGACAAATGATTGCGGTTGTTTCCTAAAGTCAGAAATGAAAGGAAGAACCTAAGATGATGATAAAATCAGAAGTGACTGAAAGAGGTCAGGTGAAGAGATTCAGAGAGATCCTTTTGAGAAAGTGACTGCTGAGCAGAAATGCAAAGCATGAAGACAAGCTATATTCTGTATCATTCCATAAAAGCATCAAACTGATTCTTCATACTAAATCTCGATCTATGAGTTCTTCTGGGATGAGGCATCAGGAAGAATCAGAGTGATCATTAAATCTCTGTCTTTTTAAGAAACCCATGGATTAAAAAAGTAGGTGATTAATTTGCTCAGATCTTAACTACTAACTGTTGTGGGTGTCTGTGTTCTCCGTGGTGGAGGGCAGGGAAGTTATGGGATTTGAAATCTATTAGTATATAGTCACATAAATTGGGCTTCCCTGGTGGCTCAGACAGTAAAGAATCCACCTGCAACCCAGGAGACCTGGGTTCGATCCCTGGGTTGGAAGGAGGGCATGGCTACCCACTCCAGTATTCTTGCTGGAGAATCGCGTGGACAGAGGAGCCCGGCAGGGTCCATGGGGTCACAAAGTGTCAGACATGATTGAATGCCTAACACTTTCACAGTAAATAGCAGCTCACGCTCCAAGGCTGTTCCTTTCTTTTTCTCCTTCTGCCGCTCTGAAATCTGAAAACAGATGAACTATCTCTCAGTGTTTGGAAAGGATTTATTTGTCGGCATTTTGTTTCCAGTAACCTGTAAATTCTTATGGAACAGAATACTGAATGTTTATCATGCGATGTGTATGTAAGAATTCATGTTATAATTCTCCTCTAGGAAAAAGAAAGCACGGACTGTACTAAAATATCTACACATAACTACACACACACAGAGACATACCTATTATTGCTAAGATCGAGTCAGTTCTTAGGTAAATCTATATTTAACTTTTCCAGCAGGCCTCTGCTATAATAAAATCGTCAAGCCATTTTTCCTTAACAATGACTGACTACAGCTATAAATCCCTAAACCGGTCAATAACCTATAACCCAGTGCCTCTCGAAATGGAATGTGGGATGTTTTATGCGCCCCCTGAGAACAGCATGTATAGAAAGTCCCCAGGAGCGTGCACGCCCGCCAGGACACCTTTCTGGAGCAGGACCAGGGCACCATGGTGCCGGCTTCTTCCTTCTGTCCTCCCCTCCCCCACCTGCAGTGTCAGAGACGGCGCTCCTTGGAAGGCTTGAATCACACCCAACTTAACATATTAGGTGCTAGCTTAGCACACGCAGCACTAAACCACACCACAGCTCATTAACCTTTAGACTATAAAAAAAAGCCAAAAAAAAAAAAAAAAAAACCTTGCAAAAATGTCAGCTTAACTTTCCATTTCAAGAACAGGGGTCCAGGGTTAACAAAGAAGCAAAATGCATAACATGTGATCGTGTGGCCATTATGAAGAATCATTTGCTTCATGATTATTTGTTTAAAGCCACAAGGTAAAACAGACTAAAAAATTAGCTTCTAATTGTACATTCCGTTTCAAATGCATTAGACTGTTTTTCATAAATATTCTAGATTGACATATTCAGGGTAAAGTTAAATGTAAGATTCTTATATGATATACTGAAACCTTTCCCCAAAGAAATGAAATGCTGAAAACACCCTTTTTCCACTCTTGTCCTTGTTTAGTTGCTAGGTCGTGTTTGACTTTTGTGACCCCATGGACTGTAGCCCTCCAGGCTTCTCTATCCATGGAATTTTCCAGGCAAGAAAACTGGAGTGGGTTACCATGCCCTCCTCCCAGGGATCTTCCAGACCCAGGAATCGAACCCACGTCTTCCTGTGTCTCCTGCACTGCAGGCGGATACTTTACTGGCTGAGCCACTGGGGAAGCCCAACCCCTCTAAAATGAAAAAAGCAGCTTTGTATGTGAGCAGCCCCAATATATATATTGTCCTGGAGATGCAAAGGTCGATGGGTAAGGGTCAAGCATCCAGATGCTTTTCCTTATCACTCATGGTCTGTGCCAGCCGGATGCGCAGACCACGGACAGGAGGAGACAGGAGAATAAAGTGCAGCTCGGCGGCTCTGACCGGCAGTGCCCCAAATGCCTTAACCAAGAGCAGAATGCCTAAGCCTCAGGACAGGATGGTTCTGAGGGCTCTTATTTGCCAGGAATTTTTTCCGACATCTGTAAATACGAAAGCTACCAGAAAGTCAGGGCTAGTCACACTGGCTTAGACTCTCTGTGTGTATACAGCATATATGTGATAATGTAATAATACATTATATTGTATTATTAACACATTACATACAATGTATATTACAATATATATTATGTATATTACAATGTATACAATGGAACAATGGAACAAACATATTTTATTAATATATTATATATAGTATAATAATACATTATACCTTGTCATTAATATATGATATATAATATAATAATACATTGTATTTTATTGTAATGTAATATAATGTAATAATACATTATATTTTATTATTAATGCATTATATATAATGTAATAATATAATTTATTACGGGGGGTGTTGTCGGCAGTTACTACCTATGCATCAGGCATGGTGTTTATTCTTAAGGTTACAAAGAAAAAGATTTGCCACCAAAGGAAAAAGTTTGCCTCAAGTAATTCTCAATATATTTGGGAAAGTGATTGTTAGAAGGATAGGCTTCTGCATGTATTATTATGACAGCCTTAGATGCATGGTTAGGTACGAGAAGTCTTCTCAGAAACTAAGGCACTTGGCGTGAATCTTTTGAAAAGATCCAGTTGGTCAGATTCTTTCCCCTCCTTAGCACCCGCCATGAGTCAGACTCTAGGCTGAATGTGGGGGTTCAGTGATAAAGACAATCCATATAGTTCCTGCTCAGAGGACCCTAACGTCTCCTGAGGATGTGACATGCTGTCAATCAGAGAAAACCTTCAACTGTGGACAGCGAGATGAACCAAAGGACGACTTCAGCACAGGGAAAGGCCCGCCTGGGAAGGCTGGGCAGACTGAATAGTTTGGGGCTGATGATAAACCCAAGGCAGGAAATGGAGAGACACCCCGCGTTCTTGAGAATTATTCTGTTCCATGAGCAAGGAGACCAGACCGAGGGTCAGGAGACCTTGGTTCTGTGTCAGGGGAGGGGTCTTGGGAAAGTCCCTGCAGCCTTAGGAGTTCAGGCATTAAAGGAGAGTATTGAAAGGGATTCATGGCTTTCAAATCAAAGGCCCGTGCTTAGAAAGCTATCCTCTCCCTAACTCAAGTTCACAGGTCTGGATAATTCCAAGAATTCATACTAATCGTCATAATACTCTCATTCTCGTTTCACTGCAATGGTTTAGGAGTGGGCAGGTGGCCAAGGAGACATCAGGTTTTTAGGGGGATTTTTTAGGAGACTTCTGAGATAGGATTTCTTAATTTGAAGGTGACACCTGTAGAGAAGACCTATGTATTGGAGAAGGTATGTGGCCAGACTAGCTGACAGTGAAAGAGCTCTCAAAAGACCACCACTTAGACTTCCCAGGTGGCTCAATTGGTAAAGAATCAGCCTTTATCACTGAACCCCCACATTCAGCCTAGAGTCTGACCCAATGCAGGAGACACAGGTTCAGTTTCTGAGTTGGGAAGATCCCACACGCTGCAGAGCAGCTAGGCTGTGCACCACAGCTCCTAAGCCTGTGCTCTGGAGCCCAGGAGCTGCAGCTACTGAAGGCTGCACCCCCTAGACCTCGTGCACCGCAAGACAAGCCACTGCAATGAGAAACTCACGTGTCAGAGTAAGTATCTCCATTCACGACCACTAGAGAAAAGCTCTCTCAGCAACGAAGACCCAGCACATTCAAAACTACACATTAAAAAAATAATAATAATAACAGTCCTTGGGGCAACTGAATCGTGGGCAGATTTTTCTATAAAAGTATAAAAATCTGACCACTGTTGTTGAATTATTATTATAGAAGTAATCCAGCTCATTAAAAAAAAGGAAACCAGGAAATCAAATCACTCCCTTGTTACCGCCTTCAATAACTTTGAGGTCTACAAATAAAGTACTTTCTCTTGCAAGAAACAAAACCTGCGCTGGCTTTCTTAAGCACAGAGGGTAGAAGATTAGAGGTTGGGCAATTGATGGGAAGTTAGAGAAACAGGCTTGGAAAACAGACCAGAAGGACGCTACATCAGGCATTCAAGAAGCAGGAAGCTGTCCAACGATCTTTTAGGAGAGACATTCTGGCAGGAATACTGTGGCTACAGGATACCAACCCCGATACTTCTGCATGTGAATTTTAACCTTTTCCTCTGCTTTGTCTTCTTTGCTCAAGATTTAGATCCTGGACAAGAGAGTCGGATTGATTAAACCTTGAGATCCAGGTTCACATGCTGCTCCCAGGGAGGCTCTGGTCCCTACTGATACTGTAAAATGGGGAAAACGATGCCTGGCATACCGAAAAGTTAGTGTGTGTGTTTACCGCTCAGTTTAGTAATGAAATATCTATAGATGGTACAGAACCTGCTTGCACTGTGGGAGACCTGGGTTCAATCCCTGAGTCAGGAGGATCCCCTGGAGGAGGAAATAGCAACTCACTCCAATATTCTTGGCTGGCAAATCTCCATGGACAGAGGAGCCTGGCGGGCTACGGTCCATGGGGTTACAAAGAATGGGAAATGACTGAGCAACTAACACTTTAAACACGCTGTCAGTTCAGTTCAGTCGCTCAGTCGTGTCCGACTCTTTGCAACCCCATGAATCGCAGCACGCCAGGCCTCCCTGTCCATCACCAACTCCTGGAGTTCACTCAAACTCACATCCATCGAGTCAGTGATGCCATCCAGCCATCTCATCCTCTGCTGTCCCCTTCTCCTCCTGCCCCCAATCCCTCCCATCATCAGAGTCTTTTCCAATGAGTCAACTCTTTGCATGAGGTGGCCAAAGTACTGGAGTTTCAGCTTCAGCATCAGTCCTTCCAATGAACACCCAGGACTGATCTCCTTCAGAATGGACTGGTTGGATCTCCTTGCAGTCCAAGGGACTCTCAAGAGTCTTCTCCAACACCACAGTTCAAAAGCATCAGTTCTTCAGTGCTCAGCTTATATGTAATGATGATCTACTTTATATATTTGTAAATCAAAAGGCAGTAAGTGATATAATTGAGACAACAGGAGAAATAGAAGGAACTGTATACCCACTGTGGCCAAGTCTGCTACACGTCTTATCATTTAAACTGAAGTCTCAAAAATCTCCATGGAAGACACTCTTCTTACCTTCCCGATAACTCACAATTCAGGGGAGTAAGTGCAGACACTCACTTGGAATTAGTGAGGGCAGTGCTTGAAGTCTGCCTTAATGGTCACTAAACTCAGCTACTATGAGAACCCAGGAGGAAGAGATTGAGTGCCATCAACAGGCCGGCTTGGGGGATGCCCTTTGCTTTAGACCTTCAGGGTTGGGTAACTTCTAACGGGCACTATAAGGAAAGAGCAGGAGCAAGACTAGGGACGGGTGTCCAATTTGGCAGCACTGGGGTAGGAATTTGGGAAGGCAGGTCAAATGCAAATCTTGGGATGCTGTGAAGGTCAACCTAAGAAAGAAACCTGGTCTTGAGTCTGACCATACTTGGGACTCATCAGGTATTTTTGACCAGGGTGAGGAATAGTGTCTGTGCTTCAGGCATATTAATTTCATAGCGTTTTATTAAATCATGTGTCAGTCTATGCTTTTCTTATTAAAAGAAAGTGGCCATGCTTGTCATTCTTTACAAAGGACACAAAACAGTGTCCGTCTTTATCCTGGGTATTCAAATAACCGTTCGCTGAAACTATTCCTGTCCATATAGATAGCCACCTTTAAACTTATATTGAGATAAAAACATTACACATCTAGCAATAGTTCCTTTTTTTGAATAGACAGTATTTTATTTAAATTCACATTGGTATTAGAACACATGAAAAATCGCAAAGGGTGCTCTGAGTTCAAGGTGCATCCCGGTATTTCATGAAGAGTATCAGAAATGAAACCTAGGAACAGCAGATGATTTAACAATATCAAATTATAAATGTATGTCAAAGCCAATAAAAGTCAAATTTAGCCCTCCAGACTCCCAAGTCCCAAGTCAGCCTTCCACATTCCACTGCACAATTGCTGTCTTCCCTCCTGCTGCTGTGGAACAAAAACAGACTCAAAGAAACTTCTGTAAGTGGTGAGCATCCAGTGAGTAAGAAATGTCTGTAATTTAAGAAGAATCCTTCTGATTTATCTGGCATTTTATGCACCCAACTTTGATAAAAGTTGACAAGGCCACATCATCTTATAAACATCCAAGCTGAGCTGTCTCCAAAGGCCAGATCTTGAAGCCTGATTTCTCGAATGTAACATGGTCAGAAGATCACCATTTAGAGATCTAATCCCAACGACAGATGAAAATCATATGAATTAGATGATTTAAATCTTCCTATATAGAAAGGGCAAAGATTTATTTTTGAACCATCCACTTTCTCCCTAAAAAACACTCAGAATAAGTGCCGAGAGAGCATATTAGGGTTTCCTTTGGAAATTACCTAGAAGATCAGTCATCATTATTTATAACACTTACTCCACTTTGATTTTTCCTTAACAACCGAAGGAGAAATCTAACCTTGCTTATTTTTTCTTCGCTTTAGCTAAATACATCGCATAGCTTTTTGGAAAGGGTTAAATAATTTCCTCCTCTTCTGGACAAAATTTTTTTTTTCTTTTTGTGTGTGAGGTTCCCCACTACCCACAGCTCTGTCCAAAAGGAAATTAAAATGAAATACATCAGGCATGCTGGGACTTCACACTTCAGAGACTTACAAAGCAACATGGCCTGGTTAAATTGATTGTCACTTTAACTGCCCACAGCTACTCTTCAGGAAGGGGGCTTACGGTTTTACTGTTCTTAACGGGACCATATCCCTTTTCCAATGGCTTAATTTAGGTTGTGCTGAAATTCCTATTAAAATCAAGAGTCATTAATATTTCATTAAAAATACCCATGATGTCAGAAGCGGCCATCGCAGGCCTGCCAAGTTACAAAGAAAACTCTCCTTTCCCCCGGGGTTGTACTAACATCCTGATACCCAAACCTACATTTACATTTTTCCATCAACCTGAACAAAAAGCAAAAAAGAAGAGAAGAAATATATCAGGTGACTGCCGGCGTCCGGTGCCTCCACTGTTTTGACGTCTTCAGACTGTGCCCTGAACTCCGGATGGTCAGATCGTAAAACTGACATCCAGGATGTAAAATTATCAACAAATCAGCAGGCTGACCATTTAGATATCTTACTTTTGCACCAAAATTAAAGCATTTGACAAATAGATATGGGGTCTTTGTGTGTCAAAAGCACTGAGAAGATTTTCGTTAAGAGTCCTCAAGTCAGACTGCCTTGGAATCACAGACCTGCCGAATGAAGGCACGTATAAAGCTTCAATCACGGCTAAAACTCATTATTATACATCAGTCAATTACTTGTAGCCGACTCGCTGGAAAAGACCCTGATCCTGGGAAAGGTTGAAAGCAAAAAGAGAAGGAGGTGGCAGGGGATGAGATGGTTCGATAACACCACCGACTCAATGGACATGAGTTTGAGCAAACTCCAGAAGAAGCCTGGTGTGCTGCAGTCCACGGGGTCACAGAGAGTCAGACACGACTTAGCAACTGAACAACAACCAGTCAGTCTGTTTGCAGACTCTGCTCTCTTTCTTTCATCTCACTTTCCCAGAGCTAGTGGCAAAATAATTGGCTTAATGTAGTTTTAAAATATACCGAGTCTGATATCTATTTTAAAAAATTTATTGTGTATGCTCTTGCTTCTAAAAAAACTAAGTGATACAGGTAATAGGAGTAGTATTAGTCACTCAGTCCTGTCCTTACCAGTCTTTGTGACCCCACGGACTCTAGCCCGCCGGGCTCCTCGGTCCATGGGGTTCTCCAGGCAAGAATACTGGAGTGGGTTGCCATTTCCTTCTCCAGGGGATCTTCCTGACCCGGGGGTAGAACCCAGGTCGACTTCATTGCAGGCCAATTCTTTAACATCTGACCCACCAGGGAAGCCCTCTTCTTTTCTAATAAGAAAATTTTATTTATATTGTTTACTTGATACTTTTGGATTCCTTTCCCATCTTTTAGGGTCAGGTGGCATATATTGGTCTATTTCAATTAATTTTTTCCGGTGAATTACACTTACACATCTTCAGACTCAGGTCTTTCTCTCAAGGAGTATATCTTATTCCCTATTTGATAACTGCTGCTAGATTTCTCTTCCTCTAGGACTCAGATCACCTCTCCTTCTATCTCCCCTCTCTCCTATGACGCTTACTTAATGCAGCGCATTTAAGCCATTCTTACGTGGATTTTCTGCTAGGGCAGCCAAACCGCGTAGGAATGGATGGAGTGGATGCACATTGTCAATACCACTTCAGCAACAGAAAGTGTATGACAAGTTAGCGTTTCCAGCAGCGGCGTTTATCTGCGCGCGCTTGGGGAAGCGGCCTCGCTGGGGACGGCTATCAATCGGCCGCGTTCTGCTCTGCTTGCCTTCACTCTCCACACAACGTGTCTACGGCTGATACCCTCTCCCGAGCCGCTGCCTGAAATATCACTGACAAGCTCTGCCTGACGGAGAAGCGGCTCCATTGTCCACTGGATGCTCCGCCTGCTGTATCTCCTTCACAGATTCTCCCAAGTGTTTCTGTTGTGGACACAAAAGGAAACCTGGCTTGGAGCGCTCGGTATCAATCCCGAGTCTTATCTTGGCCCGAAGTCTCAGATTCATCCTCCCTGCCTTTTGTATGTTAGGATTTTTTACCAAGATAGTCTTCCATTTAATTTCTCCTAAGTTATTTATTAGAAGGAAGCAGTAGTGTCTGGCTTTAATCTCATCATGACTTTATTCAAAAAAAGAAAAAAACTTGAGAAATTTTTAGCATGTGGATAGAATCTTATTTTCTATCTCTCACCATCAAGCAGGGTTTCTCTGTTTTAAAATCATTATTATAGTAAATAACAACAATAAAGCATGTTATTCCTGCTTTAATTAATATTATATATATAGTGTAATGTATATATGCATATATATAATACTAATGTATATTAACATATTATGTATATATACCTAATTTCATTGGATGTTTCAATCTAAGATTTGTAACTGGCATCATTTAGACACTTTGCTCAAATTACTGACTTACGAAAAACCCTTGACCCTTGACAGTATGGAGTAATCATGTTTTTTTAAATTAAGATTGTGTCTCAGACAAAGAAGAAGGGTTAGTTGGAAATAAATGCATGTTGTTCAAAGGCCTTCCTACTGCATTTTTATTTTGAACTTTTGTAACATTTTATCTTCTAGTTTAGATCTTTGGGTACATGGCTTGGACTCTCCCTCCAGAGTCAAACGTTGGATGGCTCGGTTCCATTACAGGCTGTTGACGGACAGCTGTACCCTCTGGTGTGTTGCTCAGGGCGTCTGCTCCCCTCGAGGGGGTGCGCCGGGCAACTAGGACCAAGCACTCTAGAGACTGTGCTCCGCAGCAAGAGACGCCACAGCAATGGAAGCCACGTATCAGAGCTAGAGAGGAGGTTGCATTTGATCGACTAGACGAAAGTCCATGCTGCAACGAAGACCCAGTCCAACCCAAAATAAATTAAATGGTTTAAAAGAATAATTAGCACATCTCAAGCAGAGAAGTATAGAAAGCTTAAGAATGACAGCTTGCATTAGGTGTAGAGGGGATTGGTGCAGACCAGAGAAGGACGGGAAACACTGATGGGGGAAGGGTCAGGGTGTGTGCGTTGGGGGCAGGGGGGTGTGATAGTACGGTGTTAGGATCTGTGCTTGAATGCTAAAAAAATACTAGTGACAGGTATCCAGCAGGTCTTTTGGAACACTGGCAAATAGAAAGATTAATAGGTATGAAGAGATTGACAGAGAATGCAATGGCACCCCACTCCAGTACTCTTGCCTGGAAAATCCCATGGACGGAGGAGCCTGGTGGGCTGCCGTCCATGGGGTTGCTAAGAGTTGGGCATGACTGAGCGACTTCACTTTCACTTTTCACTTTTATGCATTGGAGAAGGAAATGGCGACCCACTCCAGGGTTCTTGCCTGGAGAATCTCAGGGACGGGGGAGCCTGGTGGGCTGCCGTCTATGGGGTCTCACAGAGTCGGACACGACTGAAGCGACTTAGCAGCAGCAGTAGCAGTATGAAGAGATTGAAGCAGAGATAAAATTGTTAACTGTAGGAAATTGAAAATATTATATAAGGACTGAATTACATCTATAACATAATGTAAATACTGATGATAAACAGATTAAGCCCCCAATTGTGGTAACATTATATTGATGTGATGTGAGAAGGGAAAACATGGGTGAATATGCACCAAAGCCAGACTCTCATCTGTTGTTACAGAAGCTTGATAAGGCCTCAGATTGATAAAATGGCAACCTGCTCCAGTGCTCTTGCCTGGAAAATTCCTCGGACAGAGGAGCCTGGTGGGCTGCAGTCCATGGAGTCACGAAGAGTTGGACATCACTGAGCTACTGAGAATGCATGCAAAATTGATAGATATGTATTAATACCAATTTATATGAATTATAAAATAGTATTACAGATAGAGAGACATTAATAGATAGGTAGGTGAAGGTAAACGTCAAAAAAATAGAAAATATTTGCCTCTTGGGAGCAAGATTCTAGGGGGAGATGCTGATTTTTCTTATAAGCATTTGGTGCCGTTAGCTCTATGTGATTGATTAGATCCTTGTTGTCATTTCTTTACCCCTTCATCACAACAATATCCTCATATAACTGCTGAGCCTTCTTATGAAAAAGGAACTTTCCTCACCCGCTCCCAGGGGGCCTGGACATGTGACCCTGAGGCTTGCTTTTGCCCATGGAATGATAGCAAATGTGAAACATACACCAAGGCTTAAAACACGTTTATGGTCTGGCCTGCCCATGTGTGCCTCTAAGATCCACCAAGAGTCGAAGGGGAACGTGCTGGTACAAGGAGAATGGGCAGACCTGTGGGGCCAAGGTGAACCCATCTGGCCATACAGAGCCAGACCCCGCTGGCTCCCTGGGCATCCAGAGCCCACCTGTGAGCAAGTCCTGACTGGTAGCTGTTATAAGCCACTGAGAGATGTGATTAGTGGGGTAACCCACTGAGACCTTTGAAGCTGATTGATTAATCAAACATTAATGAATACTCTACACTTATGAAAGTGTTAGTCGCTCAGTCATGTCTAACTCTTTGAAACCCCATGAAATATAGCCCACCACGCTCCCCTGTCCATGGGATTTTCCAGTCAAGAATACTAGAGTGGGTAGCCGTTCCCTTCTCTAGGGGATCTTCCCAACCTAGGGATGGAATGTGGGTCCCCTCCACTGCAGGCAGATTCTTTACTATCTGAGCAACCACGGAAGCTGTTATGGTATGGCATTAATTTACAATGAGTAAATTATAAAAACAAACTCTAAACTAATTAAAATAATAGTAATCACAAAAAAGAACTCCGTGGGAAAGTAAGGATTCCATACACTGCCATCTCTCCCTCTCTACTACCTGCTTACTCCAAGATGGCAAAACCAGCAAGTATTTTTCTCTGCCCAGGAGTAAGCACAAGTGACTCAGTGTCAGTGTGAGCAGTCTGTTCATCACCAGCTTCCAGAAGGCTGGAATCAAGTAAAGAATCTGCCTGCAATGTGGGAGATGCAGGTTCAATCCCTGGATCCAGAAGATCCCCTGGAGAAGGAAATGGCAACTCCACTTGCCTGGAAAATTCCATGGACAGTGGAGCCTGGCTGACTATATAGTCCATGGGGTCACAGAGAGCTGGACACGATTGAGCAAATGACGCATGAATCAGCACCCTGTGCTTGACTCCATCTTCCCCTCCTTTTCAGAAAGCTACTGTTTTTCTGACCCCCTGACCTTCACCTTCAAGGCTTCCTCAATCCCTCCGCTTGGGTGCGCCTCAGTTTCTCTGCTCCTGAAACCCTGTTATCTGCTTTCATCCCGGGCTCCCTCCCAGTTCCGCTGTTGAAAGGCAAGTTGATGCAGTGAGCTCAGAGCAGCGTGAGATCTCAGGGTTGAAGGGGTCAAGGGAAGATTCATGGGCACAAATCAGAGCGGGAATGAGTGGGCTTAGTGGGGAAGATCAGCCTTGGATCCATAAAGCAGAGGACACACGGGGTTTTCTTTCTAGCTTGTGAAATAGAAAATCACTTTTAAGACCCCCAAAGGGAAATCAGTGGCTTCCTCCCCCATGGAGAAACTTTCCTGTCTTAACAGGAACAACATAAATAACACTTCTATTATAAGAAAGGACCAGACTCTTATTAAGACCCATAAATCAACAGTTATTTTATTTTCACAAAGCGACCTCCAGATGTAATGTTAAAGTGAAAGCATATTTTAAATGACCTATGGGTGGATATAATTTATATTTCTGTGTATAAATATGGCCCTCAGATATCTTCTTACCTTTGAATAATTATTGGCGGGAATACACTATTTTGCTATGGATTAAAAAAACCAGCTATAATGGGTAAAATATGGGGCCTTAAATTACTATCAGTTCATGTGAGTATTGTACTGGGGTGTTGAAAAGTGTGAGTCAGAGAGATCAGCATCAAATTCTGCCCTGAACTTCATGTAAATTGTATAATCATGTTTGTCTCTCTGGTTACCACCATAAGATGTGTGACTCCACAGGTGCCTAGCACGTAGCTTGAGGTCACTGTTTGTTTAAAAAAAATGAGTCATTGAGTACCCTGGAGATAAGATCTCTGAAGTCCAGGAGGGAATTGCCTTCCCCAAGTTCAGACAATTTGTGGTACCCACAGGGATAACACCAGCGTGCCACCTCCCAACTGAACGTTCTTTCCATCAGACTCAGCCGTTAGTATGACTTGTACGTTGGTGCCCAAGCAGTTGAAACCAAACTCAAGTTACTAAATAAAAGATGGGAATTAAATCAATGGACCCTGGGATATTCTTTATTAGGGCGCTTACACCCTGGGAAAGTGTGTCTCAGGAGCATCTGAGATCAGGGTTTGTGTGTTTCTCAATCCCTTTTGCTCCCTTAGTTGCCTGCTTTTCTCCTTGTGACAGCTTCATCCTTCCACCTGCAGAGGGATTACCTTTCCCCTGGGGAAAGGATCACTTATATTACCTCATCTGATAGTACTTGTTGATAGTGAATTTTATGTGTCAACCTGCCTGGGCTATGAGATGCTCAGATTTTTTAATTTATTTAATTGAAGCCTAGAGGTGTCTTTTTTTTTTTTCCAGAATTTCTTTTGTTTTTTCATCTTCCTCCTTCCCTCTTTCTTTATTTTTTATTGAGGTATAGTTAATGTATAAGGCTTCCCTGGTGGCTCAATGGTAAAGAGCATGCCTGCCAGTGCAGGAGACATGGGTTCAATCCCAGGGTCAGGCAGATGCCTTGGAGAAAGAAATGGCACCCCACTCCAGTATTCTTGCCTGGGAAATTCCATGGACAGAGGAGCCTGGTGGGCTACAGTCCATGGGGTCACAAAGAATCAAACATGAATTAGCGACAAGACAGCAACAACAAATAGTTACTTTACAAAGTTGTGTTAGTTTCAAGTTCAGATATTTGTTTAGACAGCATTTCTGAGTGTGTCTATGAGGATGGTTCTAGATGAAATTCACATTTGAATAGATAGACTGAACAGAGTAGGTGACCCTCCCCAGCATGGATGGCCTCATCCACTGCTTCAAAAGTCTGAACAGAACAAAAAAGGCTGAACAAAGGAAAATTCACTCTCTCTGCTTGACCGTCTTGGTGCTCGTACATCAGTCAGCTCCCGTCTCCAGACTCAGGTTCAGGTTGGAAGTTTACCATCAGCTCCCGCGGGTCTGCCTCTTCCTGACTGAAGCTCTTAGGACTTCTCAGCCTCCACAGTCACACGAGTCAACAACTCCTTCTAATAATTCTCACTTTATCTGTCTGTCCATCGGTTTGTCTATATAACTATCTATGCTAATGGCGCTGCTTTTCTGAAGAATCAAGATCAGTACAATATCCTGTTCTTTTGGAACTTTGTTCCCCTGGAGGATAACTGATGACTATTTTCTGCTGACAAAGAAAGCATCCCATTGGCCAGGCTTGGGCGGCACGACCACCCCAGGACCACCAGCTGCTGCTGAAAGGCATGACCACAGGGACTTTCATGGCAGCGCCTGTGATGGTCATGGGGGACAGGAAGTGTCCATTTCTAGAAAAGGGGATTAGAAGACTCAATTCTAAAGTGTTACTATAGTATGATGTTGCTTTTTGATCATCCATATTTTTTGGTGTGTATAGTGGTTCATACTCTCCAAGAGTTAATGCTATCTATGGAATGCTCCTAGGAAAGATAGTCATTCCTGCTTCAGTTTTACTCAATATTTTAATTTTTTTCAAAATAAAAAGACCTATTCGCTTACCACCTAAAGGGATAAAAATAACATTTATTAACTGTAACAACAAATCTTCAATTAAATTATGCAAAACTAGCTACAGGACCAACTTGATATTTCATTAGATGCTTTGGTTTTTTTTTTTTTCTTGTTTATTTCATATCCTTGCTCATCACTAACCTTGCAATTTCCAATTATAAGGAGAAGTTTTCATTGAAAAATACTCAAACTCTACTTCAAAATGATTAAACTGTGGCCTTCATATATTCACACTGTATGTGCTTGCTCAGGCGTATCCAACTCCTTGCAGCCCTGTGGCTTGGGCTCCTCTGCCAGTGGAAGTTTCCAAGCGAGACTACCGGAGTGTGTTGCCATTTCCTTCTCCAAGGACTCTTGTCTTGTGTCTCTCCTGCAGTGACTGGCAGACTCTTTATCACTGGTGCCACCTGGGAATCCCTGAGGCTGCCAGGCTTCCCTGATGGCTCAGACAGTAAAGAACCCACCTGCTGCTGCAGAAAACCCGGGGTCGGTCCCTGGGTCGGGAAGATCCCCTGGAGAAGGGAGTGGCTCCGCACTCCAGTGTTCTTGCCTGGAGAAGCCCATGGACAGAGGAGCCTGGTGGGCTACAGTCCACGGGGTCTCAGAGTGTGGGACACGACTGAGCGACTTTTCACTTCACATGTCTTCAAATCACTTAAGACCCATGCCTGAACACATTCTCAGCCTCCGCATCATTCCAGGAATTTCCCAGAATGACCATGTCTTTAAAAATGAAAACATCACATCTCTTCAGGGAAGAGAAAAATTGTTAAGCCAGTTATTTGTCATAATAAAAAGAAGAAACAAAAAGTGTTTGTTTAAAGACTATATTTGTTATCTGTTTATGTTTATATGATCTAAAATAATCTAAGTGCAACATTAAGAGAGTATCATCAAAAGGAAATATCATAGATCTCTTTCCACACAAACAGGATAAGGTCCACGCCATATAAGTGCAGATTCAAAAACTTAATTACCACTAACTCCTGGAGACTAAAATAATGGCAGTATGGCCCGCACAGTTACCGCTGCAAGATTTAGAACATATTTTACTTTATGAATACGGTTGGGAGTTGTAAAGCAGCATCCACATAAATCAGCTTCTTTAGAAAGAAAGACTACATTTTATCCAGGCATTTTTAAGCCTCTGAATGCAAAGTGTTAGGGAAAAGTACATCCATTTATACCTACACTTACGCATATTCCAGCAGGAAATATGCAGTGTGTGCAGAGTCAATCCTAGCAAATAAAGTTTATATTGATGTTCTGCCAGTCTGATCTTGTGTGGCTAAGTCAATTGAATGGGGAAAGCTGTGCCTCCAGGGCTCATTAGCTTCCAGAAAATTCCCCATTCTCTCTTTCTTTGAATTTTTTTCTAAGGAGCAGATCTCTCCTTGATCCAGAAAAAAATTAGGACATGAAGCGTCTTTCGTTCCTCAGATGTGGGGTGAGGTGGTGTCAACGAGTCAGTGGTGTCAGACTCTTGTGACCCTGTGGATGGTAGCCCGCCAGGCTACCCTGTCCGTGGGATTTCCCAGGCAAGCATACTGGAGTGGGTTTTCATTTCCCACTCCGGGTGATCTTCGCGACCCAGGGATCGAACCTGCATCTCTTGTGTCTCCTGCATTGGCAGGCCGACTCCCGCTAGTGCCACCTGGGAAGTCCATAGGAGGTGATTCTTAACCCTAAACTCTGTACCTGACGCCACCCTCTTTCTAAAAACTTGACAACTGGATGTTCCAAAGCCGCACCGTGGTATCCAAAAAATTTATTATGTTTTTGCATCGGACCTTTCTACTCTTATATCTGTAAAAAGCAGTTGCTTATATCTATAAAAAGCAATTGTTCCAGTGTGTTCTTACACGACCTCTGAGGCCACTAATATTTTACATCAACACGATAAGAAAGCTCTTCCTCGGATCATTTTCACTATCTTCTGGAATAACTCAGAAGGTCCATTTACATCTTTCTATATCCATCAAATTCTTAAGTCTCTTAAGAGGGTGCCAACTGAGCTCAGAGGCCAGGCACACTCCCTCCTTGGCTGGGAGCACAGGGGTTCCGTGCTACGGTGACACCTGAAAGAGTTATTCATTAGGCTTGGTGACACTCCAGATTCTCTTTTATGTGTCCGCAGGACACCCAAACACACTTGCCAAGGGAATTTTTAGAAAAAGTCTTCAATGTCCCAGTCAGTATGCAAATTTAACTCAATAACTATGTTAACTAGGCCATATGGACTTGCACAGAGGAAAAATTTCCATAGCAAAATATTTCACCCTGAAGCCTCAGTCTGCCAGCTCACAAATATATAAACAGGTATAAGAAGAAACATGGGAAAGTGTGAAATGTGAACTGAAAGAAAGCTCATCTTTTCCCTAAACCCAAAGGAAAGTTACCCTATTATTTATTTACTCCATGTTTTGTTCACCAAAATGTATTTGAAACTGCTAATGGTGAGAATTAAGGTAAGGAAAGCCATCTTTTATCATAATTGTTTCTCAGGCTATAATAAATCAAGTGTGTTCATAATAAGTGGGCTTTTAGTTTACTCCAAAATAATAACCATCAGACTGGTGATATTTCATTCATTAAAAGAAAGAACGTTGAGAATGAATAACATCAACAAACATGTAACCAGGAACTGCATGGAAGTAGAGGTGGAAAGAATAGGCATAAAATAACTGTGTGCACACACACACATACACACACACATTTCAAAATACATGAAGCAAATCCTGATAGGAGAAAGAGAGAGAGCTATGATTATAACTGCAGACTTACCCATTCCTCTCTCAGGATTTAATAATAAATTAAAGAGATCACCTAAAAGGACATCAAGACCTGAACAGCGTCATCATCCAACTTGACCTGAATTGGCATCTAGAGACCATTCCACCTGGTACACAGAATACACATCAAATGCCCAAAGATGACTCACCATGATAGGCTACAGCTCTCACCACCAAACAAACCCAGTGGTTTAAAGGGGCACACACTACTCTACAAAAATAGATAATGCACGAGGCCTACCAGACGGGGAGTCCTACTCGATACTCTGTAATAACTTCCATGAGAGAAGATTCTGGAAAAGAATGGATATATGTATATGCAGATCAGCCCAAGCGGTGAAAGCGGTAAAGAATCCGCCTGCTGATGCAGCAGAAGCAAGAGACGTGGGTTTGATCCCACGGTCGGGAAGATCCCCTGGAGAAGAGCATGGCAACCCACTCCAGGATATTGCCTGGAGAACCCCATGGACAGAGGAGTCTGGAGCGCTACAGTCCAGAGTTTTGGAAAGAGTCGCACACGACTGAGCATGTACACATCCCCTCGTGTGTACGCACAACTGAAACACTTTGCTGTATGCCTGAAACGAACACAGCATTGCAAATCAACTATATCCTCATATGAAACAATTTTTTGAAAGTGTTGAAATCATACAAAGCATGATTTCTCCCCATAACGCAATCCAACTAAAAGTCAGTAAGCAGAAAGATATCTGGGAAATCCCGAAACAGGGAGTTAAATAACACACCTAAAGAACGGATAGGTCAAAGGAAAATCAAAAGGCCACTGAATCTTCACCTGCATGAAAATGAAAGAGAACACAGGCCATCCGTGGGAGGCAGTGGTAACGGCTGGACCTGCTTCTGTGGTTCCCAGGTTGAGCCCGGCTCCACCTTAGCTCGGCTGCCCTGTATGGTTTTCCCTTTCTGCCCTTTGATTTTTTGGCAACTGCTCTGAAATTCTTACACAAAAACGTAAAGGTGCAAGGAACCTGAGACCCCAGAGAGAAACTCATAAATATTGGAGGCCACAAATACCACACTCCAACCCCCAGGAAATAATGCCAAGGCTAATTGTACCCCTTTCTTCGGTACCCAGGCAGGGTTGATACACGGTTGCCTGCAAATGGCAAGATTAGTAACATATTTTAGAAACAGTGAGTCAAAGACAAATATCATACACTATCACTTATATGTGGAATCTAAAAAAAGAAAATAATATACAAATTATTTACAAAACAAAGACTCAGAGAATGAACTTATGGTTGCCGGCAGGATGGGAGTGGGGATAGATGGGGAGTTTGGGATTGACATGCACACACTTCTGTATTTAAAATAAAATGTCTTGGATGAATTGAGAGATGGGGACTGATGTATATACACTATTGATACTATGTATAAAACAGAAAACTATTGAGACCCTACTGAATAGCACAGGGAACTCACTTCTCTGTGGTGATCTAAATTGGAAGGAAATCCAGAAAGAGGGGAGGTGTGTTTAAGTATGGCTGATTCACTTTGCTGTACAGTCGAAGCTAACAACATGCTAAAGCAACTATACTCCAGTAAATTAAAAAAAAAAAAACAGTAACTCTGATGGAGTACAAAAATAAAATGACTTTCCATTAAAAAAATGCACTAATTTTGAGGAAAGATGAAAACAAAGAATTGGTTTTGTCTTGCCCCTCCCCCAAAAGAAATAATGTCTCCTTTAAAAAAAAAAAATCATTTCCATGTTTCGAATCCCATTGATTGGGATCAGTTCCACAAAGAAATCTGCAGGCAAGCCATTTCCTCAGGCTGTGTTCTTGGTAGAACTCAGGATAAGCAAAGACTGTAAATGTTTTCCTTTTGATAATGCTCTCATATATTGTTACTCTTTGCCATTACAAATAATACTGTGGTGGGCATCATTATACATATATCTTTGCCACACACACGTATATGATTGGATTACTGAAACTAGTATATGGGCGCTCACGCATCTTAAATATGGATCAATAATGCATATATTCCTTTCAACAGTTGTAGCTATATTCTCACCAAAGTTCCAGAGGTCGCTTGTTATTTATTGTGAATGATCTTTCCTTCCAATACTTGTGTAGATTCCTGGGCCACAAAGCAACGTTCACTGTGTCATAACCCCAGTATTAGCTTGATATCCATTGGAAATATGTTCATAAATTCAGTGGCTGTGCAGAAATAAATGCTGTTTCTGCAAAGGGAGGAGGAAGTATGCAAAACCCAAGTGTTCTAACCTTTTAGGATTCCATCAGAGCAGAGCAAGCTGGTTAGTGAACGTGCACAGCTCAGGTAGGTGGCCAAAGTGTCTAGAAACTTTTTAAGTTTCCGATATTCGTATAACTGGAACAGTCATTCAGCCGTTCTGAACATAGCAAGTGATATAGAAAACAAGTAAAAATAGCTTTGGAATTCTGTACTTTCTTAGGAGGTAGTCTCATTGTTCATCATCTGAATTTTTTTTTTTTAAGAATTTGTATGGGAGCATAGAAATACCATAGTAGTATTTTCACAATATACTTGATGGGTGGGTAATTCCATAAGAAAAATAAAGGCCATAAATATTGAAATTTATGAAGGCTCAATTGCTCCAAACTTCTCTATTGCAGAAAAGTAGTTAAAATCTTAGTTGCTGACTTTCCCCCGGGATAAAATTTTTACTGGAAAGGTGGTTGGACTATGGAAACATTTCACAGCTGCAGGTATAATACTGTGTCTGTTGTCAGACTCACCATTTCATTGGTTTATTTCTGGAGGATTATTTAGATGGCTGTGGTCTTATATCCAAGCCCCAATGAAAGAAAGGAGAAGAAAAAAAAGGAGCCTATGAAGTGTGCCTTCTCACGGCAGAATAGTGATTTGTTATGCGTTTGTCTGAGTTAAATATAGCAGCTAGTCATCTTGCACAAGCCTATATTATGTTCTGCTTGCTCAAAAAAGAAACATTTGTTTGGATAGTCGAAGTAGTCTCAATAAAAATCACAGCTCCCTTCTCCATGCCGACATTTATTTAAGGGAGATTTGCAGTGGTTTTGATACATATTTCTCTAATTAATCAATAGGAATTGAAAGTTGTTTGACTCTTTAAGGTCATCATCATTTACTCAGATTTGTTACGATTTAACAATGCTGACTTTGCACATGACATTCCTAGCTGGGTAGCAATTATTTGGAAGGAGAAGGAGGCTGACTGTCCACTCCCCTGGGTTATTCATCAATTGGTGGGCTGAGGGCAAAAATTAATTAGGTATTATAAAAGCACGCCTTCATTATATTAAATGGCTCACTGAAAGCAAATAACATTACCTGTATTAACTCTGAGAGTTCACAGATTAAATAAATTGAATTGAATTCATTGCGAGTGATTTTCAGGTCCCAAGCTGAGACCGCTATAATGTTCAAGGGCAATCAAGGAAGCCTAGGACTTCAATTTATGTTGCCATTTCTAGTTGCTCCAAAAATCTGCTAGATCCCAAGGTCTTTTAGGGTTTGACTGAAAATAACATGTTGTCATCCATTTGCAACTGCCGTATGTGTGAGATTAAAGTTAAGAGAATCAGGCCTTTTTTTTTTTTTCCTTCTGAACAGAAAAAAGTTTATTGCTGGGCCAAGCAAAGGGAACAGGTGACTCGTGCTAAAAAAGTACCCTGGGGTCTCTGAGAATCAGATATCAATGTATGTTGATTGTTGCAAAATATTTAGTCATTTAAATCTTTGGTGGCAGAATCTAAAAGGCTTATTGAGTTCAGTAACAAGAATTTGGTGCAAGGTTATGTTTTATTCCTGCACTTGAGTATTTGCTACATGTTTCCGGAGAAAGATAAAGGATGTCATGGACTGAATTGTCGTGCTTCTCCTTAGATACTGTATATTGCTTTTGCCTCACAAATTAAAAACAGCATGGAATGTATTTATGTCTAACACCATATCTGCACTATTAATAAGAAAAATGATCACTTTTTCTAGTGTAAATTTGTGGAAAATTCAATAAAACTTTTAGTCAGCTACCCCATTTTCTGTTTTTTTTTAAGTAAATGGTTATGCATTTTGTTTATTATTATAGAAGAAATTTATAAAACAGACTATCTTCATTATAAAAAAAAGCACAATCATGAAGAAAACTTAAATCACTTACGACTCTACCATTTAAAGACCACTGCTGTGTACAAGACTCTATGCACTCACACACACACACACACACACACGCAGACTTAGCTTTTGCAAAATTTCATGTTTATTTAAATGTTGATTTCACGTGACATAAAAATATTGGTTTGTTTCTCTTATGAGCATGGCATTACTCAAATAGTTGCAAAAATTATTTCATAATTAACTTAATTTCAAAATCTTCCTTTCTACATACTTCTGTTTTTACATTCTTAAAGTCAAATGAGCCTGCTAAGATGATAGATTTTGGTGCTATTCAGACACAAGCAAATGTTTATTTACTCTGTGACCATCTTCAAGTTATAAATCTGTTAAGTCTTCCAGCTTCAGTTTTACACTTGCAGAATGGGGATCTCTCCTCCCTAAAAATGCCATCAGGAATCCTGTTAACGTTGTACATATGCATTTGGCATTTTATCTGGAATGTGGTAATAAAGTAAGCTGTTATTAATTTTATCTGTAATTTGCAACAAAAGTCATTCAAATGATTTCCAAGGTGTCAGCATTCAACGATAATAAGCTTCAAGGTCACAAAAAGCTTCCCCCACCGTTTCATGCAGGTATGGAAATCTACAGGGGAGTAGGGACAAATGACGATTGGACTACGCCGATGAACACACTTTAATTTTTACGCCTTTATAAACTCTCCCTTGCCTGAAGGAGGGAATGGCAACCCACTCCAGTATTCTTCCCTGGAGAAGCCCGTGGCCAGAGGAGCCTGGTGAGCTACAGTCCACAGGGCTGCTCAGAGTCAGACACGACTGAAGCAACTTAGCACGCACACATGCAAATCCCCCCCACCGTAAATATTTTCCTTTAATAAAAGTTTCATCTGTCTTTAAGCAGCCCACGATTTTCGTTGGTAATTCCTGGATTATCCACCTTTCCCAGTCTGACATATTCACCACTGAGAGCTGTCTCTACCCATAGCAAAATATAGTAGTCCCGGTTCATAGAGATGAAATTACTTTATAATGCCGTACATTATTTATGTTATTTTATTTTATATTGGAGTCTAGTTGATTTACAATGCTGTGTCAGTTTCAGGAGGTCAGCAAAGTGATTCAGTTACGTCTGTGTGTATATGTATGCACATATATATATTCATTCTTTTCTAGATTCTTTTCCCATAAAAGTTATTACAGATTATTGAGTAGAGTTTCCTGTGCTACACATTAGGTCCTTGTGGATTACCTATTTTTTATATAATAGTGTGTATATGTTAATCTCAAACTTCTAATTTACCTTTCTGCCATCTTTCCCCTTTGATAACCATAAATTTGTCTTCTAAGCCATGCCATACATTTTAAATGAAGGCTTCTTAAAGACCTACAGCCTAAATATGCTTAATTACCATCTCTTTAAATAAACTATAGCTGTTCTGTTCCAAAGTAATGTGTCTGACTATGAGATTTCTATCTATCTCCAAAGAAGTGATGGGGAAAATTGTTTTAAAACTAATGTGGCAGCCCCAAACATTATATTTCTATTATTACCTGTGCTTGATTTTAAGGCAGTGATGCCACCAATTATAAAGGTAAGTGTTTTAAAAATATTCAGCCATTCTTTGTCCTCGTTATTTTATTTCCTGGAAATAATCATGAATATGTACAGATAGATATTACCCGCTAGAATGCTCAACATACAAATTTTTATGTAATCGAAGATTCAGGCAACCTACATCTTCAATGTTAGTCGTTCAAAAGTGTCCAAGTCTTTGTGACCCCATGGACTGTAGCCCATTGATGGGACAGGCTCCTCTGTCCACAAGTTTCTCTGGGCAAGTATACTGGCGTGGGTTGCCATGCCTTTCTCCAGGGGATCTTCCCAACCCAGGAATTGAACCCAGCTGTCCTGCATTTCAGGCAGATTCTTTACCATCTGAGCCACCATGGAAACCCCACACTTTCCATAATACTGGACAAATTGTGCAATAGTTTATGATTGTGTGGAATTTAGTAAATTAATGATATTATCAGAAAAGACCACATAAGAAAGGAATGACAGTAAAAGTTGCAAAGCACAATGTGCTTAAAGGTCCGATTTTGTAAAAACAGAAATGAAAATACATGTGAGTATCCAAGGAACTCATTCTTTTATGATCTCCATTTTTAATATTTATGGTAATATTTAATTACTATGATAACTTCTATAGTAAGTAGCTGTGCTGTGCTAAGTCTCTTTAGTCGTGTCCAAGTTTGCAACCGAGTGGACCATAGCCCGCCAGGCTCCTCTGTCCATGGATTCTCCAGGCAAGAATACTGCATCGGGTTGCCATTTCCTTCTCCAGGGGATCTTCCTGACCCAGGAATCTGACCCGTGTCTCTTATGTTTCCTGCAACGACAGGTGGGTTCTTTATCGCTAGCACCACCTGTATGGGGGTTGTTTTCTTTAATGCACAAGGGTTTGTAAATTCAACTTACAACTGGCAAATAAGCTTGGTTTTCTTCGTAAGCACATTGTATGGACCGTGTCATTGTTGATGGTAATATTTATGGACGCCTTGGAATCTGTCTCTCCATCATTTGCAAATGTGACAAGAACCGTAGGAGTTCAACATTCTTTTGCTACGTGGATAAAGGACAGTCTTGCTCCATGGTGAAAACTTCCCTCCTTTCTATGATGAGCAGAATAATGACTCCCCCAAAATGCTTATGTGGACTCCCAGAACCTGTGGGTATGTGCCTGACATGGCAAAGGGACTTCACATGTGTGATTCAGTTCAAGGCGTTGAGACGAGGAGATTCTCTTGGATTAAGTGGGCAGAATGTAGTCACCGTGGTCCTTGCAGGTTAAGAGGGAGGCAGGGGAGAGTTAAAGGAGATTTGTCAATGGAAACAGAAGTCGGATCAACTGAGAGAGGCCACAGACCCTGGACAGTAAGCGGCGTCTAAGAGCTTAGAGAAAGCAAGCAGCCTTCAGAAGGAGCGCAGCCTCACCAGCTCCTTGAATTTGGAACTTCTGACCTCCAGAACACACAGAGAATCAATTAGTGTGGTTTTAAGACAACAAGTTTGTGGCGCTTTGTTACAGCAGCGATAAAAAAAACAACATATACACTCCAGAAGACAGGATTTGCTTCTGAATTCCTTGGCCATTCCAGCGTAGAAGCGGGTCACACAGTCAGAAAGACCTGTCTGATTTCTTTAACTCTCCAATGATGGTTTCAAGATAGTGCCCAAAACATAGGCATTCATCATCTCAGTGATTTTTTAAAAAGTCAGATATTGAATATTCTAAAAAAAGAAGCCATAGATATTTCCATCTGCAAACCAGACTGAGAGAGACCCTAGGATTTCCCTGGTGGTCCGGTGGTTAAGAATCTGCCTGCCAGTGCAGGGGACGTGGGTTCCATCACTGGTCAGGGAGGTAAGATCCTACACGCCCAGAGCAGCTAAGCCCATACACCACAGTGGCTGAAGCCCTCACGCCCCAGAGCCTGTGCTCCACAGGAAGAGAAACCGCTGCAATGGGAAGCTCAACATCGCAACTAGAGAAAGGCCATGCGCAGCCGCAAGACCCAGGACAGTCAAAAGTAAGTAAACAAATTTTAAAAAGAGCGGCTCTCAACTTCCAGAAGGAACGTGAGCAAGAAAGTACCCCCCGACTCTGGGCCCATGGCCTCATCCCTTTAAGCCAGGGGCTCCCCGAGTCTTAGTCAGCTGTGTGCCAGCAGCTAAAAACACCTACGGTCAGAGCAGGTGAAAATGTGGTTATAAGCTGTGTGATGACAGCTTCCACACACTGTGAAGAGGAGAGTGCCAGTCACGCACATCTGTGCTCACTGGGTGATGTCGGCTTTGTCTGTTGCTTCCCTAGAACTTGGCACAATGTCTAAATGGCACGCGATATGTCCTAGGATACCTCTCGTTTTTCTCTTTAAACATAGTTCTAATGATCAATTGCAAGCATATTCAATGGAGAAATCTTGGGGACCAAAACTAAAAGTCTCGTGGCAGAAACAAATAGCCTGTAATACTGTTAAAAGCCTGTATTCTTTCTCCGTCTCCGTCGTCTCTCTTTTCTTTCTTTTTCTATTTATGCATATGGTTTTTCCAGTAGTCATGTACAGATGTGAGAGTTGGACCATAAAGAAGGCTGAATGTTGAAGAACTGATGCTTTCAAACTGTGGTACTGGGGAAGACCCTTGAGAGTCCCTTGGACAGCAAGGAGAACAAACCAGTCAATCCTAAAGGAAATCAGTCTTGGGTGTTCACTGAAAGGACTGATGCTAAAGCTCCAATACCCTGGCCACCTGATGTGAAGAGCCAACTCTTGAAAAAGACCCTGATGCTGGGAAAGATTGAGGGCAGGAGGAGAAGAGGGTGACAGAGGATGAGATGGTTGATCACATCACTGATTCAGTGGACACGAATCTGAGCAAACTCCAGGAGATAGTGGAGGACAGAGGAGACTTGGATTCTGCAGTCCACGGAGTCGCAAAGAGTCTGACATGAATGAGTGACTGAGCAACAACAAAAATGTTCACATAAAGCAAAAAATGAAATAGCATCGTGATCTCTCTGCTACAGGGGCACGCTGTGCTCCAGACTGTTCTGAATTCTATGATTATTATTTCATCACTAAATATGATCTGCTGAGGCTCTGGTTCTCCAACTCTGGCTTGGATCAGAATCACCCGAAAGCCTTGTTAAAGTACACATTACTGAACTCCAAACCTAAAGTTTCCAATTCAATAGGTCTGGGAAAAGGCACCTAGAATCTGTACACCAACAAATTCCCAAGTGATGTGGTTATTGTTGATCCAGAGACCACATTTTGAAAATTCCGACTTTTCTATAGAAGAACATTAGCTGACATTGGAAAATGTATTATATGTAGGTTCTGTCTTCCATGTCTAATTATTATTTACTTACTTGTTTTGAAATTTTGTCTCCTCAGTACATTTGCAGGATTATAGGATTATATACAATGTTTGGTAGGAACGGAAGACTGGTTCTTCTTCCAAAAAATTAAGGACGTGCCATTTTTGCCCCAACTTTATGGCTATATCTGATATTGGTGACATATAAATAATTGAGATAATTTGGGTCAGAGTCCCAGTGAACTTTGCCTCTTTAAACAGAAATTCTATATATGGTAGTGATTGTTTTTCAAAATTATTTTTAAAATGTATTTGTTTAAAAATTTATTGGAGTATAATTGATGTACAATGTTTACTAGTTTCAGATGTACAGCAAAATGATTCAGTTATATATATATATTTCTTCTTCTTTGTATCCTATACACCTATACACATACTTCTTTTTCAGATTCTTTTCCCATATAGGTTATTCCAAAATATTGAGTAGAGTTCCCTATGCTATACAGTAGGTCCTTTTCAAAATATTCTTTTAAATGAAAATTTTTCAATGACATGTGTTTCCCAGGTAGTTCTTCAAACAGTTCTTTTTGTTGTTGTTGTTGTTAATTGAACATTTTCAAAAAATAGCGTAACTGAAAGGACTGGCTGGCAGCCTTGGAATGTAGGAATCTAAGCTGTGCTGTTTATACCACCCAAATGTAAACAGGCTTTCTTGTCATATGTTGGCATAGTGTTTGGGGCACCGACTTATTTCACTTTATTGAAATTTCTCTCATGAAAAATGCATGGGATGGCTTTTCTTCTTCCAGAACCTGATGCACTTATCTCTCTGGGTGCAGTGAGGATTTGTGTGTGAGCATATAGAAAGCCTTCTTACAGCCCAAGTCAAGTACAGAACAAGAATTATCCTGACTGCCCAAAGGAAAGAAACGTAACACAGATATGCTTGGCACCAGCATCAGCTTCACCCTCAGCTCTTCCCACAGCACTCCTGTGCCCCTGTGCCCCACCTGGTGTGGCAGGAACTCTCCTCTCGGCTGAAGCTCAGACAGGAGGGACTGGAGCTTTTTATGGTTCTGGTCCCCGGTGGCTCAGACGGTAACAGATCTGCCTGCAATGCAGAAGACCCGCGTTCGATCCTGGGTTTGGGAGAGTCCCTGGAGAAGGTAACGGCCACCCACTCTAGTATTCTTGCCTGGAGAATCCCTTGAAAGAGGAGGCTGGCAGGCTACAGTCCATGGCAGACACAACTCAGCAATTTAACACCAACACCATCCATAAACTCGTCTATGCATTGTGAATTTATCAATTGGCTATATCTTAGAACATCATGAATATTAAATCAAGTTGGATGAGCTGCTTAAAAATGCTCACCTTTACTGAGTGAAATAATTATGTGAAACGAAATCGAATTCATGAGATCCACAGCACAGAGAATACTCTGATGGCAGGTGGTACTTCTGAAACTTGGCAACTGTAACAAGTTGGTTGAAGGCAGTGACAATGTGCAGCAATGATTCTAGGGCCTCAGTCCAGAGGAAAACTCGATGTGCCAACCAAAATGCCAAGTATATAGATTATTGCTTAGTTGCTAAATCCTGTCCCTCTGCTTTGTGACGCATATTCCTCTGGGCTCCTCTGCCCATGGGATTTCCCAGGCAAGAATACCGGAGTGGGTTGCCATCTCCCTCTCCAGCGATCAAACTCTCATCTCCTGCTTGGCATAAGATTTACCAAGATAATAATGACAGAATTATTACTGCTTGACCTATTTTAGAGCAAACTCTAAATCAAGCACAATATCAGGGATAATATCAGTCAGGGAGATACTAGGTAAATAAAATTCGGGAGAGATGGCTGACTCAACTATTACAAAACTAGGGAGACTATTTTTTAGTGTTCAGTGAAAATTTAGCTCACCTAATTTCCAGTCATCTGTCTACAATACGAGAGACCCAGGTTCGAGCCCTGGGTTGGGAAGATCCCCTGGAGAAGAAAATGACAACCCACTCCAGTACTATCGCCTGGAAAATCCCATGGACAGAGGAGCCTGGTAGGCTACAATCTATGGGGTCGCAAAGAGTCGGACACGACTGAGTGACTTCACTTTTTCACTTTCTAATTTCCAGTCAATTTGGCAAATTGAAGACCCATTAAACTGAGAGGATGTCCTGGAGATTGTATGTATACAGCAGAATTCTCAATATTTAACCCCAAGTCTCTTGTCTCTTGTTAGTCAACCAAACAATAACCCAGGTTAGTTACTACTGTGAAGAAATGTGCAAGTGTAACTAAAGATAATAATCAGCTGATCTTAAAAAGGAGTGATAATCTTAGATTACAGGAAGTCCCCCAGATGCAAATGAGTTCTATTCCAGGAACAAGTTCCTAAGTCCAGTTTGCTCTTAAGTCCAGCAAAGTTAGCCTAGGTGCTCAACTAACACCGCGGGCTCTATACTATTGCATTGTGATAGGTTTATAATAGTTTTCACACAAATAATACATGAAAGACACAAAATAATAAAACATTTTAAGCCTGGCAGTACAGCACCTTGGAAAGCACTAGCAGAGCACAACAGCTAACACAGAGCGGCTGGCATCATCCAGTGAACAGGCAAGAAGAGCCGCTGGCTGGAGCAGGGAGAGGAGGTGGGAGATGGTAGAGCTAAAGGATTGTCAGCAGCAGGAGATGGAGGGCAGGCTGCAACTTCACCCATGCCTGATGGTGGAAAGCATGTTCAAATCTTTGAGAGCTTGCAACTTGGAGGTCCGTTGGTAGGGGCCTTACTGCCTCTGATTGTTCAGTCGCTAGTTCATGTCCGACTCTTTTCGACCCCATGGACTTTAGCACTCAGCACACCAGGCTTCCCTGTCCTTGTAATCAGGTGAGCTCTTTCAGCCAAAGAAGATGGCAGAAGAACCAAGCAGAGAAATATGGCAGAAGGGGGAGCAGAGTGATAGAAAGTAGGCAGGAATTGACCAAGGCTGGAGGGGAGCCGTCTCCCGGAGCAAAGACCAGCCCTCACTGAAAGCCAGTAATGGGATGGAGACCTCGGACCATTACCTGCAAGGAACCTGAGTGAGCTCCGACAAGAATCTTCCAACAGCAGCCCTCTAAGAGCTGAGATAACTGACACTTTGATTTCAGACTTTCAAAACCTGAAACAGAGGAGCCAAGAGGAGTCAGTCTGGACTTCTGAAGGATGGAAGATGAGACGATAAATGTTTTAGGAGGCAGAGTTTGTAGTGATCTGTTACAGCAGAAACAGAAAACTGAGTTTGAACAGTGATTTTTCCACCACTTCCAGCCCAAACACTTCCATGTCCAACACTGTCTCCACTCCACCATCACTGCTAACATCAAAGACTCTTCCATCGTCTCTGATATGCCGTTAACACCTTCATCTCCCATAATTATATCCCCGTAACCTCTTCACTACCATCTACACCAGCACCACTCCGCCCAGGATCCGGGCCTCTGATTCACCGCCGGGACCTCCACCATCTTCCCCCACATTGTCATCTCCACTGCCCCTCCACCACCCGTCGCAGCACCAAAACCACCATTATTTCCATTGCTAATCACGGCAACAACTGCATCACCACCACCTCCATCTCCACCATTTTTCAGCAAAGAAACTACCAGGAACTCACGTTTGCCTCTGCGTGGGCTCTGAAAATGATGCCAGGGCTTGCAAGTTGCTCTTTTATTATTTGACTGAAAGGAGTCTAATATTGGCAAGCTTCTCTTCTGACCCTTTATCTTATGATGTAACTATCAGGGAAGTTGAGGAGAAGGTAGGTATACCCCTGTGAGTCATATTGTGTCATTTCTGAAAATCATCATGAGTGTGAGGAGTTTGACTTGAAAAACTGGATTCTCCTACACACCCTGATTCAGCCAGACATTGACGAGAACACAATAACGGACTCGTGGACTCAGCAGAGGAAGGGGAGGGCAGAGGAATGGAGACGGCAGCAGACACATAGTCACTCTCGCGTGCAAAATAGAGAGCCTGTGGGAAGGCATTGTGTGACGCGCAGCTCAGCTCGGTGCCATGGTGACCTAGGGTTAGTGGGATGGGGACCTCTAGAAGGAGGGAATATATATCCTTAAAGCCGACTCCCGTTGTTGTATAACCAATCGGTTCTGATTGGTTGTATACCAGAAAACAACACAACAGTGCAAAGCAAATATCCTCCAATTAAAAATAAAATTTAAAATGTAGATTATGCAAATCGAATCACACCAACTGTGTCAGCGGAGTCTTTTTATCCCACAGCCTTGAGTAGACTTGTACTGAGAGGCTTCCTGCCCAACTGTCCTGGTAACCAAATGTGAGCATTTCTGATATTGTTGGCAAGGCTAAGTGGTTCAGTAGGTGGTCATGGAAATAAATGATGTTCACTGGACGAGGCTGGGATTAAGTCCATGATCTTATTCTCATAAACACAATGCGCTACCCAACTGTTGCTCATTCAAAGCCTCTTCCAGATTTCCTTTGCCCACCACGGCAGACTTGGCTGCAGATCTGTTTTCACGCTTGGTTAAGTTGGTGAAAGTTGGCCAAGTCAATGTCTCACCACTGACCTTCGCATTCTGGCTTTTCCCTGCCCAAGGCGGTCATCCCCGGTAAAAATATTCAGAGACTCTTGCCATTTTCATGCTGTTGGTCTGCCCCTTATGAGGTAGTGTCTCCAAGGTCAGAATTAAACACAGATTAAACTGAAAAGTACATCAGGTGGAATCCACGTTGCGAAACCATCCTCTCGGTTAATAAATGTCTCCTGGAAGATTAATTCTGCTTTCTTTAGAGGCAAGACGGAAATAGATACTTTGTCTCTGCCACTGGTCTTTATACTATTTTAAAAAGTATAAACTCCTATTCTGACTCTTTCAGTTATTAAATACTTAATATAAACATATCAAAAGTTACATATGTAAATATAACATATATTTTTTCTTTCCACTCCAGGCGTAGCTTATAGACTTCCAACCACATGGACTACCAGTCTTTGGTTTTTTAAAAAAATACATTACTGTGAATGCAAATATTTGGGATGTTAAATGTGAGTTGCAATTAGTTTCACTTTGAATGGTTCTACACCCGGGAAGAAGCTTGTACTTGCCAGAAAATAACCTTCAAAAAAATGTCCATGTCTCTAAGGGAAATGGGACCATCTGTCCATAAATACACCTATTATCCCTGTTTAAAAATAAATACCCTAAATACTGCTTTGCCACAACTCAAATCCTATCATTAGCAAGCAATCCTTGTAAAGAGGCATTTCATTAAATTAATACATGTGAGAAGGCATTAGGCATGTACTATACTTTAGGGAGGAAAAAATACATAAATAAATGAGCGGGCAGGGATATTTTGCATCGCATGTTGCGTATTCCAACGTTTTTCCCAAATATGAAAATAGCTTTTACCACTTGGCTGATGAAAAACTGGACCTGAGTATACACGGCCAGACCCTAAACACTTGTGCTCAGCACATGGGTGGCAAAACCAGAAACAAAACAAATAGTGGCTGCTTGAGTTTTAAAGAAAGGTGGCGCGTGGACTAAATCTGGAAAATGATTGAAAACAAGGCGAACATATAAATAATAATTAGGCCTAATTGTGTAAGGAAATAGATAACTGGCTATAAATAGGCTTGCCATTTTGAAAAAAATAAAATAAAAATACGATCAGGTATCAATGAGCCCTTTACCTTAATTTCCATTTGTAAGTATTTGTCAGTCACATTGGCTTTTTATTGTATCTTTCCCCTTACTTTTTGCCTGTCAGTGGATGGTTACTTTCAACATAAAATTTTAAGTTTTGTTATGGTAAATATTCTTTTTTTTTTTTTTTTTTGCTAAAAGATCTTTGATTATTTATTTCCCTAAAATTGCTTTTTCTTTCCTTCCTGGGGCTGTAATTAGCTGGACTGGAGACCTCATGTACCAACTAACTTTCATATCTTTCCTCTGTGAGTGCTGATCATTTAAAAAGTTTCTACTCTCTGACCCGTGCCTCTAAGTGATCTTTTCATCCTATTTATTTTCAAGAAGTGTGATTCATGTTTATTTGCAAAAACTGTTTTTCTCTTTCTTATTTCTTCCATCCTGTTCTTGCATATGGATTCAATACATTATATCCTTTTGTAAATTCAACTTTATAAATTGTGTATGTTTAAAGTTTTAATCTAATCCCTGAATTGTATCCATTTCCACTGAGTTATTCTTCACCTCTTTTTTTTTAAAAATCTTGTGTTTTAGGTGTTTAGGCTTTCTTCCAGGGTCTGGTGAAAAGTCCTTTTCATTTATGCAAAAGGGTAAAGCATTGAAAAGCTGAGTGGCAGTTCAGTGCTTGTGTCGGGGGCTTTGTCAGCTGGTGGGCTTCCTTTAAGATGACTGGAGGGGCTCTGCTGCACTGTTGTGCTCTTTCTCTAGGTCTGTCCGACTCTTGCCACCCCGGGGACCATAGCCCACCAGGCTCCTCTGTCCATGGGATTCTCAGGCTAGAATACTGGAGTGGGTTGCCATGCCCTCCTCCAGGGGATCTTTCCGACCCAGGGATCCAACCTAGTCCCCGGTATTGCAGGCGAATTCTTTACAGCTGACCCACCAGGGAAGCCCCTCTGCTCTTTTGTCGGCGAACAGTATATTCGATCCCTTTCTCCTCTCTCTCCCTCCTCTTCTCCCCTTCTCTCTCTGTCTCTCTCTGTCTCTCCCTCTGTCTGAGTGTGTGGGTAGGAGGTGCGGTGGGTGGGGAGCAGTTCCCTGGAAAGAATCTAAAACTCCCCCACCTGTGTTAGCAGGTACATGGTCTTCTATCACACGTGCTGGAGTTAAGAGTTGGAAAGGGGCAATAGTCTGATTGTCTGATGCATGAACTTTCCCTTGACCTTCCTGTTTCAGGGTCATCACCCCGAACCAACCTTCCAGTGTGGCTGTCCCCACGATCTGCAGGTCTCTGATGAAGCTTCTCTCTCTCATCTAGGTAGCTGGCTGTTTCTTACACATGTGCATAGGTGCTAAGTCAATTCAGTCGTGTCTGACTCTTTGCACCTCTATGGACTGTAGCCCGCCAGGGTCCCCTGTCCATGGGATTCTCCAGGGAAGAATACTGGAGTGGGTTGCCATGCCCTCCTTCAGGGGATCTTCCAGAACCTCGGATGGAACTGGTATCTCATGTCTTCGGCATGGGCAGGTGGGTTCTTTACCACTGAGCCACCTGGGAAGCCCATTTGTTATACATACCTGTATGTAATTCTCCTATTTTTACCCTCTTGCTCTATCTTCTTTGCTATCGCGTGACTCCAATTTCGGAGTCTTTCTGCAGTGCTCTGACATGAATTAAATGGGCCCTCATTCATAACTTCTTCTGCAAACATCTCTAATTAGCACCTGCATTTCTGTTATTTTCCCTATCTACTGTCTGTGGAAAGCCTCCTGATTTCTTGTTCACTGTAGATGTATGTATTAGTTATCTACGGCTGAGTGACAAAGGACCTTAAACTCAGCTGATGAAATGTCATATCTCACAGGTTCTGAGGCTCAGGAATCTGGAAGAGGCTTTTGGGTGGTGCCAGCTTAGAATCTCCTGTGAGACTGCTGTCATGCTTTCATCTGGGGCTGCTGTAATCTAAAGACTCAAACAGGTTGAAAATCCATTTCAAGAGCACTCATGTAGCTGTTGGTCAGAAGGTTACAGAAGTCTCTCTATTGGATTGTTCATCAGAATGAGAGATGAGAGAGAAAGTGCTAGGAGGTGGGGAGAAGGATGGAGAGACAGAGAGGAAAGCAACGTTCTTTTCTAATCTAATATGACAGGTGACCTACCTGGACAGCATATTGAAAAGCAGAGACGTGACTTTGCCAACAAAGGCCCGTCTAGTCAAAGCTCTGCTTTTTCCAGTAGTCATGCATGGATGTGAGAGTTGGACCATAAAAAAAGTTGAGTGCCGAATAATTGATGCTTTTGAACTATAGTGTTAGAGAAGAGTCTTGAGAGTCCTTGGACTGTGAGGAGATCCAATCAGTCCATCCGAAAGGAGATCAGTCTTGGATGTTCATTGGAAGGACTGATGCTGAAGCTGAAACTCTAACACTTTGGCCACCTCATGCGAAGAGCTTACTCATTGGAAAAGACCCTGATGCTGGGAGGGATTGGGGTCAGGAAGAGAAGGGGATGAGAGAGGATGAGATGGTTGGATGGCCTCACCGACTCAATGGACAGGAGTTTGAGCAAGCTCTGGTAGTTGGTGATGGACAGGGAAGCCTGGCATGCTGCAGTCCAAGGATCACAAAGAGCTGGGCATGACTGAGCAACTGGACTGAACTGATCACAGGTCATAGACTTCACTTTTGCCACAAAGAAGGCTGAACAATGAAAAGTTGATGCTTTCAAATTGTGGTGCTGAAGAAGACTCTTGAGAGTCCTTGGACTGCAAGGAGATCCAATCAGTCAATCCTAAAGGCGATCAGTCCTGAATATTCATTGGAAGGACTGATGCTGAAGCTGAAACTCCAATACTTTGGCCACCTGGTGCAAAGAACTGACTCATTGGAAAAGGTCCTGATGCTGGGAAAGATTGAAGGCAGGAGAAGGGGACAACAGAGGATGAGATGGTTGTATGACATCACTGAGTCAATGGACATGAGTTTGAGCAAGCTCTGGTAGTTGGTGATGGACAGGGAAGCCTGGTGTGCTGCAGTCCAAGGATCACAAAGAGTTGGAGACGACTGAGCAACTGAGCTAAACTGGTCACAGGTCATAGACTTCACTTTTGCCATAAAGAAGGCTGAACACCAAAGAACTGATGCTTTCAAATTGTTGTGCTGAAGAAGACTTTTGAGAGTTTCTTGGACAGCAAGAAACTGGTTCAAACCAGTCAATCCTAAAGGAAATCAACTCTGAACATTCATCGGAAAGACAAATGCTGAAGCTCCAATATTTTGGCAACCTGATGCAAAAAGCCCACTCATTGGAAAAGACCCAGATGCTGGGAAGGATTGAAGGCAAGAGGAGCAGGGGGCGGCAGAGGATGGGATGGTTAGATAGCATCACTAACACAATGGATGTGAATCTGAGCGAACTCCAGGAGACAGTGGAGGACAGAGGAGCGGGGCGTGCTGCAGTCCACGGGGGTCACAAAGAGTCAGACAGGGCTTAGCATTGGAACAAGAACAACAAATTGGTCACAGAGACCATCCTTGAAGCAACGTGGGGAGACTTCTGTGTTGTGAATACAGGAAGCAGGCGTCATTGTAGGAAAGTATGTTGTTGCCTGAACTCCACAGCTGATGCCTTATTTATTCCTTTACTCTTATTCGTGCAGTTTTGTGGGTAAGAAATTATAAATATGTGGGTTCAACTCCTCACATGTAACCAAAAATAAACTAGTTTTTCAAAGCGGGAGATATTATTATGATTATGATTGAGGGAGATATGGCAGATGAGCGATTAGTGGGTAAAATTGCCACACTGCCTGGTTTTATATTTGGGTCCATCTCTGCAGACCGTTGGACAAGACTTAGCGACTAACCCTCCATCACCACCACCACCACCACAATGGGAAAAAAATCGTTTTAAAAACCTTGAAATACCAAGCAGTCAAAAATATAACCGAATTTATTCCATGCCAATTGAATTACTCATAGAAATCTGACAGTTAGCACTACGGCCTACCTGCTACCCCGAAACCCTGACTAACACAGATGAAATTCTACCTGCAGTTTCTATTAAAGGAATGCCGGGCATTCAAACCGAATTTTCTGGGACTCACTGTTTGCTGCATTTTTTACTTTTCATGTTGTTAAGAAGAAAGCTTTGGCCAGAGGCAATGGTCTGGCATGAGAACCTGATCTACAGATGCTTTTCTCAGTGGTATGAAGAGAATATGTTCCTAATAATGCAGACATTGCAAATTGATTGGGTAAGTCAGCCTTCTTTAAGGTTGGGACTAAGAATAATCGGAGGTATAATATTTGATGAAACCCATTTGTAACCATTTTGCTTTTAGCAGTGGATGGGTGACTAATGTAATAAATGCGAAATCTCTGCTTGGTTTTTATACAGTCTCACCACAGTGACAACTGCTCTGCTATCAAACCATCCACCCTTCCTCTTTCAGTTTCCATGCATCACATTTCCATTGATTTTCAAGAAGAATCGCCTTCAGTGTGGGTTTCTGGATGGTAAAATATCTACAATGGTGTTTTACAGTGAATAGCTTTTACTATTTTATGCTGCAGTTGGAGAGAGACATTTATAGAGAAAGTAACAGGTCAACCAGTTATTAGTGAAACTGACTTATGTGGTTTTCATGGGAGACTTGGCATTTATTTATAATATTGTCATCTATCACTGCGTGATTATCCCTGCATGAAAGGTAAAAAGACAGATGGATTTGGCCCATTTCCACTCAACTTTATTAGTATACTTTGTTGCTGTTGTTTAGTCGCTCAGCAGTGTCTGACTCTTTGCGATCACATGGACTGTAGCCCACCAGGCTCCTCTGTCCATGGGATTCTCCAAAGCAAGAACACTGCAGTGGGCTGCCATGCCCTCTTCCAGGGGGTCTTCTCAACCCAGGGATCGAACTCACATACGCTGCACTGGCAGGCAAATTCTAAGCCACTTAGCCACCAGGGAAGCCCCATCATTATTATTATACCACTGTTCTTAATAAAGTAGCATTATTTATAGCATTCCCTAGCTATATACTATTTTATAGATGGCGAGCATGCTTTTATACACAGGGATGTTATATCAATATAAACATTGACCTACATTAAACACACGGCCTTCCCAAGGCGGGCATGGGAAAGAGCCCGCCTGCCAGCGGAGGGGTGCAGGTTTAGTCCCTCCCGGGGTTAGGAAGATCCCGGGAGAAAGAGATGGCCACCCTTTCCAGTATTCCTACCTGGAGAATCCCATGGACCGAGGAACCTGGTGAATTACAGTCCCGAGGAGCTGGACACAGCTGAGCGTCTGAGTACCTGTGAAATAGATACAGACAGCTCACTTGCTTATCTAGGTGTAAAGAAGTTATCTATACTTATAATGAATGCATTTCTTCCAGGTAATTCCTAATCGTCCGCAGTTGCTCCTGGCTTGCTAATGTGATGACTTAAATAGTTTCAAGAAAAAGGAAAATATAGCCTAGAATGAAGAAGTTGCTTTTCAGCTTTAAATTTCAAAATACAGTTTTAGCAGTGTCAGTCAGCTGAAAATGCTGAAGATTTGCAAGAAAATGAATCTTGACAGAGCGAAGTGTCTTTTAGTTACTCTACACACATCAAGGGCAAAAGATAGTGTTGTCTTTGTGGTTATGTTACTGACTTTTGTGACCTTTAAATAGACTTTTTAGATACTGCCGGAGAAGCCAGTGGGGACCCACTCCAGTACTCTTGCCTGGAAAATCCCATGGATGGAGGAGCCTGGTAGGCTGCAGTCCATGGGATCTCGAAGAGTCAGACACGACTGAGCAACTTCACTTTCACTTTTCACTTTCATGCATTGGAGAGGGAAATGGCAACCCACTCCAGTTTTCTTGCCTGGAGAAACCCAGGGATGGGGGAGCCTGGTAGGCTGCCATCTATGGGGTCTCAAAGAGTCGGACACGACTGAAGCGACTTAGCAGCAGCAGCATTAGAAACTGAGGTCAAATCTTTGGCAGAAGACTCCAAAATATACTGAGAGACAGGACCTGGACCCTTGGCCATCCCTAATTAACACCATAAAAGCAGCTCCGCCAGCACCCTGAAGAGCTTCCGTTTTAACTAAATTCCTGTAAGAATAAACCTATCATATTTCTTCTTTTTATTTTTATATTTTCTATTCAATCTTCACTGATAAATTGTTAAAAGCAAATTAGCTTTGTGGATAATCTGCAGCAGCATATTGTCAGAGGGGCATACCTGTTTCAGACACGTCCTCACTTTAAGAGAAGATCCATGCAAAAGATTTGGAGAGGAAGGATTATTGTCAGGTTACAGGGCAGTTCTATTTTTAAATTTATTGAGGACTCTCCTTACTGTTTTCCACAGTGGCTGTGCAACTCTATATTCACGCCCATTGTTCGGGAAGGTCCCTTTTCTTCATGCCCTTGTTAACACCACCATCTGACGCCCGAATTCCCACTTCTGGGTGTGACTATGAAAGAAATGACCTCAGTGCCTCAAAGAGACACCAGCACCCCATCTTGCCACGTTATTCACACCAGCCAAGATACAGAAACAATCTGTGTTCATCAGTGAATAATGCATAATGAAAGTGGGCTATATACAAAGTGGGCTATCTTATCCATGTATATGCATAAGAAAGTGAGATATTTTTCAGTCATTAAAAACAAGGAAATCATGCCACTTCCAAAAATATGATTACCTTGGAGGACAGACACAGAAAGACAAAGACAAATACTACATGATCTCATTTACATGTAGAATCTAAAAACATCAAAGGTTTTAGATGTTTGGACAATGATTGCCAGAGGCTTGGAGGTGGAGTGAAGGAAATAAGGAAGACGTTGGTCAAAGGTTCAAACTTTCAGTTATAAAATGCGTAAGTTCTGGGACTTTCCTGGTGGTCCAGTCCTTAAGACTTCACCTTTTAATGCGGGGAGTGCGGGTTCAAGCCCTAGTCCAGGAGCTAAGTTCCTACATGCTTCATGGCCAAAACACCAAAACAAAACACAGAAGCAAGATTGCAACAAATTTAATAAAGAGTCTTCAAATGGTCCACACTTAAAAAAAAAATCTTTAAAAAATGTACAAGTTCTAGAGATTCAATACGTACCATGGTGACTATAGCTATTAAGACTGTATTATATACTTGAAATTTGCTAAGAGGATAAATCTTATATGTTTTCACCACACACAAATGGGTAAATATTTGAGATGATGAATGTGTTAATTACCTCGTTGTGGTGATCATTTCACAACATATACATACATCAAACCGTCATGCTGTACACCTTTGCTGTTATTTAGTCACTGAGTCTTGTCCAACACTTCTGTGACCCCACGGACTGTAGCCCACCAGGCCCCTCTGTCCATGGGATTCCTTAGGCAAGAAGACTGGAGTGGATTGCCATTTCCTTCTCCAGGGCATCTTCCTGACCCAGGGATCTAACCCATGTTTCCTGCATTGGCAGGTGGATTCTTTACCATCTGAGCTGCCTGGGAAGCCTGCTCTATACCTTAGATATATACAATTTCCTTTTGTCCATTATACTTCAATAAAGCTAGATATAAAAGGGAGCATCTATTTACAGATGGGGTGGAAAGCGGGACAGGGACCATTGAGGGGTGCTGAAACACTATGGATGAGCGATACTATTCAGGGCTTCCCACCTCCGAGCTCAAAAGGGCAAAGCAAGAGCAAGGCATTGCCTGAAACCTGGCGGGCACAGTAGCCCCAGCAGAGGGGCGATCCCTAAGGAGCTGTGGCCATAGGTAGGGGACATAGATAAGTATCACCAATATTGCAGCCCAGCCGAGAGCAATCAAGAAATAAACACACCCGTCTCTCTCTTTACACTCTTCTTCTCCTGTCATTGCTGCCTATTGACCAAACCCAACCCGAAGCTAAAGACCCAAGGAACTCAGGTAAAGCCACGCTGTGAGATCGGGTCCAGGTGGAGAGAGATAAGGGCAGAGAGTGGGGTCTAGTCGCAGAGAGAATCCCCAGCAGAGCAACTGGATTCTGGGTGTGGAAAATTCCTTCCTATTTTAAGAGTAAGAGCAGCTGAGAATTGCTCACTCACAAAGCCAGAAATAGACGACTCATTGAATAATTTCTAGGGTATGACAGCGCCCACTCGGACTGGGATGCGTTACTTGGCATTTTGTTTTGTGGGCTTTTAATGGATGGGTGTACCTCAGAAGGCTCACATAAATTGCCTTTGGTCTGGGTGGTCAATGAAATGTCTAACCAGAGGTTGGCAAAACTCAGCATATTAGTTTCTGGAAAATGGACAGATTTTTAAATTATGCTCATTCAAAGTTTCGAATGTTGTTGCTTAATTTGTCAGTGTGTCTTCAAAGACACAAAAACATTGACAGACTCTCTATATTATCTTTTCCCCTCCAATTATTTAATCAGTATTTACAAATAAAGGGAAGTATCATATTTGAATAAAAGCATTTATAAGAATGTGTATTTTTGTTTATTCACCTTTGTGCTTCAATAGTCTTATATGAGGTAATTTTAATCTCATCAGAAAATAAAAGGATGCAACCTCCTGTTAGTACCACTTATATTTAAAGAATAAAATTACATGTATTTGTGAGCCTCACTGATGATTAGGGTATCTTTATGCCTAAATAGGTGAATGAAAGGTTAATAGTTCAAAAAGACAAACTAAAAGTAATTTAATTTTCTGCTTGGTTTCCTGAATGATAGTAATGTACCCACTACCTTTTAGAACAGCCCTTTTGTTAAAAAAAAAAATACTTGGGGTCCCCAAGTTACATAAAGTAGTAGTTAGATAGCAGAAAGCAATTATAGGTTAAGTATGTCAATCCGTTATTTCACAGGTACGTTACAGGTTCTGCTTTAACTTCCTTTAGGGACGTGTCCTTGTTGTTGCTTTGTCATTCAGTTGTGTCTGACTCATTCTGCAACCCCACGGACAGTAGCATGCTAAGCTTCTCTGACCATGGGATTCTCCAGGCAAGAATACTGAAGTGAGTTGCCATTTCCTTCTCCAGGAAATCTTCCAGACCCAGGGGTTGAACCAAGGTCTCCTGCATTGCAGGTGGATTCTTTACCACTGAGCCACCTGGGAAGCCCAGAAACACGTCTAACATCTTACTAATAGACCAAGCTATGTTATAGCAAATGTTTGTCTTGCCGATACTTAAAGACATATGATTTGAGCTGTACAAAGTTTTGATATATGTAGCAACAAAATTTGACAAATAATTACAGGCCAGTGTAATTTTATCACTCCCCAGGAATTTCCCTGAGCTGATGTGTAGCTAAATTATCAGAATGTTGAGCTGTCTCGTGGCATTCAGCAGTAAGAGGCTGTGAAGTTCTGGATCATCCTTGCCATTCTTGTTTCAAAGTTCCCAGCCAAGTTCTAGAATGCTTCTAGAAAGTGTTCTAGAATGTGTATCCACAGCTAAACATAAAGCCTCTCCAATCCCCACATTAGTCAACTTTTCTGTGCCACAATTTCATAAGAGCTGATGCCTACCCTACACAAATCAGGCGTATGTGTCTGCTAGTGATTCCTTCCCGTGATTCAATTATTTTTACATCTTTTCTGTGAAAGAGCTAACTCAACACTGATTCTGTACTAAAATATAATATCTATGACAGTTTTGAAAAAAAATATTTGAATGCCACAGAGATTTGTTTAAAATCCTATAAAAATAATTGCTTCTTATTAAAAACATTGAAGGAGTTTGACTGTTTGGGCAGAGAAGAAGTAAGGGAGCTGAAATCCTGTAACAGGGTGAGGAGTCAATAAAATGTTATCTCAAACTAACAGAGTCTGGCAACTTCTGTTTTCTTTTTTGCAAATTCTGTCTGTGGCGTTACTGCAATTAGGCCAAATAGATGTCCTCTGCAATAACGTCATGATGGTACCGTGACAGATGGCATGCCACTGGGACCAGTGTCTGGGAAGGAGCATGAAATTTCAGCTCTGTCTCCCTGTGTCTACTAAGGCTAAGGGCTCAATAGTCTTTATCCCTTTCTTCTTTCTTTCTTTCTTTTTTTAAAACATATGCTGCAATCATCCAGGTCAGGGGTTGGCAAAACTTTTCTGTAAAGCATCAGACTGTAAATATTTTTGGCTTTGCAGCCAGATGGTCCCTTTAGGACCAGAGCAAAGCAGATGCTTTGCCCTGCTGTTGCAGGGTGAAAGCCACCATAGGCAATCCATAAGTAACTAAGCCTAGAGCAATTTTTCAATAAAACTTTATTTAAAAAAAAAAAACAGGAAAAGGATCAAAATTACCTGGAGACTGTAGTTTGCCAGTTGTTGGTACTTCATCACCCTTCTCCAAAGTGTTGAGAATACAGAGAACTAGCTTTTTCATGGAGCTAAAAATTGCTCTTAACTGTCTTTGAAAACTAAAGTAAGTAGAATATGACTATGTGCTCGTGCTAAGTCATTTCAGTCATATCCGACTCTTTGCAACCCCATGGACTGTAGCCTGCCAGGCTCCTCTGTCCATGGGATTCACCAGGCAAGAATACTGGAGTGGGCTGCTATGCCCTCCCTTGTAATAGGGTGAGGAGTCAATAAAATGTTATCTCAAACGAACAGAGTCTGGCAACTTCTCTTCTCTTTTTGCAAATTCTCTTTCCAAAGGTCTTTCTCAGAGGACCTTCCCAACCTAGGGGTTGAACCCACCTCTCCTATGTCTCTTGCATTTGCAGGTGGGTTCTTTACCACTGGCACGGCCCGGGAAGCCCCAGATTATGACTGTAGAGATGCCCATGAGCTCTTAGGAAGAGGTCTACAAGGCGCTGCCCTAGCATCTGCCCAGAGGAAGAAATTCTAGCCAAGCTTTCCGGCTGTATCCACGTGGGCTCCGGCTAAGCTTCAGCAACTTCCTCACACATTTAAAACATCTCCTGATAGTTTCTGGGTGTCTTACATCTTAATCATTTCCCCTTATATAATCTTTTATCCTGTCCCAAATACCCATCCTGCTTGCATTTTAATTTAGGAAATATTTATGGTTTTATACTTGGCTGTCATGACGTATTTCCAACCGTGCATGCTTATGGTGTCTTAATATGAAAAATAATTAACTCTGATGCTAGTTTCACTCTTTTCTGACAAGTCTATTTTTCATGTATTTGAAAAGAGACTGGAAATGAAAAATCCCAGCTCAGCTAACAACAAATTTTCTCATCTTGTGCTATCTGCTGAGTGTGTCTGAAATGTGATGCTTTCATTTGTGAGATGGGAATAATAAATTATTTTTCTGAAATGTAAGTGAATTTTCATGTAAAGAGCTTAGAAAAATTATTTGCATGCCGTAGGTTAAATAAATTGGGCTTCCCTGGTGACTCAGATGGTAAAGAATCCACCTGCCAATGCAGGAAACAGGGGTTCAATCCCTGGGTCAGGCAGGTCCCCTGGAGGAGGAAATGGCATCCCATTCCAGTATTCTTGCCTGGAGAATCCCATGGACGGAGCAGCCTGAGCTGGACATGACTTAGTGACTAAACCACCACCGCCGATAAATTTAATCAGCCAAAGAAAGAAGGACATAGCATCTGATGACGTCGCCACATGACATCATTTCATTCCGTATTTAGAAAAACATAAAGGCAGAAATATATGGCATCAAGCCCCTGGAGAATCAAGTTCAATAGAAGTCATGTCATGAAGAATTATGAGCAAAATCAGGGACACAAATTAGTGGTAAGACTTTTGATTATGAGCAGGTAGCTGGCTCCTGATAGAACATTCTATGAGGAAAGGTGCTCTGAGTCTTTCTTTGACTAACATGTCTATTAACTCAGAAACCCCTAAAACGAAGACTTTCCATATCACAAATGTTCTCACAGTAAACCGTTATTCACCTATAGGAACACCTTCATCGGCTCGTTTGAGAACTCCACCCCATTACCATCTGCAGAAATACACAGAGGCAGGTGACTCAAGGCCTTTCTCAGCATCATGTGTGAATCACTACCCTCTGTACTGCGGCGGGCAAGTCACAGCCCGTTTGGATGAAAGTTTGGGCAGTGGCCGTCTGTACCACAGCGTGTCCCATTCACAATTTTGACAAGGAATTTCCTCTGGGGTTACTGGATTGTTTTGTCCTAATGCATTGCAGTTTACCCTCTCTCTCTCTCTCTCTCTCTTTTTTTTTTTTTTTGGCATTTACGTTTTGTAGGTAATTGTGAGCTGGAGCGTCTTGAAACCATTTGATGGTGGAAGAAAATTGCTTGGAGCACTACGAAAATATCATTGAGACCATGTGGTTTTTTTAAACTCTTTTGCTCTGTACTCTGTTTCCCAATCATTTCCAGCTGCATCTAGCCACGAAGCGTACCTTCACAGCCTGACTTTTGAGAATAAAAGAGTTGTGAAGTGCCATTACTCGTTTATTTGTTCGAGCGAATGGCCAATGTCAGATGGGGGTGGATTCAGTTCTACGTAGAGGTATCACCATTCCATCTCAGGCAACTGCATGCCTCCTTGTTTTTCCTGACAATATTTCTGACAAGAGTAGGAAGTGAAGCTAGGAGTAAGTCTTCATTCTTATCCCATTCATGGGCTCTTTGCAAATATAGATGAGGATTAAAAAAAAAAAGGATGCTTTGTAAAAATGAAAATCCATAGTTAAATAAAGTATATTAACTCCCTGTGGGTGTCCTCGATTTTCCAAGCCATTAATAGCATCAAGTTGCCAAGGAGCTACGTAATGAACTGATTGCCTACCTGACTGACAACGTCCATCTGTTCATCCGTCATTTGTGTTGTTTGCCATTCCATCTACCTTCTTTTAAAGTATTCTAAAATTAGAGTATCTAACCTATTTCATAGTGCACTGCACCCTTCTCCCCTCCATACCGGAACTGGCCAAACATAACCTTTCTTCAATCAAATTCTGATACAGGGAAGCTTGTGCAGGATACAGAGGAAACGTACGAGTATCAAGAACACAGAATGGCTACCTGTGCCCAGCATTGGGTTTGAGAGTATTTAAGAACTGGTAGAACGTGGGCAACAGCCAATCAGCAACAGACACTCTGTCCAATCAGAATGGGCACCAGCCGCAACCACCAGCCCAACAGGTGCTTCCCAGCTGCCAGGCAGCCTTGCTGGTTCCCACAGGAGGTCTGCAGCTGCTCTCAGTTCAGTGAGATTAGCAAAGACAGAGACTATGTAATCATGTCCCTTCTCTGGGACTTGTTTTTGTCAACATCCCCTTGTATTTCATTTAGTTGTATTTTACCTAAAGATATGAAGGCATTCCCATAAAACCAAGACCTTTTAATGTCTTAATTCTAAGAAGAATCAGAGTCATAAATGGATGCTGCGTAATATTCCGAGGGGAAAAGATGTTCCCTATGTTCAACATGCAACAGGTTCGGGTATTTCGAGGAAGAGTTAGGAGGTGGATCTTTAAAATGATCAGCTTCACTTGGAATTCGGTCTTCAAAGTAACTTCATCACTTTGACTAAAGTTGGTTTCAAAAGCAATGCCTGTGTGCTCTGTCGCTTCAGCCGTGTCCAACTCTTTGCGACCCCATGGACCGTAGCCCACCAGGCCCCTTTGTCCATGGAATTCTCCAGGCAAGAATACTGGAGTGAGTTTCCATTTCTTTCTCCAGGGGATCTTCCTGACCCAGGGAGCAAATGTGCTTCTCTTGCCTGGCAGGTGAATTCTTTACCACTTGCGCCACCTGGGAAGCCCCTTCAGAAGCAATACAAACCTATAAAATGTAAAGGGTAAAACTGCATTCTGAAGAGAACCATAGATCATTTTAAAATTATCAACACTTCTGCCCAGCTCCAGTAGTGAAAATAATAGAGGTCGATCCACATTAAAAAAAAAAAAAAAGACCCCCATTAAGTACGTGAGTACATGCACACCGGTATTTATTTTTATCACATTTGAGTGAAGCCTACACATAATTCTGTATGTTATTTCTCCAAATTTAGTTTCAGTTTTAACAGAAAATTCTATATGATGCAGAAAATAGCATCCATCCCTGATGATAAATTTAGTAACCAGAAGTTGGCAGAATATTAATAGATGCTAGAAGTCCTTGCTCTCTGGCAACCACTAAAAACATGTTCTCCGTTATAAACATTTGAACAAGGTTTAAATTTGGTAGATTATTTATAAAATGAGAGCTTTCCAGACATTCCTCCCTGACAGCCTTGGAGAATGGTCATCCCTTCCATCTTCTGGATCCTTCAAGATGTATGATGTGCTATAAGCATGCCTCTTAGATGCCAGAAATGCTAGGAAAGCATAAGCACATCTTCTTTCTGGTCAAGCATGCCACAAATCACAGTCAAACGACCCCTTCATTCACCTTTCTGCCTGTGCATCTCACAAATTTTATTCAGCATCTGCACCGAGTCAGAGAATCTTGATGCTACTTCGATAAAGACAAACTCGACCTGTCTTCCAGAAACAAGTACTCTAGTGTGTGTGCACACTTACTTGTGTTCGACTTTTGGGGAACCCCTGGCCTGTAGCTGGCCAGGCTCCTCTGTTTGTGGGATTTTTCCAGGCAAGAGTACTGGAGTGGGTTGCCATTTCCTTGTGAATTTCATGGATTGTGTCTTCGATTTACATGCCTTCAATGATCCCTTCCTAACCTCTCCATTCTGCATCTCCTTGCCACTCTCATCTTAGTTTTGATTTAAAGATACAAATTACATCTATACAATTTTTATTTTATTTTATATTTAATTCACATGAAAATATACTTCAGGGAAAGCTTTCAGGTTTACCATCCCAATATCTTCATAAGGATTTGATGATATGGGGACATATTTCTAATCCTGGAATTCTAGCTGCTAAGAGCTTGGCTGTTAAGGCAGGAAGTGTGACAATGAATTGTTCAGATAGTTTATACATGATACGTGTATGTGTTCTCAGCCATGTCTGACTCTTTGCAACCCCAAGGACTGTAGTATACCAGGCTCCTCTGTCCATGGGATTCTCCAGCAAGAATACTGGAGTGGGTTGCCATTTCCTTCTCCAGAGGATCTTCTTGACCCAGGGACTGAACCCATGTCCTTTTCATCTCCTGCACTGGCAGGCAGATTCTTTACACAGTGCCACCTGGAAGCTTTTACACACAATAAGTGTATATGTTTATACTCACACACATAAACTACTCTGTTATAGAATATGTATACATAGTATACATCACACCCATATATATGACTGACGATAATACAAAGTTGCTGTTTTAGTATTACAGCTCAGAACTTACATCATGCCAAAGGATTTGAAAGCAATCACGTTTTCCACATAGAATAAGTCCATTTATTCCATTTCACTTCAGAACTCCCAACTGTTTAAAATAAAATTAAACCCAGCAAAAATTGCTGTCAGATCCTCCAGAGAGGCCTCTGATTCTTTTCTTTTGGGTTACGCTGCGCAGTTTCAACAAGCACTTTTCAAAAAATGGGCAGTATGGAAACTTTCAACTCGGTGGAAGACAGACACCGAATATCTCAAGCCCTCTAATTGTTTTTCTGGGAAACTTAGTAATTACAGAGGAGTTCTGTTTATTTTAGTGGCTTCTTATCACCACATGCAAGTCACTTACTGACCACATTTTCTCCACGGGCCTCTATGACATCATCAAGTAGCCCCAGTGCTTCCTGATACTTTACAATTCTGTCCCACTCCATTTTCAGCATTGCTGAGGACTGTGGGTTCCTGGGAAAGTCTCACAAAGCTCCCTTATCTACATACATGTAGATACACGTTCTACAGACACAGAACATACAGCGTTAAGAACCTGTCATGTGGAGTAGTATGGACTTTCTATGTTGCTATTGCTGTCAGACGCTCAGTCGTGTCTGACTCTTTGCGACCCCATGGACTGTACCCTGCCAAGCTCCAAAGGCCGTGGGATTTTTCTGGGCAAGAATATTGGAGTGGGTTGCCATTTCCTCCTCTGGGGGACCTTCCCAACCCAGGGATCAAACCCAGGTCTCCTGCACTGCAGGCGGATTCTTCACCACTGAGCCACCAGGGAAGCCTGGGCTTTCTATATATATTTATGATCTGCAATGCAGCAGTGCAATGGGGTGAATTTTGGTCTTGTTTGAAATCACTGCAGGGTCTGGAGAGCCTGAGAGATGGCTTCTCCAGGGTGGTTGATGGGAATGGTGAGCGTGCCCCCTAAAAATGACATCAAGCCGTCGGCATTGCACTGTGCTTGGCAAAAGTCTGGCATGAAACCAGGCGACTGTGATTTGAGAAGATACATCACAGAAGCACTGTTGACAATATCCAAGTGATGGAAACCACCCAGATGTCCATACAGGGGAACGGACAGCAAAGAGGTGGCACGTAAACCGCAATGGAAGACTCCTCAGCCACAAAAAGGAACAGAACCGTGCCATTGGCAGCAACATGGGCGAGCCTGGAGACTATCACCCTAGTGACGCTGGTCAGACAGAGAAAGACAACTAGGCCATGTTGCTCATATGGGGAGTCTAAAAAAAATCATACCAGTACAAGCTTACAAAACAGAAACAGACTCACCCACTGAAAATAAACTTTACCAGCAGTGGGGGCGAAGGATAAGCTAGGAGTTGGGATGAAGAGCTACACACTATTATATATAAAATAGATCATCAACAAGGACCTACTGTATAGCACAGGGAACTCTACTCAATAATCTGTAGTAACCCACATGGAAAAAGAAAAATAATGGATATACGGAAATGTATAACTGAATTACTTTGCTGTACACTTGAAACCAACACAACATTGTAAATCAACTCTAATATAAAATTAAAAATTAATGGCAACATAATTCTCCTAAGTGGCCACATAATTCTCCTAAAAGAAAACAGAGGAATGAGAGTCAATTCCTAGGCAGGTTGATAAGAAGTCTGGGTCCCCGAGGAGAGAAGGGGTCTGGAATTCTCAAGGAAGAGGAAAGGACAAACGTCTTTTTTTTTTCTACATTCCTTAGTCTTAGTAACATAAAATGTTTTTTTCTTTAAGCCGGGAACTGATGATTACACAACAAACAACTCAGTTTAAACTCTGTACTAAGGATTATATAACAACAATGTACCCTACTTGAGGACAGTTTCTCCTTTCTGAAAACATTCTGGCTAACCCTGTTATCTTAAAATGTAAATTATGGGAGTGGGTCTAGTAAGATCTTTACAACTTTGAGACATTCTTCCGATTTATTGTAATAACTGATTTTTAAAGTATATGACTCCCTTGCTTAGACGAGCAAGTGGGGCGCTCTCCATCCCCCTTCCGATGGCTGTGTCAGAAGCTTTCTCTGCCCCTTTTCACTGTAATAAAACTCCCTGGTGAATGAATGAATGGGGAAGGAAAGACTGAGTAAAGTCACTGAATCCGTGAATGAGTACCTGTCTGAGTCGGTGCTGATTTACCAGATAATCCGAGCAGGGAAGATACCCAGCTGCTGAATCTTAGAAAGCATCCCTTGTCAGAATTTTTCTAAATAATGATCTGCCATCTTTCTCTGGAGGCATTTTCACCAGCTATTCCTGCCGCTTAGAGTTTGATTCCAAGAGAATGGTATCTGTTACAATTGACTCTTGGCCCGAGGCACGATGGATGAAGAGAGGTTTGGAGGCACAGGGAATGGAGAAACATTTTAACTACATTTAAATCACAGGACACATTTGAGCACTTACTCCTTGACTTTGAAAGAATATCCGTAGATTCCCTTTAAGTAGATGAAAACTGCTCTGTGAAAACCAGGCATCAATTTCTTATTCACCCATCCGGGGAATTTCCACTTCCCAGGGGCTCTTCCCAGGCTTTTACCTCCCTACCTGCCTGCCTGGGTGTATTTTCCCTCAAATGATGAGACGATGGACCCAGGACCCCATCCAGAAGCAACCTGAGGTGAGAGGTCCTTTGAGGTGGCAACTGAGGAACTTTGACCCCAGGGCACCATGTACCCCTAAGCCCGGCGTTAGTGATTTTTCTCATTTCCACTGAAAGCGCTGGCTCGCTTGCGACGGGAATATCAAGTGTTACCACGGCTGCCGCAGCTGCGATCCATTATTTCCAGTGGCAGTGGAAATCCATTGAGAGATCTCTCGGGAGATTGTGCAAAATGCGGTGGTGGGTTGGATATTAACCCTTGCCACCGCTGGAGCTAAGACTTCCGGCAAAGCCCGAATTTTACTGGTCAGCTGCTGCCAAGTTGGAGAAAAAAAACAGACTTCATCCCCGGCAAGCTCCATTCTGAGATGGAGAGCCAGGGCCTCCTAATGCAAGGCCAGGCCCCTTGGAAGCCCTTTGTCTGCCTTTGACAGTTTCACACCCCGCCGTGTCTGTTTCTTAGGAGTCTAGAAAGCTTTCTAGGAGGGGAAGCCTCTGATGAGGAATGCAGCACAGTTCTGACCAACCGGACGCCTTTTTCTTTACAGTTCAATACGTACTTAAAAAAGCTGTATTACATTACCAGGCACACTTACATTTTCCTCAATATTTCTACAGCTTCTTTTCCCCCTTCCCTTGGTTTGAAATGTCTATTATTTTGCTTTATTTATTTTTAGGGAAATTGGTAACCTAGACCCCTATTTACAGTATTCTCTGTGAATGATAAAAGTCCTGACATGCACACAGAAATAACAAATGCAAAAATGACTCTGCTCAGACTATTTTTGTTCAGTTGCTAAGTCACGTCCAACTCTCTGTGACCCCATGGACTGTGGCATGCCAAGTTTCCCTATCCTTCACCATCTCCCAGAGTTTGCTCAAACTCATGTCCATTGAGTCAGTGATACCATCCAGCCCTCTCATCCTCTGTTGTCCCCTTCTCCTCCTGCCCTCAATCTTTCCCAGCATCAGTGTCTTTCCCATTGAATCGGCTCTTTGCATCAGCTTCAACAACAGTTCTCCCAATGAATGTTCAGGGTTGATTTCCTGTAGGACTGTCTGGTTTGGTCTCCTTGCTCAGACTATTCACAAGGTTAAATAATTTCAGGCTTGTGATGCTCACATTATAATTCTATGAATTTATATGTTGGGTCATCCTGTTGGTTGAAGTTAGATAATTCCATTTTGACATAATTTCTGCACTTTAATTACCAGACATTGTCATATGATCTGAAAAGTGGGCTCAAAGCAAGGGATCTCAGCTTTGGCACTGTAATTGGGGCTGGATAATTCTTTGTTGTTGACTATGAGGGCTATGCCATTTCTTCTAAGGGATTCTTGCCCACAGGAGTAGATATAAGGTCATTTGAATTAAATTCACCCATTCCTATCCCTTTTAGTTCACTGATTCCTAAGATGTCAATGTTCACTCTTGCCATCTTCTGCTTGACCATGTCCAATTTGCCTTGATTCGTGGACCTAACATTCCAAGTTCCTATGCAATATTGCTCTTTACACCATCAGACTTTGCCCTCAGCACCAGACACAGCCACACCTGAGCGTTGGTTGCACTCTGGCCTCACTGCTTCATTCTTCTGGAGCTAGCAGTGACTCTCCTCCCCTCCTCCCCAGTATCATACTGGACAGCTTCTGACCTGGGGGGCTCATCTTCTGATGTCATAACTCTGCCTTTTTGTACTGTTCATGGGTTTCTCAAGGCAAGAATACTGCAGTGGGTTACCCTTCCCTCCTCCAGTGGACCTCGTTTTGTCAGAACCCTTCCCTGTGACCCGTCTGACTTGGGTGGCCCTGCAGGGCGTGGCTCACAGCTTCATTGAGTTATGAAAGCCCTTTTTTCACAACAAGGCTGGGATCCATGAAGAGGGTCGTCCTGTTCATTGTAGGGCTTTGCAGCATCCTTGTCCCCCACCCACTAGAGGCCCGAGATACCCCTTCCCCCAGCTGTGGCAATCAAACATGTCTCCAGACATTGCCAACTGCTGCTTGGGAGTTGGTTTAGAAGAAATGGTTCGGAGGAAAGAGCATGACACACTTCTTTTAAATATCTAGAAACAATATCCGTAGAGCCTAGGATATTCTACTCTCAGGATCTATTAAGTGATCCCTGATCACAAGTCCTAAACTGTTCTGGTTTCTGCCCAGTCTTCACTCTGCCTTTGTTTTCCCCTTTGGTGGACTTCAAAGAGAAACAGCCTCAACCCCTTTCTTTGCCTATAGACTATTCAAATCTTCAGGAAGACTAGTGGTAAAGAGTCTGCCAGCCAATGCAGGAGACATAAGAGATGTGGGTTCTATTCCTGGGTTGGGAATGTCCCCTGGAGGAGGGCATGGCAACCCACTCCAGTGTTCTTGCCTGGAGAATCCCATGGACAGAGGAGCCTGGAGGGCTACCATCCAAGGGATTGCAAAAAGTCAGGTGCAAATGAAGCAAGTAGCACAGCACAGCACAGCATGCTCCATCTTGGGTCCCAGCTGAGGGCTAGCTCTGTCTCAGACTCAGGCTCTCTCTTCTGCTCTGTTGTCCAGGGAAGAAGCACCAGGTGGGAGCAGGTAGAGAATACGGATTACCCAGGAATCGCCCACAAATTGCTACCCTTTCCTCACAGGATGGAAGTAGAACAAACCCATTTCAGGCATCTGGTCTACCCTGCAGTCTACAGCAAGAGCTGCTGCTGCTGCTAAGTCACTTCAGTTGTGTCCGGCTCTGTGTGACCCCAGAGACGGCAGCCCACCAGGCTCCCCCGTCCCTGGGATTCTCCAGGCAAGAACACTGGAGTGGGTTGCCATTTCCTTCTCCAATGCATTAAAGTGAAAAGTAAAATTGAAGTCACTCAGTCGTGTCCGACTCTTAGCGACCCCATGGCCTGCAGCCTACCAGGGTCCTCAGCCCATGGGATTTTCCAGGCAAGAGTATTGGAGTGGGGTGCCATTGCCTTCTCCAAGGCAAGAGAGCTGGTCCCTATTCTTGTCAATCAGAAAAGCATTCTCACACACTGACCTTTTTTTTTTTTTTTTTAACGTGTTTGTCACCAGTTTTATTTACAAAGTATTAGGAGAACAAAAATTTCATATTAAATCACAGTTAACTGCTTCTCTGAAAAGTAGTCTAAATTCCTCCCTTTGGAGAGAGGGTTTCATATGAGATGCTTAATGCATTTAATGGATTCTAAGATATAAAAATCTCTCTTATCAGATGATACTAAACGACAACTATGATCTCGTTTTTGAGGAGGGAAGAACTGCTGCTGCTGCTGTTGTTGCTGCTAAGTCGCTTCAGTTGTGTCCGACTCTGTGCGACCCCATAGATGGCAGCCCACCAGGCTCCCCCGTCCCTGGGCTTCTCCAGGCAAGAACACTGGAGTGGGTTGCCATTTCCTTCTCCAATGCATGAAAGTGAAAAGTGACAGTGAAGTCCCTCAGTCGTGTCTGACTCTTAGCGACCCCACGGACTGCAACCCACCAGGCTCCTCCGTCCATGGGATTTTCCAGGCAAGAGTACTGGAGTGGACTGCCATCGCCTTCTCCAGGAGGGCAGAACGAGACTGACAGTTTGTATTTGAAGGGAAACTCATCTTGGTTCCATCCCACCATCTGTCTCTGCACATCTCTTGCCCTTCAAGCTGAAGTCACTGTTACCAGCTAGCACCGTTTCTACCCAAATTTAGGTTTAGCTTGCTCTCAGACTAGAGGCCCTGAAACTGCTTTCTCAAAGATCCTGTATTCCCACAAGAACAGAACATTGTTAAACAGCAATTTCAGCTGAAAGTTAACAAGGTTTTAAGGTAGTTAAAAAACTGTGAAAGCCTGACTCCCAGTGTGAAATACAAAACCTGTGAAATTCAAATATGCAGGAACGCTTTCATTTACTCAGGGCTGTGATTAAGGCTGAAAATGTTTTCTTTGTTTAAAAGAGAAATCCATAGGCCAGAGTTTAAAGAAATGCAAGATTCTGCAAGTTGTTATTTATTTTTCTCAGGCTAATTATGAGATGAAAATAGTCCAGTGTATATATAGTTGGGTGTTTTCACTTGTATACCCTCTCTATACACTCTTTGTATTTCTCTGTGTGTATGTGTGTGTGTGTATATATATATATATGCTCATATACATGTGTATATATATGCATGTATATTATACTTATATAGGATATATTTACATATTAAGTATAGTTTAGGCCATCTCTGAAAAACACATGTGGAAAGACTTCAGTATGATGAACACACATCGCCTGGGGGTGGAGTGGACAATGTGTGTGTACCTCAAAAAACAAGCTTCAGTCCTCCTCTGGCTCTGGGCACGTGGTCTAGTAACTTTATCAATATTGTTATAAATACTTATCAATATTTCAGCCACTTCTAAGTTTTCTCATATATAATGTTAGAATATGAATGCCCTTATAATTTCTACTTACTCCCCAAATTATAAAAAAAAGTCCTTTTAAAACTGCAAGGTATGTAAAACACATAGAAATAGATACTTATAGAGATATATAGCTAACTCTTTCCCTCCAAGAGAAGACTCTTCTTAACATTTATATTTCATATTCCAGCTAGGTAAAATTTTTGTTTGATGTTGTTGTTTAGTTGCTAAGTTGTGTCCAGCGATCAAACCCACGTCTCCTGCACTGGCAGGCAGATTCTTTACCACTGCCCCAGCTGGGAAGCCCAAGCTTTGTGTAACTAGCATTTAAAATTAGTTACTAAAAGTATAATTCTGAATGATCTAATGAAGTATCCATCTGAACCACCAGGGAAGATAGTACACATACATACTATATACATACTATATGTGAAATATAGATATTGATATGTGTGAAAGATATATATTGACATAGATGAGATGTATACGCAGTTCATGTGAACACATATGGGAAAAAATGAGCACTCCGGATATATCTTGGAGGTAGAATTATGGGTCATTTAAAAATTATTTTATATTGGTATTTATATTTTCTGAATGGTCTGCAATCAATGCTTATTATTTTACAATTGGAAAATAAATTGATGTTTTTAAAAAATGCTATAATCTTAAAAATGAAGAAAAAAATTAAGTTAGAACATAAAAATATCGAGATTTGAGGTGCTAATTCTAGAACAGATTGAAGTATGAAAGTGATATATATGTATTTCTACTCCAAGTGTGTTTTGAAGTGTTTAAGTGAAAACTGAAGTTGGAAACAAACAAGGACACGCACCCACACAAGTAGGATCCTGGCAAACGAAGGGAGTAAAGTGGAAAAATCTTAAAATGCTTCTCAAAATTAGAAGCTTCGGGATATGATGTTTTCCCAAAGAGCTTAATTTCTTTTATAGGTATTGAAGCCACGACAAAAAGGTTTCATTTTCTACTTTAATGGATATATTTTATTCGAAAATCGAGAACTTTAAGGTATACGGAGACTCACACATGTAAAATTATGATTTCTCTATTTAGGGGAGGTAAAATATTTTCATTTTTACCCTCACTGCATTGGCAAAAATAAGCAGATCTTTTCTGCTTTCAAAAATTGTGTAAATATGACAGAAAAACATACAGCTGTCACTGGAAAATATTGATAAAAACCATCCAGTGACGTTTCTTTGAATTCTAGAGATAATAAATACAAATGGTCTCATTTGAAAGACTTTTATTTGCCATCTAGCTTTTTGTTTAAGTGTAATTTTTATAGGCTTAATGTTTAGGGGTTAAATTGCAGACTCTATGGGAATATTGCCCTTACTGGTCTCCGATTTTTTTTTTTTTTTAATCACTAATGAATCCAAAAAGTAGAGGTGGGAGGAGGGGCCACATATGGTGGCAATACACTTTAATTAAGTGCAATAATTCCTCTTTTCCTGAGGTAGCTGTGCTAAGACACATTTCTCTTCGGAGATTTACATTCTGGGGAATCTAGTTTTCAGGAGGGCCATCACGCTGATCTGTGGAATTCCACTGCCCTCTGTCGGATTACTGTGAAAGTTCAGCTGGACTGCCTTCTAAGATCAGAAATTTGGGGTTCAGTTTCTTAGTTTTTGGAATTCCCAACTTTTAATATAAATCTTCTGACCATACGATATTTTGAAAATATGTGGAGTTAAAGACTTATGAGTTTCCTAACAGGAAGCTTCACTCAAAAACATATCTTGGAAAGCAGCTTAGATTTTTATCTTTTTATGAGTAAATAGTACTTAGAAAAGCTTTTGCCTACTAGGAATTAAACACTTTTCAAAATCGTCTTTGAAATAGGGCAAGTGGAAAATATAATAATTTACGAAAACTAATACCACAGTATTTAAAAAAAATTTTTTTAGCAATCATAGAGACTGAATTCTTTGAAAAATTACAATTTATTAAAATCTGCAATTCATTTTTGAGTAGCTTTCAATGATAAATTTCCCAACATTGACCCTTATTCCATGGAGGAACTTTGGAGATGAATGCCTTTGATCTGCACAGCAGATGGTGTTCTGCACGCTTCTAGCGCAAATCCTCCACAAATATACAACAAGAAGTGACCTGGAAAAGTCACCTCGGAGAGGAGGAAAGAAGTGGCCAGAGGTGGACGCGAAAGGGCACAGAGCTATCTGGCTGGAAGTATTGTTACTGATTGGATGTCAGCTTTTCATTCGTTGGATGGTGCTTTTCAGCCAAAATCTGAAAATCTCTCCTCCCTTTTCAACATCTGGTTTAGCCATTCCTGGAGAGACAAAACAGCCCTTTCTCTCTCATCCCATCTATTAAAATGTACCTAGGTCCTGAGACAGAAATGAATGACCGTGTCAGTACTGAATAGTTCCACTCCAGTATTCTGCTAGAAATAAGTCTAATGTCCTAAAGCCAAAATATTACAGTAGGACGCTCTTCGACAGTGCAATTGATGGAAAATTAACTTGGTTTCCTGCTATGTCCCATGAAGTCATTTGTCATATCAAAATACATGAAATATTATAATCAGTTCAATTTATTTATTTAAAGAACAAAATAATAATTGAAGCCCCATATTTGATCCCATCATGGCTGTTAAATATTTTAATTTATAATAAATTATTTTTAACCATTTTTCTGTAAAGTATTTTCAAACAGTACATATCATATTAAATACATAAGGGGACCTGAGTTTGAATTCATTTATAGTGCTTAAATATTGCAATATAAGTTTAATCGTTTATGATGACACATATTTTAATAATAAAGACTTCTTTAAAAGCTTAGTCATTATATGCCTCTTTGTGTAAAATTTCCTAAAATATTTAAAACTCTTTCAATAATATGAAATCTTGGTCTGAAAAACTAGTTTCATATCTAGTGAAACTATTTTATTCCCCCATTTAACTGAAATACAACAAAGAAGAAAAGAGTGAGAATATATTTAGCAAAAATCTATTTACCCCTGTAAGTTGTTAGTACATTTGTAGCTATACAAGAATATAATTGACATATCATATACAAGTATTGTCATTGTTACAGGAAAAAGATACTGATGTATTTAGTTTTAAAGAAAAGGCTAACTCCTAAGTTGTGAGTTATAATACAGACTACTGTGTGTCCCTACAAGCACATGCTTTTCATATGTATGGTTAATGAGGTCGATATGTAAATTGAGACATTGTCAATAATATTATATAAGTGTAAAAATGTCTAACCTCATGTGCAATTTTAAATATTTATTATGACATAAAGATTGATAGTTACTACACAGCTGATAAAACTGATTTAAATACAAAATATTATTGTTCAAAAATGTGTGAGATCAGAATTCATGAATATTCTAAAAATATTTTTACTGAAATTTACCTAAATCACTTTTGTTTAAAAATCCAACTTGTTGTCAAATGGGAAAGCATTTTATTTGGTGTCTGTTATAAAACAGAATAAGAGAAAATCCACTAATAAAAGGTTTCCAAGATCTCTAATAATTATTAAAGAAAGAAGATAAATAAATCATATCTTTTTTCTATGATTAACCTAGAAGTTGTCTTTGCGCAAGTGTTTTGTTTTGTTTTTTCTCCTACATCTAACTTAGTAATCTATGAACTATAATGATATATTCTAACTATATAGTCAAGACTTCACAGCCTGGGGAGGAGCAGAAACTCCAGCATGTCTAACTTTTCACTACCTTATAGAACACTGCTTCATGTAACAGCGAATTTCTAAGAAATTTTGATCAAGCTGTGACTCGGAAGAGCTAGGTTAGACTGAAGAGTTTTTAGTTTTTCCTCCTACCTTGTCATTCTCCTGTTCTAGAGATATGTCTAAATATAATCCTAGACTTCACCCTATGTGCTGACGGTACTTGATAATAACTTATTGTCTACCATATTGCTGATCCATTTCTTTCAGGAGTTCTAGGGTATAAAAGTCGTGTCCGACTCTTCGCGACCCCATGGACACCAGGCTCCTCCGTCCATGGGATTTTCTAGGCAAGAGTACTGGAGTGGGTTACCATTTCCTTCTCCAGAGAATCTTCCTGACCCAGGGATCGAACCCAGGTCTCCCGCATTGTAGACAGATGCTTTACCGTCTGAGCCACCAGGGAAGTCAGGATATAAAAGTAGAGTGCTACCAATTCCTGTAAAAATGGGAATTTCTATGCTGGGCTGTCCCTAAAGCTGACACAGGTCATTTTCTTTCTTGCCCTATTTGTCCATCTTGGTCTTGTGAGCACATGGATTCTTGGTGTCAAAACTACATTCGTGTCTAGGTCCATGCTGTTTCCAATTAAAATTGAACCCAACAGATAATGAGAAGGGCTTCCCTGATAGCTCAGCAGTGAAGAATTTGCCTACAATGCACGAGACACAAATTCAAGCCCTGGGTTGGGTAGACCCCCTGAAGAAGGAAATGGCAACCCACTCCAGTATTCTTGCCTGGGAAATCCCACAGACAGAGGAGCCTGGCAGCCTACAGTCTGGAGTTGCAAAAATCAGACATGGCTTAGTGACTAAGCCACCACCAGATAATGAGACCATAATACTAAAAATGCTCTTCCTTCATTTCAGTCAAGAGAGATGATGATTTTTCTAGAGGAACTTTCTGAAACCAATTCTTTCAAGCCAGACACTGCATTTGGCCCTTGAAAGCATCCTCTCATATGATCTTGTTAATAGTTTAGCAAGTCATTACCTTTAGTTCCATTTCACACATGAAGAAACTGAGGTTTCAGCAAAGGAGGCAACTTGCCAAGGAAAATACAGCAGAATTGAGACACAGCCTTTTCCCACAACAACCGCTTCACTGCCCTTATCTTCCTCTATTTTTCCCATTTTCTCATCAAAATCTCTTCTCCCCCTCCCCATCAAAAAGCCTCAATCAATTGTTTTACTGAGGATATTTTAGACCTTTCAGATAATGCCTATACCCCTTATATAGATATGAAATACAAATTTAGTAGGAAAAGAGTGTATTCTTAGAAGTAGAATTCCAAGAACAAATTTGTTAGGCCAGATTAAACATGAGTGCCTTCCAAATTTATGTCCTTATTCAGCCCTATGTATTGGCATCGATGTCTCTGGATTATAACGAACTTATCATGAGTCTTGCCATCTTTCTTAACTCATGACAAGTCTACTGTTTCAAAAAAAAAAAGAAAAAACCCTCCTTATGAGCACCATATTCACCTATATTGCTCTGGCATCCTTAGAAATCTTAGCACCACCCTGAATCATTTCTGGATACTGAGTTAGTTTGACCACTCTACTTTTTTATTTGAGCTACGTATAACCACTAGTGAAATCATACACTTTTACCAGCTTTTCTTAGAGCCCCAGGTGTGGTGAAGTTGTGGATATAGAAATCCGATGGAAAGTATTTTCTTGTGGGCCATACTAATGACTCAACAGGTAAGGAATCAGCCTGCAACGCAGGAGACAGGGGTTCAATCCCTGGGTCGGGAAGGTCCCCTGGAGAAGGAAGTGGCACCCCACTCCAGTGTTCTCGTCTGGAAAATCCCACGGACAGAGGAGCCTGGCGGGCTGCAGTCCATGGGGTCCCGAAGACTCGGCCACAACTGAGCACACATTCTTGTACATGGTGGTCTGGAGTCAGTGCTTTAGCTTCCTGTTTCTGGGACACCATCTTTGGCTCTTTGGTGCTTCCTGACCAGTTTGCGATGACTGGGGGTTACTCAGTGATCCAGTGCTTGCATTTCAGCCCCGGAGACGCCCCCCAGGCCTCTGATAGATGCCCCTGAGGCAGAGCTGGAGGGCAATGCTCTTCCACCCTCAGAATATATACCATTTAAATAGTTAAATCTACATATCATGGCAGACTATCATTATGCCAACTTTAATTTTGAAATTGGCCATTACTTGAAAGGGCAGGTAATTTTGTTTGTTGGGGGTGGGGGTTGGGCATGGGGTGATGTCAAACAGCAAACTCAAATTTACAGGAGCTGGGTAGAGCTCATCCTAATATCTCACTGCCCTTTTTACACAGGATATATTGAAGACCATTAACAGGATTTTTTAACCTAAAAAAGTTTTTTTATTATAAAATATCTTCTTGTTGGTGTATGGCAAAAAACCACCACAGTACTATAATTATCCTCCAATTAAAATAATTTTTTAAAAAGATGATCAAGGCAGTATTTTTCAAAAAACATTATATATATACGCATATATATGTGTGTGTGTGTGTGTGTATCTTCCCAGGACTTCCCTGGAGGTCCAGTGGTTGAGAATTGTCTTTCAATAGAGGGTGCAAATTAAATCCCTGGTCAGGGAGCCCCAGAGGCCTTGCAGCCAAAAACCAAAACACAAAACAGAAGCAATGCTGTAACAATTCAATAAAGACTTTAAAACTGGTCAACAGCAACGAAAAAATCTTTTTAAAAAATAAAATATCTTCTTACTGGATAATATCTCAATAGTACTTAGAATTTAACAATATGTTGGGCAATTTCTAAAACCATAATTATTTAGGATTCATTTGCTCTGTTTCATTCTTTACAATACCAGGCACTCAAAGTTGCCATTTCAAACATGCCCTATTTTATTGTACTATTGCTTCTAAACTATCTTTATCTATAAAGAAACAATAAAATTGAAGTTAAAATATTGTTTTCAGGCTCATAATCCAAAAAAAAAAAAAAGAGCTTAATCTAATTTTACTATCAATATCAGTGAAACAAGTGTATTGCTAGTACTCTTTTTGGGCAAATATATCTTGTGCCTAATATTACTTTCTGTCTAATTCCAACGTTGACAGACTCAGTCGTTTGCTTGGGAGATTTCTTATGAATTTATATCATTGGTTATAAGTAGGACATGGAAATAAGAACAAAGAGCAGAATAATCTATCAATCTTTACAAACAGAAGAGATGACTGCTTTCAGAAAAGCTCTCCTATGGTACTGACAGCTTATATCACGTGCTCTACCACTGGTAGCTCAGAGGCAGCGTATGTCAACAAGACATAGTAAATTATATTAAAGACAAAAACTTTGAGATGCTTTTGTGAACTCTCAGGGAGATTAGCAAGACCCTGTCTGCTCCGAGGAGCACTACGCTTCATCAGAACCAGCTAACTTGTTTCCCCAAGATTGCTAAGCACACTTTACTATTTGTAGAGAAAGATTCTCAGACAAGGGGATCTCCTTTTCTAAATGGTTGCCATGGTTTTATCGTGTTTGTTTTGTGTTTTCCTGGCACATGGATTAAATTATCAGAGCGAAGAGGAAATGGAGATGGTAACAATCCAATAATGCTCTTCGGTGAAGAGCGTTTAACATTCAGAAACCATTGACGTTTAATTTCTGCCTCATTAGAACCAGGAGAGCAGGGAGCTGATTTAGGAATGCTGCAGCTTGTTCTGAAACATCAGGGTGTTTTTCTTGAAACAGAAGGTAGTAATCAATGAAAAGTATTCAGTGTGGTTCAGTTCCTCTAATACTTTCCTGGTGTTAGTCAAACCACTATTGCTTTGCACCTTTTTTTTTTTTTTTTAAACTCTTTAAGGTCACATCTGTTAGGGCACATAATGGTTTTTAATCACACTTTTCTAAATGACTAGAACACAAGTATGCTAGGGGCGCAGCACTTAAATCGAAGCCTGATCCCTGTTGTAGGATATTTGGGTCGTGATTTTCTGGAGGATTGAATGCAAAATGGCAGAGACCTCTGCCGAACTCATGCCAGTTGATATACAGCTGAACAATCAAATGCAGGCCCACCCCCTCCTCTGAGTAAGTCTCCTTTCCCAAAGGAGGATTGCGGAGAACACACTCTCAATTTGGGGGAAGCAAGGAAGGCTAGAATCATATATTATCTTTACAGACCCTTCTGTTCAATTCCAAAGGCCTCTAATGTACCTCAAATCCACTCCGGATCAGTTTCAACCAAATTATAATACGTATTCACAGGACGGTGCTTTTTTCCCCCAAATTTGAATTAGGTGCTAAAAACAAGTTTTTCTTCTTTTTCAACTTATATTTAACTGGAGTCACTGATGATGTGCTATTGATTTTTGCTGTAAAGCTTGGAGCAAAACCCTATACTATATGGTCCACTTATATCATCAACTATAGACATGCTTATATTTAAGGAAACCACCTTTGCTTTCAGAAGCCCTTTATGTTCTAGGCACATGAACAAAAAGAAAGAAGTGATATCTATTTAGAGATCCATTTTATTCAATAAGTAAGATTGGGCAGTAAGAGGATAGCAGTTACAATCAATAAGAACCCCATTGTTGTGGAGCTTCTACTCTAAATATTCCGATGGACCAGAAAATGAAAACAAACTAGCTGATGTTGGATGCTGGTAAATGCCATAGAGTTGGACCATAAAGAAGGCTGCGTGCCGAAGAATTGAGGCTTTCCAGCTGTGGTGCTGGAGAAGACTCTTGAGAGTCCCCTTAGCAAGGAGGTCAAGCCAGTCACTTCTAAAGGTGATCAACTCTGAATATACACTGGAAGGACTGATGTTGAAGCTGAAGCTCAATACTTTGGACACTTTATGTGAAGAGCCAACTCATTGGAAAAGACTATGATGCTGGGAAAGATTGAGGGCAGGAGGAAAAGGGGACTTCAGAGGATGAGATGATTAGATAGCATCACCGGCTCAATGGACACGAGCAAAATCCAGGAGATAGTGAAGGACAGGGAAGCCTGGTGTGCTGCAGTCCATGGGGGTCACAAAGAGTTGGACACTACTGAGCAACTGAATAGCAACAAAATTAATGTTTAAATTTTGAAAAATTATCCCAAATAATTGGGTTCTGGTTCAATGCTTTGATCATTTATTTATGACCTAGTGTTTGGAAGACATGTACTATTTTGGGCAATAGTGATTCTAAGATGAAAGTCATTCTCAAGAATTTAAAAGGGGAGAGAAAAGTCAGCTATCAGAAGAGAGTGTTAGTTGCTCAGTCGTGTCCGACTCTTTGCAACCCCATTGACTGTAGCCCGCCAGGCTCCTCTGTCCATGGGGTTTCCCAGGCAAGAATCCTGGAGTGGGCTGCCATCTCCTACTCCAGGGATGGATCCCACCTATGGATCCAACCTGGGTCTCCAAAGGCAGTGTTATAAATACTCTTCGTAAGGTAAGGGTGTGTGAGTCTCTGAGAAGCAGGTGGGGCTCCTGAAGTGAAGAGCGCAGAGAAGGCCCTGCTGCCAGCCTGAGGGTCAGAAGTGGGAAGGATGCAGGCAGGGGTCTCACTGGAGGGGACTGAACTGAATTGGATGGAGAACGCAGAGTCACACGGAAGGACGGACTTGCTGAGAACGGGGTGAATGGGGCAGGAGAAGGGAAATGCGGGCAGAGGAGACAGCAGAAGCGAGGACAGAGAGGGGAGATGACAGAGTGCTTACAAACACACCGGGTTGGCCAAAAAATTCCTTTGGGCTTTTCCATAGCATCTCAAGGAAAACCCCAAAAGACTCTTCGACCAGTCCAATGTATACAGACATAATATGAGGCTTCCCTGGTGGCTCAGATGGTAAAGAACCTGCCAGCAAGGCAGGAGACCCAGGTTCGATCCCTGGATTGGGAAGATCCTCTGGAGACGGGAAGGGCCACCCACTCCAGTATTCTTGGGAGAATCCCATGGACAGAGGGGCCTAGTGGGCTACAGTCCATGGGGTCACAGAGAGTCGGACACGACCGAGCAACTAACACTACTAACACTTGCACTTATATATATACACACACTTATTAAAGAGATAAGTAGAACAATTTGTTTGCATATTCTCTTCAATCCAATGCACATTTTCAAAACCAAAAGCCATTCTTTAGGATTATGTATTTTTACACTTGGATTAGCTTTTTTCCAAGACGTTCAGCTTCAGCCAGATTGTCTTTCCATTATTTATTTCTGTGGCTGTTTGCACACCTAGCAGAGATTAAGCAGGAGAAATAAAGAAAATGGAGCAGATCTTTTTCCTGATTCCTACTTAACCGATTGACATGGCAGGAATTTTGATCAGCAGTTTAAATCAGATTATAAAGTAACCTGATAGATATTCCAGTCAACTAAAAGACAAGAGATCCTCGGCCATCCTTAAACAAAATGTTCTCTCAAGAGTAACTTTGTTCCTAAGAAATAGTAAGTAACCTAGCCAAAAAATGCAATAACTCATATTAACTGCCACCAAACAACTCAAGTTTGAAGGGTTCACTCTTTTTCATAATCTTGTGAACATTTGTAAAACCTCATTCCTAGTTATAAGACTTCTTTGTCTTAAGGAAAACACCTACTTGTTTTGGTGTTACAACAAATAAATTGATCAGAAACATGTACACTGATTCTTATCACTTTCTTTAAATCTACTGCAGAATTCCTTGCTTTGGGTAGCATCTTCTGCAGCTGGCAGACACTATCCTGGCTTTAATTACTGACCCACGTCTACAATGATGACTCTGCAATCTTTTTTTTTTTTAACTTTGAAGATGAAAATCACTAATAACAGGAAGAAATGGATGGAAGCCATCAGCCAGTAAGTGGTTCTGCTTCTTAAAACTTATGCAGCCTCTTTGACGTGACCCTATCGCTTCATCAAAATAACTCTAAGTTTCAGCTGAAACAAAATAATCCTGCTTATCATCTGCCATGTGAAAACATCCACAAGCATCTGATTTATAAATACTGACAAAGGAAGAAACGGAATGAATTTATTTAAAACTATGAACTTGTTTTTGAGATGAAGCCACATTACTTGTATGAAGCAGACAGAAAAGCCACGGGGCTTCTTTAACAGGAAATCAGGCGTAGGTCCATGTGAATGGAGTTTCTTAAAGACAACTGACAGGTTAATGATACTAAGAATTGTGCCAGTAGCTGCATTTAATTCCAGAATCTTATGGGTGCATTTTCAACTGATATCCTTTAAATAACCTGTAATTTTTCAGTGTGAAAATCTCTATTATAACAGGGAAAATTGAGGAAGACACTTATTAAAGAGAAGCAGCAGCACATGTGGTATTATTTTTACAGGCTTTCCGTGTGTTGATATAAAGTAATACATTTGAGTCAAACATCATCTGGGTGAGTAGTTAAAGTGAAATCCGATAGGACTTTGCAATGCGGCCGGACGGGCTGTCCAATTAGCAAAATGATTAGCCAGGCTAATATCAACAGACCCATTGCCGTGTCAACTTGACATTATATCTCTACACAGATTTCAGCCTTTACTTAGGACTTCTGACCATGATCCCTATAACTTTTGAAGAAGTGCCATCCGTTGGGTTTCTATTGGAGAGAAACAACTGTTTCTTCTATAACATAAAAATACTTCAACAGTTTTTCAAAATTTGGAAGATTTTGCTTTAATATTTGTGTGTGTGTATATATATATATGTGTGTTAGAGATATATATATATATATTATATAGTTATATTGTCAGGACTTCTCTGGTAGTCCAGTGGTTAAGATTCTATGTTCCCAGTGCAGGGGGCCTGGATTCAAACCCCTGGTCAGGGGACTAAATTCAGCATGCCACAACTAATTTTATATAGATTTATATATATATATATAATTATATGGAAGAATTGATGCTTTCAAGCTGTGGTGATGGAGAAGGCTCTTGAGAGTCCCTTGGACAGCAAGGAGATCAAATAAGTCAATCCTAAAGGAAATCAAACCTGAATATTTATTGGAAGAACTGATGCTAAAGCTGAAGCTCCAATACTTTGGCCACCTGATGCGAAGAGCTGACTCATTGGAAAAGACCCTGATGCTGGGAAAGATTGAGGACAGGAGGAGAAGGGGGAAACAGAGGATGAGATGGTTGGATGACATCACTGACTCAATGGACATAAGTTTGAGCAGACTCCAGGAGATGGTGAAGGACAGGGAAGCCTGGCGTGCTGCAGTCCATGGGGTTGCAAAGAGCCAGACACGACTTGGCAACTGAACAACAGCATCAGTAAGCATGCTATCTAGAGATAAATACTTTTAAATGTGTACTGATTCACACACATGTATATATACACACATATTATTACATGCCTATATAAATGTGTGAATGTACAAATTCAGAAAATAAACAAATGTGTAACATACAAATTAATCGCTGTATCTAACTTCTGTCAAAAATATGTGTATTAAGAGTTGCTTTTTATAATTAGTGGGAATTCTTGTAAAGAGTACAGACTCATGGAGATATTTCAAAATTATATTTTAATATATAACCCACTCTGACTTTTAAACATATTTTTAAATAATTATTTTATTAGGAATCTTTACTCAGTTATATTAGCAAAGCTGTTTTTCTGGATTTTAATGCTGTGGAGTGTATACAGTTGAACATAACAGTGCTTCAGTATTATTTTTTCTTACAATGGTTCTTCTTCGAGCTTAATTTAATAAATTTGATAGACTATCTTTAATTAATTTATAAAGGCTTAATTTAATAAATTAGATAGACTATCTTTAATAGAGATCTGTGCAAAATTATGTATAAAATGTCTTCTAAGAAGAGCTGATATAATAAGAATTTGGCTATGTTGAGCAACTACTTTGGAAACTAACCCAGTTGAATGGGACTTCATTATTATGACCCCTCAAGCCTGCCTGCAATGTCCACATGAATATAATAGACTACAGATTTTTCCTCCCTAAGATCTTCTCAGGACGGAGATATATTTAACCACTTTGGTAGCTGTACCAAATCCAAATCATTTTGCTTTTATTTCTATAATTGCTTTTATATCCTTGACTAGTATTTATCATTTTTATAATATAAATTTATTTATTTTAATTGGAGGCTAATTCCTTTACAATATTGTATTGAAGTATTTATCATTTTTTAACTTAATTGACATCCCCAAAGTAGATGCTGTAAAGTATTTTTGCCCTTTCGGTTAAAATATTACTTTTTCATGTTGTATATGAAGAGCATGTTTATTTGCAGCCTTTTTTCCTGATCCAAACTTAGTTGTTCTCTGCTAGTAAATTTGCTCTCAAGTGCAATTAAACTCAAGTTAAATGAGTCAGTTTCACTGTTTTTAAGCAATAGAAAGAGTAACAGTTTTTAGTCTGTATTTATCAAAACCAGTCTTGTGCAAATTCCACTTGTGTCGGGTATATGAGTTGTTCGTTAGCTGATCTTTTTAAATTAAAAACCTGTTTGTAAACATGAAAACTCACATAAGGCTGCATACAAATCCTTTTTAATTAATATTTTCCCAAAAGTAGTTTCATTTGCACTGTTCCAGCAAAGATGACTCCGTCGGTCACAGTCTGCTAAGACAGGGTTCAAAGTGTACTCCTAGACAATGCACAGAAAAGAAAGGCCCTGAATTCATGCCCTGGGTCTTATTTAGAAGACAACATGATATATTTCGTTGTTAGGTAACAAAAATCTATATTGTTTAAAATGTCTGTAAAGCGAGTTCTTTTTTTTTTTTTGTCCCCCCTAAAGTGACATTGACTGAAATCTCTCCATAAAGAGAATTAGCCTGTTGCTTCTAGTTCAAATGCATACCCCTCCATTTCCTCTAATTTTATACAATGTAAATAAATACTCTGTGCTGCGCAGAGGCTACTGAAAAACGCTGAATGCCTATCATGTGATCTAAATAAGGCCTCTTGAATAAAGAATTACCTCTGAGCTAAGGAAAGTCATAGTTGCTAAGCAGAAAGGTCAACAAGAGCAAGTGGGCTTTTTCCTGTATTTGTCTGTGAGAATAAACATATGGAAGAAAATGTCCTTCTATAAAAGAATTCAAACAAAGCAAAAGTCTTCAGAAAATAGATTGCCGTGGAAAGTTTATTTAAACTTAAGACTCCCGCATGGAATTAGCCATGTTAGACAGCATTGAATTGAATGAATAATTCCATTCCAATATGATCCACTTTCCTTTAATTTCTGTGAGTAATGTTTGGAATATTTGTGCCCAGTAGAATACGAGACATTTCAACATCAGCAAATTGAGCATGAGAAATCAGACCCCGAAGAAATGGACCCACAACTTCAGTGCTAATCAGACATGTACAGACTCAGATCAAAGAGAAAGGGGAAAGGTAATATCTGAAGTTGAAAAAAGGAAAAAGGATTTCAGATGGCTAGCATTCATTAGAATCTCATGAATTCTGTGATTCAAAATTTATATTTCAAAATTTGTTTTTATATAGAACATTTTATGATTTTCATAGTATTTCACAGGCACATGAAAAGCAAAATGAACAGCTAGATTGTCGGCTTGAGAATATCTAAATTTGTGACTCTAAGAGATTGCAACCAATTTCTTTCCCAAGCGGACATGCTTTATCTTTCTCCTGATCTATTCTAAGCAATCTGTGTTACTTTGTTCCTAACATATAATTCTTTGTGGGTTTTGACCAACCTTTGTAATAAACGATGTACCTAAATAAGGCTCTCTGGGTCAAATTTCTCCATGTACCCATAACAAATTAATTATAGTTTAGACATATTGAAAACTTTCAGTAGTACTAAAAGAATTAAACCCAAAAGGTAACGGAATGCTAGAATCTAGAATGATACTAATTTGTTCAAAGAGCTGGCTTTTGTAAGCTACTATATAGACACTATATCTAATAAAGAACATGGAAAAGGAAAAAAATAACTTTCTCTCCTTCTTTTTCTCCAAGGTGCTTTTTTACTTAAGGATCTAGAAGAATCTAGATTAGCTACAAACAGTCAGAAAATAGGGTATCCTGTTTAGGACAGATAGCAATACATCTACAAGTTATAGCCACCACAGTTAAGAAGGATCTGTCCTAGGAGATAGAACAACATATTACTAAACTAGTGCTTATATTGTTTTTCAAGTCTTTATTGAATCTGTTACAATATTTTTTTTGTTTTTGTTTTTTGGCCCCAAGGCGTGTGGGATCTTAACTCCCTGACAGGGGATCAAACCTACACCTTGTTCACTAGAAGCTGAAATCTGAACCGCTAGGGCACCAGAGAAGTCCCACTAACCTATATTGTTTTAAAACGTGTGACACTCACACAAGAATACATGTATCAGTGAACCATGTAGAAGGGATGTCTCACATGTCATCCAGGTGGATATCAGAATTTAGTTACTCTGTTAAGGGTGGAGTGGCAAAATCGGTAGAAAAATAAATGACCAGCCAATAACTGTACAGGACTTGGAACATTTTGAACAACCTACTGTCGGAGCATCACGTGTGTACCAAAATAAATGGAACTCACACCTGGGTATGTGCTACTCTAATTAAAAGCCTGAAGCATGAACACGTTCAGTAATATTATAAAGGTACAGTTAAGGTATAGAGGTGGTCTAGAGGAGAAAGAGTGGGTCAGATAAAAAAAAGAATGGGTCAGATAAAAAGTCTCATAAATCCATGGATGCCCCATCTGTCTTACTTCTTTTTTTTTTTAAACTATTTTATTTTTACTTTATTTTACTTTACAATACTGTATTGGTTTTGCCATACATTGACATGAATCCACCACGGGTGTATACAAGATCCCAATCCTGAATCCCCCTCCCACCTCCCACCCCATACCATCCCTCTGGATCATCCCCGTGCACCAGCCCCAAGCATCCTGTATCCTGTATCAAACATAGACTGGCACTTCGTTTCTTACATGATAGTATACATGTTTCAAAGCCATTCCCCCAAATCATCCCACCCTCTCCCTCTCCCCCAGAGTCCAAAAGTCTGTTCTATACATTTGTGTCTCCTTTGCTGTCTTGCATAAAGGGTCATCATTACCATCTTTCTAAATTCCGTGTATATGTGTCAGTATACTGTATTGGTGTTTTTCTTTCTGGCTTACTTCACTCTGTATAATCGGCTCCAGTTTCATCCATCTCATTAGAACTGATTCAAATGTATTCTTTTTAATGGCTGAGTAATACTCCATTGTGTATACGTACCACAGCTTTCTTATCCACTCATCTGCTGATGGACATCTAGGTTGTTTCCATGTCCTGGCTATTATAAACAGTGCTGCGATGAACATTGGGGTACATGTGTCTCTTTCAATTCTGGTTTCCTTGGTGTGTATGCCCAGCAGTGGGATTGCTGGGTCATAAGGCAGCTCTATTTGCAATTTTTTAAGGAATCTCCACACTGTTTTCCATGGTGGCTGTACTAGTTTGCATTCCCACCAACAGTGTAAGAGGGTTCACTATGTCTTACTTCTGAACAATAACTATTTTCAACCGTATGAAGAAGACTGGTGATTGGAGGAGGGGAGGGGCCTCTTCCCGGCAGAAGAAAGAGTTGTGAAGGCAGGTACGTATAAATGAGCGTGATGTCCTTAAGCCCCTACAGGTTGTGTGTTAAGAGGTGATGGGGTTCCCTGGTGGCTCAGTGATACAGAATCCGCCTGCCAACTCAGGAGACACGCATTCGACCCCTGATCTGGGAAGATCCCACCTGCCTCGGAACAGCTCAGTCTGTGAGCCACAACTCTTGAGACTGTGCTCGAGAGCCCACGGGCCACAACTCCTGAAGGCCACATGCCTGGAGTCTGTGCTCCGCAGCAGGAGAAGCCCCTGCATCGTGGCGAGAGAGCCGCCCCATTCTCTGCAACTAGAGAAGAGTCCACGCAGGAGCAAAGACCCAGCACAGCCCAAAACACGTAGGCAAAGAAAAAGAGATGGTAGTGTGGCAGGGCACGGGGAAGGTTAGCAGTGGGAGATGAAATTGGAAATCACCCAAGGCACTGTCTACAATGCTCACGCTCGGGTGGGACTTTCTGCTTCAGCTCCCTTTCTGACTTGTTGAAGGGTTTTCAACTGACTACAGACACGTTCATGTTCCAGTTGGTTCAAGATATTGATGGTGGAAGCATGCATGAAGGTTTCTTCAGGGGTGCTGCTGGAGGCTGAGGTGCCAGCCAGGAGGTGGTCGTCTGTGAGAATGATGTCAACAGCCTGAACTAAGCATGCGAATGAAGGGAGTGGCTGTCTCTAGAGAGGAGGAAGAGATGTGCTTATGAAATTTCCTGGTCCTTCCTTTATATCCATCATGAGTTTTAGGACTTACATATCCCTCAAGTGTGATTTTATACTATAAAGCATTCAAGAATTTGACCACATCCTTAAGGTATTAAAATGTGTTCCAAGGCTCCTCTTGTTGAATGGAAAAGTCAATATCGTTTAACAGCTTTAAAAAAAGAAAGTGAAAATGACATAAGCTTTTATAGAAAACATCTTAGTTTCCAGCTATTATATTTTCCTTTGATGGGGAAGGAATTCAGACTGCTGTTCCTTAGAAGAAAGGTTTCATCTTCTTAAGCATTTATCAGTTTTCAGTTGTAAATGTGAATACATTCAAAGTATCATTTATCCTGGCTGTAACCTTGAAGAGATTTTTGCCCTGCTTCCTAAGGTAGATATAAATCTGCATGTTGGATTATTACTCTTTTCCTACCTTAAGTGGTTTGGCGATTAGTGTAAAGCCAGGCTCAGTACTGGTTTCTTCACATCCTCCCTTAATTTTTTCATTGTGTTGGACACCTTACTGGGAAGATTTCCATTAGTCTGAGATATTTAAGGTTTACCAATATCCCACAGTGAAAATCAGCATCTTCAATAAATACATCACCTCTCAATTTGACTGGTATGTCACAGCACTCATCTCTTCAGCGAGAATGAAACATGGAAATAATGTTGGTAACACAGATACAGCCCAAGAGTATTTGTCATTTACCTAAACTAGACAGAATCTGTATATAGCTGGCAGGGGCTATATTAGTAATCGCTTTTCTTCCTGTCTTGAAGCCTGGCCTAGGCAGCAGTCGAATGGTTGAAGTAGAAACGAGGTTTAACTTTAGTTGATTGCCTTTGATGATGAGAAAAGGAGCTTGGATATTCCAAAACATGCCACCTATTTCATTAGGTATGATCTCTGTGCTAATCGAATGAGCATGGAGAGTCAGTTTTGATAAAATACAGTTGTCTGACCTTCGGCCCAGAATGAGAAGTCAAACAAGATGGATGAGGCCTTCATCTGTAGAGTTCACTGATGCGTTTCGGAGTGTGAGCCTTTCCCTGGACGAATGGAACATTAAGAACTGTGGTTAACTCGGGATGAAAATTTGGAGTGGCTACTGCTTGGAATAAGATGACTTTCTTATGTCGTCATAGAATCACTCAATGGGCTGTATCCCATGAGGTCATATCAAAGACCCACAACAGTTAAAACTAAATAGCCAATTGAAGTCTGTCTTTTTATCAAAAACATTATTTCTTAAAGCTCCATCTGCTTCCCTCTCTCTAGCCTAACTTGTTAGTGTAGGATATTTGGCTCTAGGTTTAAAACCAGAAGTGGAAAGTTGTTTTGGTTTTCCTTAATAAAGTCTTCACAAATTTGATTTTAAACTTATGGAAGAGGGTTTTCCATGAAACCCCTTTTTCCATTTAAGAAGGGCAACCGATCTGGCTGCAGAGTCATCTGTAATTAAAAACAAAAATTCTCTAGTTTTTCCACTTGCTTATGCTTGATGGTTGCATTTTAAAACTGTTCTTGATGAGCTGCACTTGGTATAATTAAATTTGGGGGTCTTGGCGTGAAGGTGAAGTGAGGACTCGGTTCCTTTAAAAGTTGAAATCGTAGTGACCTCTATATAATAGGTTTCCCTAGTGGCTCAGATGGTAAAGCATCTGCCTGCAATATAGAAGACCCAGGTTCAATCCCTGGGTCGGGAAGATCCCCTCCAGTATTCTTGCCTGGATAATCCCATGGACAGAGGAGCCCGGCAGGCTAGAGTCCATGGGGTCGCAGGAATCGGACACGACTGAGCAATTAACACTTGCACTTTTACTTTTCTCTGTGATACCTGGTGCCTGCTGGTATATAGACTTAAGAGATTTGAAGAGAAACATCACACATGACATAATGTTTTCCTGTTGTTTTGTTTTCTTCATTTTCATGGCAGATTTTAATGAGAAGAGCCTGTGACTTGGTAGAAAGCACTGGTGGGTTCAGGAATGAGATGTTGCTGCCTCTGATGCTTTATTTGTGTTCATTTGCATTATTTTCATACAAAGGTCTGTGAAATCAAAGCTATGGTTTTTCCAGTAGTCATGTCCAAAGGTGAAGGTTGGACCGTAAAGAAGGCTGAGCGCCAAAGAATTGATACCTCCAAACTGTGGTGCTGGAGAAGACCCTTCACAGTCCCTTGAAAGCAAAGAGATCAAACCAGTCAATCTTAAAGGAAATCAACTCTCAATATTCATTGGAAGGACTGAAGCTGAAGCTCCAATACTTTGGCCACCTGATGTGAAGTACCGACTCATTGACAAAGACCTTGATGCTGGGAAAGACTGAAGGCAGGAGGAGAAGGGGACGACAGTCCATGGGGTCACAAAAAAGTCAGACACAACGTAAGGCAGTGATTGTTACTGAACTTCTTAGACAATCATTGGAGGGAAAATAAGTAAAGGTCCAATCTGATCAGAGAAATCTGGGAAATAAAGTATCAGTGTCTTCTGTCAAGACAGGAAAAAAAAAAAAAGATCCACTGCTTTCCACAATATTAGTTGACTTACTGAAGTAAAAGGTGGCTTTCAGTATACAACATGGATAGCGTCAAACTTGAAAACTATATGAGGAGTCCAGATTCAAGCACTCAACACTGTTTCATTCTGAAGAACAAAATTAGAAATCTCCATTAATATACTCTTTGCAAGCTGGAGAATACATAAAAAATACACAGAGTAGAATTTCATAATGAATTTATGATGTTTTCCTTTGCTATCCATTTTGGCTCTCTCTAAAAGTCACAAATGTGCACAGAGGTTATTATGGAGCTTAGAAGATGAAGCAGAAAAAGAAACAGGAGGAGAAGAAAAATGACACCTGCAAAATCCTATACCAGCGTGAAGTAGATCATTTTAATGACCAAATGGGAAAAACGGAGCCCAGTAATAAACTATTACACATTTAGAAAATAACTAAGGAAAGAGGTGCTCACATAGCGAGCATGAGGGGTTTTATTGTTGTTGTTGCTGTTGTTGTTTTTTACTGTGGACCATTTTGCAGTTTTTATTGAATTTGTTACACCATTGCTTCTATTTTGTGTTTTGACTGTGAGGCATGTAGGATCTTCACTCCCTGACCAGGGATTGAACCCATATCCCCTGCATTGGAAGGTGAAGTCGTAACCATTGGACCACCAGGGAAGTCCCAGGAATAAGCTTTTCTTAACTTTTCTATCACGTTACTGGAGGAAGGAGGACTCTGTGTGTTCGAGGGTGTGTATTAGTTGCTTCAGTCATGTCTGGCTCTCTGTGACTCTGTGAACGTAGCCCGCCAGGCTCCTCTGTCCGTGGGATTCTCCAGGCAAGAATACTGGAGTGGGTTGCCATTTCCTTCTCCAGGGCATCTTCCCGACCCAGGGACTTACAGACAGGTTCTTTACCACTGAGTTACCTGAGAATCCCCGATACATAGGTATGTACACATCAGAGACTGCATATATCTAGAATTCTTATTCACATTTTATTTTAGAAAAGATCAACTTTCCAAATAATCGTATGCTGTTCCAGTCTATTACTTCTATCTGCTCTTCTGCCTTCATCAGATACTTGGGCTTCTTCCTTTTTGTACTAGATTCAACATTACTCTCAGGAGTGGGGGATATGACCAGACCTCTCATATCTCTGCCATTATTTGGGTGTGAAATATATTACACTCCTTTTTAGGCTTTCCCATTGGCTCAGTGGTAAAGAATCTGCCTGCAGCGCAAGAGATGCAGGTTTGATCCCTGGGTCAGAAAGAGCCCCCGGAGGAGGACATTGCAACCACTCCAGTATTCTAGCGTGGGAAATCCCAGGATCAGAGGAGCCTGGCAGGCTACAGTCCATACGGTCGCAAAGAGCAGGGCATGACTGAGCACACACACACTTTCCTTTTTACATGGTTTTCAGTGAATACTTTCTTTGGTATGTTTTATGTACAGTTTGAAAGTTGAAGTGGTTTGTGAAAATATATGTCATTTTACACCATCCTTTGAAATATAGAGAGGGAACTCTCATTCCCTCTTAGAATTACCTTTTAGTCCATATTTTATGGGGCGGATCACTGGTGAGTGCTTTCAGCCTGCTGTGTGGTGGAGACTGAGTCCATATTGGGAGCCCAAGTGTTACACTAACCTGCCGAGGTAGACTCTGAATATTAACACATAGGTAGGAGAAAGAAAACCTAAACCAGAGTATAGATTGTAAAAGGCTCAAAAATATCACAACCCCCAAAATATTCAGCGGAAATGTACGTCTATAATGCCTTTCGTGCTCACTCAGTTGCGTCCAGCTCTCTTGCATTCTCAGGGACTGTAGCCCACCAGGTTCCTCTGCCCATGGGGCTTTGCAGGAAAGAATACTAGAGTGGGTTGCCATGCCCTCCAACAGGGGACCTCCCCAACCCTAGGATCGAAGCTGCATCTCCTGAGTTTCAGGCAGATTCTTTACCACTGAGAAACCAGGGAAGCCCTATCTATTTTTAGCTACCGATTTTTGATAGCTTATTCATAATACATCAAACTTCTAAAAAATAGTTTCTGTAAGGGGAATTTAAATGTAGTTCTTTCATTCCTTTATTATGGTTGATTTTTTTTTTCAGATAGGTTATAGAAGTTTCTTTATGCCTCACAACTTATTGTTGACATCCTGTAATCTTTTTAAAGCTTTTATTGAGGTATAGTTGATTTATAATGTCATGTCAGTTACAGCTGTACAGCAAAGTGAATCAGTTATACATAGAGGTTCCTGTAATTTTTAGCTAATTTGTCAAATTGTAGAAATCATCTGTCAAATTTTTTTTCACATGAGGGCCATGAAGTATGAAAGAATTTTCCACGGATAGTCTCTGTGGAAAGTGGAAGTATTTACTCTCATTATGGGGGATGCAAGAGATGCCGGTTCCGTTCCTAAGAGACTTGGGATCAGTCTCTGGGTTGGGAAAATCCCCTGGAGGAGGAAATGGCAACCTGCTCTAGCATTCTTGCCTGGAGAATTCCATGAACAGAGGAGCTTGCCAGGCTACAGTCCATGGGATCACGAAGAATTAGACGAGTGAGCACACACACACACCGACATTCTCTCATTTCTGGGCACCACAGGGGTCATTCAGATCTTCATCTGACCTCTGGTCCCGTGTCTTTATTGTGATCCCTGATGAGTCACGATGTTTGGCAGACGCTTTGTTGGGGCCATCGCTATAGCCTGGCACCTAGAACCTTGTAAATATACATGGGAGTGGCTGTGCACTCTACCAATACATCCAACAAGCTAAAATTAAGTGGGCATTCATCCCAGGGTTCCCTTCTCCTTAGCCGGATCCGCCGAAGGCCCTTGATCATTCAATGCCACTCAGCAGGGGAACAGAGTCTGCGGTTGAGTGGAAATTGGAGAAAGGAAAGATCAGTGTCATAAGCAAATGCAGTTAAAATAATTTATTTCTGAAAACTACAAAAGCATATGACCAGGCAAGTCTCTGTGTTAATGAGAGGCCCCGAACCCAAGCTTCTTCAGCTCTGAGATACAATCACCTCTGGCAAAGTTAACATTAAACAATGGTGGAAAAGGGGACAGGAAAGAGTAAAGGAATAGGGCTGGAGGAACACTCAGGTGAATTCATGATAAGCCCGCACCGCTGCAGAAAATGAAGATTTTATACTCAGTACATCAGGCAACAACTGAAAGATGCTACTCTGAGAGGCAGAAAGACATGGAAGGACAGTTCATGGACCCAGTTACAGCAAAAAGTAGTTGCTCAGTCATATCCAACTCTTTGCAACCCCATGGACTGTAAGCCCACCGGGCTCTTCCCTCCATGGAATTCTCCAGGCCAGAATACTGGCCACGTGGCCATGCCCTTCTTCAGGGGCTGTCTTTCTGACCCAGAGATCAAACCCACGTCTTCTGCGTCTGTGCTGCAAGAAAATTCTTTACCATCTGAGCCACCAGGAAATAGATCAGCAAATAAAAGTTGGAACCCTGCTTTGGGTGGAGAAGACAAGGGGTTTGAAAAAAAAAAAAAAAAAGGATTGCTTAGTTTTAGAAATGCTATGTTTTGATTCTTCATGGGAACCAAGGATAGATGTTTGATACACAATTAGAACAGGCAAGTCAAACACAAAGTAGGGTTATAGATATGGAAGTCATCTTGTAGATGAAATGGAAGAGAAACCCCAGAAAAGACAGTGGTGGGGGGGAGCAAATAAAGGTCAGACTCTAGAAGGAAACCAAAATCTGAAAGACGAATGAGAGAAACTGCAGGCATAGAATTCCAGACCTCTCAGATTTAATGTGCGTCAGAAAGAGGCATATATTCTAAATGAGTGATATATATGCGGAGCGTCAGCCACAGTTCAGTCTGTTTTCCCTTTTCCCAAATACACACACACACACACACACACACACACACACACACACACACGGGAATTTTTCATGTTTAAAAGGAAGTGGAATATGTGGCTTGAGGCCATCTGTGACTAGAAATATTTCAGTGACGTTTTTTTAGGCTACCCTAGGAAAGATTACTCCTGTTTCTACAAGATTACTCCATTTCTACAAAATGGCATAAAAGGAAACCAACACAGCACTGTAAAACAATTATGCTCCAATTAAAAAATAAATTTTAAAAAGTGCTAGGAATTAGGGAGGGATGTTAGGTGCAAAGGGTTTCCGTTTGGAGGTAGGTGAATCTCAGAGACTTGAGTCTCCAGACCCCTGGGGTGTGGAAAGACCCACATAAGTGAAAATACAGGCTGATTGGTTTTCAGTTGTTGGATCCTTAGCTGCAAACGTCCACCCTGCTTCCCTGGGGTCTTCAAGTGGAAACCATTCAGACCTCTTAGGTCCCAGCTCTGTCCTGCCTTCCTTGGCTTCGTGAACAGTAGTAGCCTCCTCACTTTCTTCTCCTCCCCTCAACAGTCTTTGCTCCCTTTAAATCGATTCTCCATGGAGACATTAAGGTGAACCGACTGAAATGATAGTTTACCACCTAAAATGCATCAGTAGCTTCCCCTCAGATATGGTTTCCATAAAAAGAAAGATAAACACTGGCTTCTCCCCAGCTCTCTAGTCTCAATCCCCACCAGTCCCCACCTCAGATGTAGCCTCCAGAAACGTTGCACGCTCTCTCTCTTTATACACAGTATGCAATTTCTCATGTCTGTGTTTTGATTTCTTTCCTGACTTTTCCTTTTTCTTTTTTGCAGGAATGCCTTTGTCCTGTCATCTGGCTAATTCCTACACTTTTTTCAAGTAGTCCAAGAGACATCTCCCGTAAGATCCTCCTGTTGTTTAGATTTCTGTCTAACCCCCCTTGTCCTTCCCCATGGTTTTTCTAATAGTCCATCCACATCTTCACATTCCACTTAAACATTTAGAATAATAATTCTTTTGAATCTTTGTCTTCCTCCATGCTTTCTGTAAGAGCAAAATTATTGCATTATTCTACGCTTTTTAATTCCACACTGTCTAGTAAAGAATACGACACATGAGAAGCACTCCATAAATACTTGCCTTATGAACCAATAAAAAACCTTATCTAGTCAGGGAAAAATGCATAATTCACATATTCACATTTATTATCTAATTTTTGAGGAGTCCACATTCACAGAATATCATTAGACATGATATTAGACATGATCATTAGACATTTCTTGCTTTCATTTGAAACTGCATGACAGTTCCCAAAGAGAAGCATTTAAAAAAAAAATACTACAAACTACCTATTGTATTGGCCATCATCTATGACTTTAATTGCCTTTATGATTAGGAGGCCAATACTCTCTGCCTGTATTTTCAAGCATAAAGGGCATCACTGAGCTTTATAAAACTCCGATTTTAATAAGTGTATGCTAACCTCCTGAGAGCCCTCCAGGAGAACTTCCTGCTTTTCCTTTGCCAATTCTAAGTAGATGAAAAATACATATGGAACATTCTTCAGACCACTGCTGGAGGGAGTCTTATTCTAGAGAAGGAAGGAACTCCTCACGTCTGAATAAAGTGGGTTCAGTGGAATGAAATAGATTCCAAACGCTTCATGCCTGAGCATCAGGCACCTCCAACCTTTCACAGCCAGAATAGAACAGGAGTGACCCTGAAATTCACAAAGTGCCACAGACAGCATTGTCTGGTGGGGAGCGCATGTCAGAAAAGAAATTCTCAAACGCGTGGTTTCAGGACAGCCAACTTCCTTTAAGGAAGGACTCCGAGGAAAGAAGCAAAATCGTGAGAAGGCTATGAAGCTGACAGAAGATTTGGGAGTCCATTGGTGGGCTCTGCCACCCATGAACATAAACATTAGTGGCTAAATTAGGAGGAAAAAGTGAAGGGAGCAACTTCACTGACTTCAATCGCAATATCCCATATTGTGAGGAGGCACATATTCCTCACGAAACATAAGAGGCATTAGGGATTCCCTGGTGCCTCAGTCGTAAAGAGTTTGCCTGCCGTGCAGGAGACTCAGGGTCAGTCCCTGGGTCTGGAAGATCCCCTGGAGAAGGAAATGGCAACCCATTGCATTTTTGGTTGGCAAGTATTCTTGCCTGGAGAATCCCACGGACAGAAGAGCCTGGTGGGTGACAGTCTGTGGGGTCACAAAGTGACAGACACAACTTAGTGACTAAATAACAGCAACAAAATTGGAAGTATTAGAAACTGCTGTACCTCTCCTGCAGGAAAGTGAAAACGAACATCTGTCGTAGGATTAAAATGAGTTCCTGGAAGGAGGCCGTGACTGGCTTAATGGGAGGAATAGAAAGGCCAGATTTTGAGCAAAGTATTCTCCTAGGATTTAAGTTGCCCCAGAGACACTCCATCAGGTCCTTTCCAACTTCTTCTTGTAGTTCTATGTTTTAAAGTTGTGCCTGAAGATTGAATCCAGTGAGTTTTAGGTAGTACAATAAATTGGAAAATAAATGAAAGAAAGTTTACCCTGTATGTTTTCATGGAACATTCATGTATTAAAAATCATAGGATTATATAACTGAAGCAATAACAGTGTACACAAAATGGTGAAATTCGCTTAAAAATCAGTTCTGCACATTTCACTTCACACGCCATGCATATTTTAGCAAACATTTATGTAATGATGTTCAAAACTTTATAGTCTCTAGTTTTCCAGATATAATTCAGATGAGGTGTACATTCAGGGATGAGAACGTGTTCAAATGATAATTTAAAGAAAGTGAAATTGAAATTCTCAGACTTTCTCAGCTCTCCTAAGACTTTCTAAGACTCTCTAAGAGACTTAGATCAGCAATGTATCCTGGATCTTTCAACTACATAAGGGGCCTGTCTTCAGTGTGTCTCTTATCCTCTATGTATCTTTCCATTGCATTTGTTAAAGAGGGCTAAGAACTTTGTCCTCCTTTTATATTATTATTGTAAATATCATGTAGTTACGACTACAAGTATTATTATTTTCTACCAAGCATTTTCAGCACATTCAGTGCAAGAAAATGTAGGAAAGGAATCCAAAAGTGCTAAAGAGTATAACATTTCAAAAGCTCATATGCCATTTGAGGAAGACTCTCATGATTCTGAATTCAGGTGATTTTAAATAGCTTTGTATTAACGTTCCTAAGCTATGACATAATGTATTGCTTCAACTGTACAGAGCTTACAGTACTGTATTTTGGTGTAGTGTAATTACAAAGCGTATTTTTCAGTTGATTATAGTTTGGTTTCAAATGTGACCCACAGCTTCTCAGGCTGCACTAGTGGTAAAGAAACCACTTGGTAATGCAGAGATGCCTGTGACAAGGGTCAGCCCCTGAGGAGGAAATGGCAGCCCACTCCAGTATTGTTTCCTAGAGAATCCCATGGACAGAGGAGCCAGGTGGTTTACCGTCCATAGGGTTGCAAAGAGTTGGACAAGACTGAAGCAATTTTATATATGCGTTGGAGAAGACTCTTGAGAGTCCCTTGGACTGCAAGGAGATCCAACCAGTCCATCCTAAAGGAGATTAGTCCTGAATATTCATTGGAAGGACTGATGCTGAAGCTGAAACTCCAATACTTTGGCCACCTGACATGAAGAACTGACTCATTGGAAAAGACCTTGATGCTGAGAAAAACTGAAGTCGGGAGGAGAAGGGGACAACAGAGGATGAAATGGTTGGATGGCATCACCAATTCAATGGATATGAGTTTGAGTAAACTCTGGGAGTTGGTGATGGACAGGGAAGCCTGGCGTTCCGCAGTCCATGGGGTAGCAGAGAGTCAGACATGGCTGAGTGACTGAACTGTATATACACACACACACACACACACACATATATATAGATAAGAGAGATAACATTTCAGCATTTTATGAGTTGAGCTTTAAAGAGCAAGGGGAAAAGCTATCAGTTCATGCAAACACAACATAATTGTCACGTGCAGGTATTTGGTTTCCAAAATATTTATCATAAAATCTGGAGAAATTTATGTTAAACTGTATAATAGGTGCACAGACCTTATTTTGCAAGAACACTTGGGATGACAAAAGCAACTAAGGTGTAGACCAAAATTATACTATTTTCTAACTTAAACTGTAGGATTCAATTTCTTTTCAGATATAATTTGGAAAGTTTAAATCCTAGTCCTTTCTTGACATGCCAATAAGCTATGAGGCAGAAACACATGCCTCTAACACTAAATTCCTTATATTTTTATCACAGATTTTACACACAAGTCTGATTGAACTTATCCTTTTTTTGGTTATTTGCAGACACATGTCACTAGTCGCTCTGTGATGTATGCTAGACATTCAGTACTTAGAATGACCAAGGTTTTAAAAAATATTTTCAAGTACAACCCAAACTGGTATTTTAGAAACATTTTGCAAAATATCTTGATATGTATTCATGCTAATTTTATGGATTTCATTAAACATTGGGGGAATATGACAAACAGCTACTGACCAAATGTGCAGTATTTTTATATTCCTTTAGTAGAGATCTCTGATTTTCTAAATGGTTGTTTTGGTATTATTGTTTGTGTTTGTGCTAGTTGCTCAGTCGTGTCTGATTCTCTGCGGCCCCATGGACCGTGGCCCACCAGGCTCCTCTGTCCATGGGCTTCTTCAGGAAGGAAAGCTGGAGTGGGTTGCCAGCTGCTTAAACCAAAGTGTTGGCATTATAGGGATGGGCTGTTTAGTCGCTCAGTCGTGTCTGACTCTTTGTGACCCTGTGGACTGAAGCCCACCAGGCTCCTCTGTCCATGGGATTCTCCAGGCACTAACACTGGCATGGGTTGCCATGCTCTCCTCCAGGGAATCTTCCCAGCCCAGGGGTTGAAGCCAGGTCTCCTGCAGTGCAGGAGGATTCTTTACCATCTGAGCCACCAGGGAAGCCCTTTGGTATTATATTTAGTGAATAAAAATATATATTTCACTATTTATTCTCCATCCATCCGTAGATTCTCAGCTAGATTTACAAAACCCAAGGTCGTTTTGCCAAGTGTCACTTCATTTAACATAATTCAGCCTAATCTTAAACAGAAGCACGGATGGCATCATACTTCATAAAGTTATCCTTAGTCTTGTGGGTGTGTGTATTCAGTCACTCAGTTGTGTCCAACTCCTTGCAACTTCATGGACTATAGCCCACCAGGATCCTCTGTCCATGGGATTTTCCAGGATGGAATACAGGAGTGGGTTGCCATTTCCTTCTCCACTTCTAATGTTACCATATCTTAATACCGTCATGTATTTGTGAATCTAAAACACTAACACTGGTATATAACTATTTACTAAACACCAGACTTTATTTGAATGCCAGCACTGTTTCCATTTTTTTTCTGTTTCAAGATCCACTTCATGATATCACGCTGCATTTAGTTGCCGTGTCTTCTTATTCTCTGATAGTTTCTCAGTCTTTTTTTTTGCTTTCCGTGACCTTGACATCTTTGAGAAAGACTGATAATGAATGTTTTAGATTACCCAAGGACTTTGTTGGATAGTAGCTTCTATAATTTGTACCTACACCAGGAACTCTTTAACCTTTTCCTACATTGCCGAATTGCAAATTTTCCACATCTTGCTTCTGAAAGTGCTGAATGCAGACACAAGAGTAAAATGAATGCAGTTGAAAATTGAAAGTGTACGACTTGAGGTTACATTGCTTGCAAAACTTCAGAAGCCTCTGCATGCCAAGAAAAGAATGTGAAGCGCCGCACTTCCATTTCTAAAGAGAAGTGAAGCCAATGCCTATAAGACATATGTCTTTATTTACTCAAACATAAATCAAATGGTCCAGGAACTTGTGCAAGTAAATCGGATTCCATTTGTATGTTTTTCCTGACACATAAATCTAGCTGCATGCAGAATGGCATGAATAATGCAGGAACTGAGCTCCCAGAGTGAATAATCTTTCATTGAAAACCTGGGGTTGATGGCTTACCTTCCAGAAATGGTCTTTGGCACCATGGAGACCACGGTGCGTGCATCTGTTTTTCTCCTATTGGATTTCGGTGTTCTAATACACGTGAGAGGGGTGTTATGCCAGTGGTCAGGTTCCTCACTTAGCGCTTTAAATGATAACAATAATCAGTCTTCAGTTCAGTTCAGTTCAGTTCAGTTGCTCAGTCTTGTCCAACTCTTTGTGACCCCATGAATCGCAGCACGCCAGGCCTCCCTGTCCATCACCATCTCCCGGAGTTCACTCAAACTCATGTCCATCGAGTCAGTGATGCCATCCAGCCATCTCATCCTCTGTTGTCCCCTTCTCCTCCTGCCCCCAATCCCTCCCAGCATCACAGTCTTTTCCAATGAGTCAACTCATTGGAGTGGCCAAAGTACTGGAGTTTCAGCTTTAGCATCAGTCCTTCCAATGAACACCCAGGACTGATCTTCAGAATGGACTGGTTGGATCTCCTTGCAGTCCAAGGGACTCTCAAGAGTCTTCTCCAACACCACAGTTCAAAAGCATCAATTCTTCAGTGCTCAGCTTTCTTCACAGTCCAACTCTCACATCTATACATGACCACTGGAAAAACCATAGCGTTGACTCAGACCCAGGCAAATTGTAGGTTTTCAATAGGCTTTGTCTGAGAAAAATACGTATACACACAGACAAAAATAGCTTTGAGGCACTTAATATTTGTATTCTATTCCAGCTGATGGAGATTCAAGGATCAATAAGAGACACAGCCTTAAGCTTATAAAGTTTATATTTTGTCAAAGAAACTACATACCAAACAAATGACTTGATTTCATATAATAGATGCTAAAAATGAGGAGTATAGGAAGCTAACATATGAATATAATGTGCCTTTTACCCTCAAATGATTTACACTATAAACATAAAAATAAGACTTGGATACATATATAAAATACAATTTATAACATGAAAAAGATACAATTAAGTGTCTTGGAAATTCGGGAGTAGGTGGTTTTTATTAATTAATTAATTTTTAAAAGTGTAGTTGATCTCAACTTTTATTTATTTATTTATTTTTAATTTAAATTTATTTATTTTAGTTGGAGCTAATTACTTTACAATATTGTATTGGTTTTGCCATACATCAACATGAATCCACCACGGGTATATTTTTTATTGTTTGGCTATACTGCTTGAACTGTAGGATCTTAGTTCTCTGACCAGGGATTGAACCCATGCCCACTCCACCGGATGCATGGTGTCTTAGCCATTGGACTGCCAGGGAAGTCCATATTAATTTATTTTAGCATTCTTTATTCTTGAATGATGGAGAAGGCAATGGCACCCCACTCCAGTACTCTTGCCTGGAAAATCCCATGGATGGAGGAGAAAATCCTGTTATGAATTCACAAAAAAGGCTTCAAAGGATGAGGAGATTTCAAAAATGTATATTATCATCCACTTCTGTCTCTAGACTGGACATTAATTAAAAATGCATGTTTTGTCTTATTGATCTTTTTGTTTGTTTGTTTAAGCTGGCATTGTCAATCAGAATCTTGAGAAATCTCAATACTTCCAGTGCAAAAAGAGGCGGGGACGCAGCAGTCACAGAGATAGTTCCGCACCTTTGCTTAGGAAAGTGGCTCAGCAGAACACCCCCAATGTCGCCAGTCACTAGGAAATCCAGGGAGAGAAGAGCTCCCGCACTGGGGACCTAGGAGTTGGCAACAAACGATGAGTTCAAAGGCCACAAGACTTACTACTCTTTCTCAGATTTTCTCCTTATCTTTTAATAACCATTGCCCAGATCTCTGCATTAACGACATGAATTCTCTGCAAATGGACGTGAATTTGAGCAAACTCCAGGAGACACTGGAGGAGGAGACGCTGCAGTCCTTGGGGTTTCAAAGAGTCGGGCATGATTGAGCGACTGGTTAAGATAGCTAACTTCAGATAGCTGATAGCTACAAGCTTCTGGTTCATTTCCAGAGTTTGGTAAAAGTTGATCCTGACAACGGTTGCCAGCGTTCTTGCAGCTTTTACGAAGGAGGGAGTTTCTGAAGGTGCTCACTCTGGTTTCTCACTGCCGCCTCTCCCATCTTCAGGTTTGAGATCTTGACCTATTTATCCATTTTAGGCTCCTGCATTTAATCTGCCATCGATCTGCAATCTGCGACTGTAATTATGTCATCTGCAATGACTTTTACATCAGTCCCTTTCCCTGTCTTATATATAGCCCTCATTACTTTCGTTATTTATTACTGAGCCCAGGGGTGACCAGGGAATGGTGTGCATTCCCCAGGGGATGCTCAGAATTATCTCAGGGGCACAACAAGAAGCCTCGCTCTAAAATTTATTTCATCTTTATATTTCTACGTATATGTGTGTTTCACAGTTTACATCCTACACTGAAGCAATTATACATGTATATGCATGTCTCTATCTGCATGTCTCTGTCTGCATGTCTCTATCTGCATGCCTATGCACGTGTTAGGGGCTTCCCAGGTGACTCAGTGGTAGAGAATCTGCCTGCCAGTGCAGGAGATGGAGAAGACCCAGGTTCGATCCCCCATCGGGAAGGTCCCCTGCAGGAGGAAGTGACAACCCACTCCAGTATTCTTGCCTGCAAAGTCCTATGGACAGAAGAGCCTGGCGGGCTATAGTCCATGGGGTCGCAAAGAGTCGGGCACAACTGAGAGACACCCACATGTATGTGTTCTGTGCACACGCAGACACGTGCGAGCCACAGGGGAAGTCCAGTCCAAAAAGCAGCCCTGTCTGGGGCGTGTGCTCGTGTTTTTAACTCTGGTCACGGGTGTGAAGCAAACAAGGTTAGGGGCAGTAGCTTGGACCATCAGCTCAGCCTCGGATATTCTGACAGCTGGTCTCTCCCCTTTCTTCCATTCAATATCCCATATGAATTATGTGTTAAAAGCACAAATCTGTGTTTTTTGAGAGTATCACTCATATTGGATTGGCCAAAACGTTTGTCTGGGGGTTTTGCACTCTCCTATGGAAAAACCTGAAGGACGTTTCTGGCCAGCCCGAGAGTACGTGCTTCCCAAGCTGATGGGGAGCGCGATCATGCAGCTCTCATCTCTGGCCGCTCTGGACCAGCCGTCACACCAAACCTCTTGCCACCTTTGTGAACCTGCTGCGTTCCCCATCCAGAGAACCAACCTCCCACCACACTCCAAGCACAAGTCGGAGGCCGTTTTCTCCTGCAAGACATTTCAGGCCAGCGCAGCCAGAATAAATGGCCCTACACTTTCTAGTCCCATGGCAGTCAACATTATTTTACAGGAAGTATCCACAGTTTCTCTCTTGATAGTTTTTGAATAATTTAAATATGATTCTTTTGTATTTACCCTCCATTACCAGCCCAGAGACTAGAAAATATTATTTAAGCATATAGTCAAATAATCAACTTTCTCTGTTCACTTTATTTATCTTTCAATCATTATTGAAAAAAATCAAACCAGATTTTTATATGTTTAAAGATTCTACTTCAGCTATGTTTCTTATAGTAATATGTGTGTGTGTGTGATTTTCTCAGTCATGTCCAACTCTTTGCAACTTCATTTAGCCCTTCAGGCTCCTCTGTCCATGGAGTTCTCCAGGCAAGAATACTGGAGTGGGTTGCCGTTACCTTCTCCAGGGGATCTTCCTAACCCAGGGATTAACCTGGGTCTCCTGCATTGCAGGCAGGTTTTTTTTACCATCTGAGACACCAGGGAAGCCTGTGTGTGTGTGTGTGTGTGTGTGTGTGTGTGTGTAAACCAATGAACATGGGTTGAACAATCCACTAATAGTAAGGGAAATCTGTGAGAATTCTGCTTTCGCATACGGTAGGGATGATGAAAACAAAAAACCTCAAAGCTGAGACTCTTAAGTTTGCCATTTTGAAGCTGGTCCACCCCAAATTCATTTTCAGTTCATGCTTAATCTCCAGGGAAAAATAGAGTACCCTGTTTTGAAATGCGGCATTGACCATATTGGGCTTTCCTGGAGGCTCAGTGTTAAAAGAATTCACCCACCAATGAAAGAGACGTGGGTTCAGTCCCTGGGTGGGGAAGATCCCCTGCAGAAGGCAATGGCCCCCACTCCAGTGTTCTTGCCCGGAGAACCCCATGGACAGAGGAGCCTGGCGGGCCTCAGTCCGTGGGGTTGCAGAGAGTCAGACACGACTGAGCAACTAAAGGACAGCAACACTGAACGTCTTTCACAACAGAAACGGGGGCCGTAGGGCGACACGGGTGTGTCACTGTGAGACTGCTTCGGCCTTAAGTCAATAACGTTAAAAATGATCTCTCATATGGTGTCTCTAAAGTACCTTTTGCTCCCTCAGAATCTTTGTTATTATGCCAACCAGATGGTTACTTTGGGCATTCTTTCCAACATACCATAAAATAAAGACGGGATTAATAAATTCAAAACTGTGCAGGAAACGTCCAAGTGTTCTTTGGCTTTAACCTCTTTGTATGAATAGAAATGTACAGAGATAACCCCATTTTAATGCTTCAACATCTGGTCGGTTATCCGTGTAAACTAAGATAAATTAGTGCAGCACAGGAATAAAATTAGTGTGATTGGATGATGTCACACTCAACAGCGAATTCTCTTTATAGAGTTTAAAAGGTAATTAAAAGGTTATTTTTTTTGAGGTTTAGTCACATTTAATCTACTGTGAAGTCAGTGTGCTCCAGGTCACAGGCAGGCCAGGCTCAAGTGAAGTCACAGAAAAAGAAAGTGAAGATGGAGTTGGAGATTAAGTTAATTAGGATTTCTTAAGATAATATTTAATTTCTCGAAGGATTTTCAGGCTATGCAAGTGTTTCCTCCCAATACAAGCTACATGAAACGCGCACATTTTCAGATTTCAGTCCCTGCGCTTGGGCCAACAGGGTCTTATGAAATTCACAAGCTCCGAAAGACAGAATTAGTACCAATTCTCCTAAGAGTCTACAGAGTATTAGTGGCATGCAAATGGATTTGATTAATAATGAAATGTCAGGTGGTATTTCTGTAAGCACACAATCCGATGTTTTTCGAAAGGTCCCTTTTCTTGATCTCATTTTGCTTGGAAATTGTGATTTGGTGCTGAGCTGCATTTGATAAGAAGCTACACCTAAAGAATAGGAGAAAAGACATGTGTGTCTTGGTGTGTGGGCGTGTGAGAACTTGAGGAAGAAAAATAAGGATTAAGGAACCAGTCTCCAAAAGGCCACAAGTGCACGTAAAAGTAGGGCTTATTTCTAGCTTTGAAATACTGAAAAAGAACAAGTCCTTGGAAGTGAAGGATTGGAATGTCAGTAGCTTACGGCTGGTGATATGGGGATTTTCAACTTTGGCGGTTATACATTCTTTGAAAAGCAGTGTTATGTTTTTAAAGGGCAAGGGTGAGTGACAGTGATATTCCTAGCAAGAAAGGAACTAGAATTATACGTCAAGACGTCCTTTTTTTTTTTAACATGTCAAGCATTCCTGTAAAACTCTTAGAATTTATTATTGCTCCTTTTTCACAACTGTAAAACTGAGACACAGGTTGGGCTACCTGCTGGCAACAGAACCAGGTGTGCCTGGCAGTAATAGAATTCAAACCCTGTGAGTCAGTCTCCAGGCTTAGGCACTGGACTACTTCCCCTCTGTCTTTGAGTTCAAGACTAGAGCCAGTATGGAGAACAGTATAGAGGTTCCTTTAAAAACTAACTGCCATATGACCCAGCAATCCACTCCTGGGCATATACCCTGAGAAAAACCTAATTCAAAAAGATACAGGCACCTCAATATTCACTGCAGCACTATCGCAACTGGACATGGAAGCCACCTAAATGCCCATCAACAGAGGAATAGATAAAGAAGATATGGTACATATACACAGTGGAATGATACTTAGCCACAAAAAGGAATGAAACTGGGTCATTTGTAGAGACGCGAATGGACCTAAAGTCTGTCACACAGTGTGAAGTCAGCCAGGAAAACAAATATCATATACTAACGCATACACGTGGAATACAGGAAATGGTATAGATGAGCCTGTTTGGAGGGCAGCAGTAGAGAGACAGACAGAAAATGGACATGTGGACTCTGGAGCAGGGGGAAGCGAGTGTGTGCTGACTTGAGAAAGTAGCACTGACCTATCCACACGGCTGCTGCTGCTGCCTGGCTTCAGCTGTGTCCCACTCTGTGCGACCCCGTGGACTGTGTAGCCCACCAGGCTCCTCCATCCATGGGATTCTCCAAGCAAGAATACTGGAGTGGGTTGCCATTTCCTTTTCCAATGCATGCATGCACGCTAAGTCGCTTCAGCCGTGTCCGACTCTGTGCGGCCCCATGGACGGCAGCCCACCAGGCTCCTCTGTCCATGGAATTCTCCAGGCAAGAATACTGGAGTGGGTTGCCATTTTATCCTCCTCCCCACACACTATCATGTGTAGAATAGATGGCTAGTGGGAAGCTGCTGTAGAGAGCATGGAGCCCAGCTCGGTGCTCTGTGATGACCTAGAGGTTGTGGTGTCGGGGGAAGGGTCCTAGAGCGAGGAGCTATATGAGAGAGGAAGAAAAGAAAGACAGACAGGAGGGAGAGAAGGAAGGAGGAAAGAAAGGAACAATGGAAAAGAAACCAAGAACAGCAACAACTCAATGACATCGTTTTGTGACATTAAGGCAGTTGGAATGCACTTGCAGGAGAGAGGGTCCCACTGAAAGACCTATGTGAGGAGGAATGGAAGGGTGACGTCACCATATTTATGTTTTGGAGCAGTTACCTGGTTGGTGATTTGATGATGGTCTTGAAGATCACGTGACTATTTGCAAGGGGTGCATCTGAAATGTTTTTTATAGTATTTTACAAAAGACAGACAGTCATCAAAGCGATAGAGAGAGGTATACAAATTTAAGAAGTCATTAAAAGATCAGTCAGTAGGTCTTGATAAGTGATCAGATTTAAGGTCTAAGGTTTGGCATCCTCGTAGGAGGCTGTGAACGTTCCCTAACAGTACAACATTCTTAGAAGTCTCAGATCAAAGGTGAGGTATTCATTTACTCTTTTTATCTTAACTCTAATTAATAGCATACTTTGCCAATGTTGAAATAGTAGACTTGGAATCCGAAACCTTCCAACCGAAGGAAAAGATATTTTTCTTTCCCTTTTTTTTGAGAAAAATATTCTCAACTATTGAGTCAACTAATAGTCTCAACTATTGAGAGCCTCTGAAGGGCTCTCCAGCTGGCTCAGTGGTAAATAACTCGCATGCCCATGCAGAAGACGTGGGTTTGATCCCTGGGTCGGGAAGATCCCCTGGAGGAGAAAATGGCAATGCACTCCGTTATTCTTGCCTGGAGACTCCCATGGACAGAGGAGCCTGCGGGCGACAGTCCATGGGGTCGCAAAGAGTCAGACAGCACTGAGCACGCGTGCATGCATGTACTATGGAGAAAGATTCTCCACACTGTAAATCCACAGCAAGTTTAGGAAATTTGTCATCAATCTCTGTAGCCTTCAAAGAGACCAGGCTGGACTGACGTTTAATAAGCCTGCAAAGAAAAGTTCTTCCTGAACCATCTAATGCTTGGGTTGGGAGCCGGCAGGACCAAAGGTCTGCATACGAAAATCCTCTGTATTTTATTTTACTCACAAGTGATAGCAAACATCTTGAAAACAAATATCTTTCAAAGAAATCTTAAGAAACAAAATGTATTTTGTTTCAGATACATGGAGTAAATCTTGTAAATTCTACGTGGTTTCCTGTGTAAGAAGAATATAGAAAATGTCAAAAAATGGTTTTTGTAGGCATTTCCTTCAAGAGCAGAATTCCAAATACTTGAAAAGATTTTTTTGTTTTAATTTTTAAAACTAGCACAAATATGCGTGGCAGAAATTTTTTTCATTAGAATCATGTTAAGGTCCATTGAGAATGCACTGTGTTAGCATTGCTGGCTTATTCTGATATCTATCTATAGATCTATAAATCTATAGATATGTAATGTAATAATGTATATATAGAGATATCATCTAATAAAAATACATTCCCAAGCTGACAGGTCAATAATAACTAGGTGAACTCACAGATTCTACAAGTTAAATTTCACAAATATCTCTTGGACTAGGGCGTTTATAATCACATCCTACATTTCTATATGTAATATATTGTAATTGTATTTTTTAAAGGTGATATACATCACTATATTTAAAATGAATAACTAACAAGGGCCTACCGTGTGACATGGGGAACTCTGCTTAGTGTTATGTGGCAGCCTGGATGGGAGGGGAATTTGGGGGAGACCTTTGGGAGATATCTGCATATGTAAGGCTGGGTCCCTTCACTTTTCACCTGAAGCTATCGTGTTGTTAATCGACTATGAAGAAAGTGAAAGCGTTAGTCGCTCAGTTGTACCCAACTCTTTGTGACCCCATGGACTACGCCAGGCTCCTCTGTCCATGGGATTTTCCAGGTTATACTGGAGTGGGTAACCACTCCCTTCTCCAGGGGATCAAACCTGGGTCTCCAGTATTGCAGGCAGATTCTTTACCACCTGAGCCAACAGTGAAGCCCATTAATCAACTATTCTCTAATACAAAATAAAAAGTTTTTTAAAAAGCTAAGAAGTGTGATATAAGATATAAGAAAATCAAACAGTATACCTCCAAACCTTTTCTAATGCAAACAGTCATATAAGTTTAATTGAATATAATTAAATGCACATCATAATTTCACCTGAATTTATCATATGAGCATTGAGAATTCATTTTTATAATCAGGTATTTGAGGTGAAGAAGTTTGGGATGTTTTTCAGTGTATTCCAGGACTTCTCAACCTCAGCTCTATTCATTTTGGGGACCAGGAAATTCACTATTGTGGGGTCCATCCTGTGCATTGTGGGATGTTTAGCAGCTTCTCTGAATTCTAAATACTACCGTCTCTAGGCATTGCCAGGCAGCCCCTCAGAGGTTAAACCATCCTCATGTGGGAACCCAGGGTAACTCTTCATTTCTTTCTCCTGTGACAATCTGCAACAGATATCACACTTTTCAACCAAAATCCAAAAAAAGTCCCATAACATGAGAATGAGAAGCTTAGGTGTGAGAAAAAACATACATCATTTATTCCACATTCACTTTATACCAGGGGCTTTGCAAACATAGATTGCATTATTAAACAATTAGACTTTTTCCACCCCACTTTTTTGTTTTCTTTTATTTTTTAAATTGAAGTATAGTTGATTTACAGTGTTGTTAGTTCCTTTGCTGTTGCACAGCAAAGTGATTTTGTTCTATATATATATAATTCCATAGTGGTTTATCATAGGATTTTTTTAAATTGGAGTATAAAGTGAAAGTGAAGTTACTCAGTCATGTTTGACTGTTTGCAAACCCATGGACTGTAGCCCACCAGGCTCCTCCGTCCATGGAATTTTCCAGGCTAGAATACTGGAGTGGGTTGCCATTTCCTTCTCCAGGAGATCTTCCCAACTCAGGGACTGAACCCGGGTCTCCCGCATTGCAAGCAGACGCTTTACTGTTTGAGCCACCACCGGTTGGAGGACAGTTGCTTTACAATACTGTGTGAGTGTCGGCTGTACAACAGACTCAGCCATGTGGATGCACACCCCCCTCCCTCTTGAGCCCACCTGCTCACTGCCCCCATGCCACCCCTAGGCCCGCCAGAGTGCCGCGCTGGGCTCCCTGTGTGAGCGGCCGCTCCCCCCAGCTCCGTCTGACACCTGGCAGTGTGAACCCGTCAATACTGCTCCCTCTCAACTTGTCCCGCCCTCGACTTGCCCTGCTGTGGCCTCAGATCCCTCCTCTCTGTCTGCGCGTCTATTCCTGCCCTGGAAATAGGTTCATTGGTACCATCCGCTCCATTTTTCAAGAGACTAAGTGAAGTCTCTCAGCAAGGTCTGAGAACTAGCCCTGGGTCACAGTGCTACTAAACTGATGTTTGAATTCGGCTGTTTCTGACTCTGAAATCTAAGGTCTTCTAACTCTACTACCTGGAAGAGTGGAAATTGTTGGGGTATGGATGCAGCTGGTTGGGTTTTTTTTTCTCCCCTTTACTCCTTTTCAAGTCTGTCAATCTTAGATTACATTAGATTAAGCTACCTCTGCTGGGTTCTTGAGTCAAAATTGACCAGCTCTACTCCTTACCAGCTGTCTGAGCAGAGACGCACCACTTAGATTAGATGACTGGCAAAGTCTCCATGAAGTCCCTTGAAGGGTCTTCCCAGGTGGCGCTAGCGGTAAAAAACCTGCCTGCCAATGCAGGCGCTGTCAGAGATAGGGTTCGATCTCAGAGTTGGGAAGATTCTCTGGGAGGGCCTAGCAACCCGCTGTAGCATTCTTGCCTGGAGATTCCCATGAACAGAGGAGCCTGGTGGGCTACACTGTCCATAGGGTCACAAAGAGTTGGACACGACTGGAGTGACTTAGTATGTATAAGATGTATGCTCTTGAAAGAAGTAAGTCATAGCCGTTATTTCTGCTATAAAACAAAAGGTTTATGGTGATCCTTGATACACAAGTAAATATATATTTCGACATCCAACAGCATAGTTTAGTTTATGGAGAGTAAAAGACACTTTAAAAAACCCACATACATAAACAACATCCAATTCCATAACAAATATGGGCGGGAGATTTAATAACGATCATCAGATTATTCAAAAGGGCTATCCTTAATTTTGTAAAAATATTTGCAGTGCAAATTTTTGGTTAACTCAGGACTGTCTGCATTTTCCAGAAGCAAAAATATCATAACAATAGGAGTATTTTAAATGTCTATGATAACACATTAGTGGCTTAGGAGCTAAAACTTTATAATTTAAAGTTCCAGGGAAAGTGGTTTGTTTTAATTTTAACAAAAAGATAATGAAGTTGAGTAGCATGTGATTTTTCCCCAAATATCTACCATCCAGCTATCTGCAAAAAAAGGGAAAAAAATAAATATAAATTAAAGCTCTTTATAATTTTTGTTTCATCCTAATATATTTTCTGTCTTTAAAATGATAACCATGCTATTGAGTTATAGAGTGGCGTGTTATGGGAGGTGTAATAAAATAATTAATTTAATGTGCTACTTTAACTGATTTGTAGACAGACAAATCTATGCCATCTTTTTATTCAAATAATGTGGAAAATGTATATAAATCAGAATTGCCTAACTGAATTAGGACCGCTACTCCCACCTTACTGGATAATGTTGAAATTTACATGTCTAATTTGACCCAAGTATCACAGAAAAGGACCCTGCCTTCCTTGATAATTCTAGCTTTCATCTCATGTAACGATTCATCCTACACATTTGTTATTGACTGAGCATGGATGAAAGATGTAGGTTTGAGGATAGATCAGGAAACTCATAATAAAATGAACAGACCAGAAAAGGGAGTCTGTTTACAGATAAGTGGCGCTGATTTGGAATGGCATGTAGACCAGCTCTGCAACTTTGCGCTAAAATTATTTTACTTACACTTGAAAACATAACCTGCCACCACCATAAAACGTCTATTGTGGAGCTCCTTAAAAGTTAAAACCAAAACACCTGGCGCTGGATTCATTTATCAACACGTTAGGCAGAAGGAGAAAACTTCCCGACGTATTTATAATTACCCACATGATTCCATAAGCATGCCAGGATTTCCTTCCCACTCCTCAGAGTCAGTGGTGGATGTAATTTAGCTAGCACCCTTCTGGCTTTGTCGTAAAGACATTCATATAAGCCATGGGACGTGTTTGTTAGTTCTGAAAATAAATAAAAAAACACTGGCTTATTTGAAATTCTGTTTGTTTCATCCAACCAGTACCTCTTAGAAACATGTTTGTCTTTGAAGGCAAAAAAAAAAAAAAAAGAATTGATTATAAAAGATGGGTCTGGGGCCAAATCATCAAGAATAAAGGTGAGGAAGTCATCTGCGGGCTCTATGTAAACCTGTAAACAATGCGCCTGTGTATGGGCCTATGGTCCTTATGTTTAAATAAAACAATAAACAGATGTTGGCAAAACATTCTGATCTTGGGTTGGCATCCAATGGAAAGATAAAAGGGGAGAAACAAACAACAGAAAAAAGGATATTAAGACCTGAACAGTACACTCTTTAGTCTCACATGAGGCCAGGCTAAGAAGAACTTTGTTCAAACAATTCTAATTTCCCACTAAATACTTAGGAAAACAGTCAAACCAACAACAGTAAAAAAAAGTAAATAAAAATGCTTATCCTTTAAAATTTAGACAGACAGCAGGACCATTATAAGGATCCATAAGGAATTTCCATGAAATTCAAATTTTGTGTGGCTACATGGAGAATTACAAATAATACAAATAAGTCTAACAAAATAGACAAATCCACAGGCTTGCAAGGAGGGGACAGATTCTGTCCTCTACACTCTTCTCCTTTTGATTTGCACTGTGCTGTGGTATGCTTACTAACTCAGCTGTGTCTGACTCTTTGCGACCCCATGAACTGAAGCCCGCCAGGCTCCCCTGTCCATGGAATTCTCCAGGCAAGAATACTGGAGTGGGTTCCATTCCCTCCTCCAGGGGATCTTCCCGACCCAGGGATGGAACCCAGGTCTCCCTCATTGCAGGTGGATTCTTTACCACCTGAGCCACCAGGGAAGCCCTCAAGTATCTCCAATTCATTACTGAATAATTAAACTTTTTTTCATGAAGTTTTATGCAGAGATCATCAGTGCTAAAGATTCTATTTCAAGCAAAAAGAAAATGTTATAGAGGTACTTTTTTTTTTTTTTTTTAGATTTGTTATTAACATCTGGAGTAGAAATCTAAATGTTTTGCAAGGATTTGTATGGTGGGGAAGAATATATATACATGTATATATGTGTGAAATTGTCAGTCACTTAGTTGTATGCAACTCTTTCCGACCTCCTGGACTGTAGCCTGCCAGGCTCCTCTGTCCATGGAATTCTCCAGGCAAGAATACTGGGGTGGGTAGCTATTCCCTTGTATACATATATTATATTTGTTGTTATTGTTATTTGGTTGCTAAGTTGTAACCAACTCTCTTGCAGCTCCATGGACTGTAACCTACCAGGCTCCTCTGTCCATAGAATTCTCCAGACAAGAATACTGGAGTGGGTTGCCATCTCCTCCTCCGGGAGATCTTCCTAACCAGGGATCAACCCACATATCCTGCACTGGCAGGCAGGTTCTTTACCACTGAGCCACCAGGGAAGCCCCCTATACATATATACATGTATATGAATAAATACAAATATATACATCCCTATGGTGGCTGGCTGCCAAGAATTTGCTAATGTTTACAGAAAAATTTACCTAAGTCTACTCAGTAAGGTCCTCATTCTGCCAGAGCTAAGAGTGCTCAGTTATTAAGAAAAGATGGTGGTTGAAAAACTCCACACTAATGGCCTGTCTATCACCATTGGGGGTAGTGAAGTGGACCACCTCCAGGGCATGCCACGCTGTATTAAGCGATCTGTAGACAAGTTTCAAGACAATCTCATAAAACTTTATCTCCTATACCTGTCAGGTGAGCAGGAAAAGCACCAGTTGCAGGAAAAAGAGAGCCAGCAGAGAACACCGTTAGAAAGCTGAATATTCCCAACTTCTTCCCCTTTTCCCTCCACAAACTCACATTAACAGGAAGGCGTACTTGGGGCCTCAGCATCCGAATGTTGACGGCATTGCCATTGGCCTCCAGGTCTTCACGCGTGACCCGATGCTCCCTCTCCTCGTCTCTCTTCTCCTCTCCTTCATGCAGCCTTTGCTCCGAGAAGAAACAGAGCAAAGCGTCATCTTCAGATAAACCCCTCTGTCCTACCTTCACCTCTTGGTTTGCTTAGCTCTCCATATGTTGCTGTTGCTCAGTCACTAAGTCTCGTCTAACTCTTCGCCACCCCGTGGACTGCAGCGCACCAGGCTCCCCTGCCTTTCACCGTCTCCTGGAGTTTGCTCAAACTCGTGTCCATTGAGTCGGTGAAGCCGCCCAACCATCTCATCCTCTGTTGCCCAATCCTCTTTTTCCTTTCAATGTTTCCCAGCATCAGGGTATTTTCCAATGAGTTGGTGCTTCACTTCAGGTAGCCAAAGTATTGGAGCTTCAACTTGAGCATCAGTCCTTCCAGTGAATATTCAGGGTTGATTTCCTTTAGGATTGATGTCTCCATGAAATCCCTCTATTCAGTCCTAAGATATTGAGTGAGGTCCCCCTGGGTGCTAGGTTGTGTTCTTGTTTGAGGAGGACCGGAGTCCTGTTCCAGAAGGCTCACATCAACCCCTCTTTTAACTGAAATCCTCTTTGTTTAATTTTTCTTCTTTGGAAGAAGAAAATATTTTTCTTCTCTATCTTGTTTGGAAAGTGGGAGATGTTTGCTCACAACTTCAATGCTAACATATTCACAGAGAAAGTGAAAGCATAGCCAATCAAAAAGCATAAACAAAGAGAGTCTATTTCAGCTTCGTTTGTAGATATCTCAGGATAGATTTATCTTGCTTTGGACTGAATCAAGTGCTCATCGCCGGCCCAAACAACTCTGTGGACTTCTAAGGGCAGGACACATGTTTGCTGCAGCTGTGGAAGTCCCATAAAGTCTAGCAATTTGCAGTGGGTGATTATTTGGCAAAGAACACATGGAAGAATAAATGTGTGCATGAGTGAATGAATGGTTTCAGGGCACGTGCAATCTAATGGGGAGGAACAGGAGAAATTCATCATACTAGGAAGCAACGAAGAGTGGAATTTTTAAATCTTTCATTATTTTTGGAGTTCCATTTACAATAGGAAGTAGTAGTTTGTAAGAGACTATTGCACCCATCAAAACACCAGATTAGCTAAAACTTATTCTTTACTTTGGGGGGCTTCCCAAGTGGTACTAGTGGTAAAGAACCCACCTGCCAATGCAGGAGACATAAGAGACACGGGTTCGACCCCTGGGTCAGGAAGATCTCCTGGAGGAGGAAGTGGCAGCCCACTCCAGTTTTCTTGCCTGGAGAATCCCGTGGACAAAGGAGCCTGTAGTCTGTGGGGTTGCAAAGAGTGGGACACAACTTAGTGACTGAACAACAGCGTAAAAAAGATGTGAAACACAGCTTAGAGATTATAGACATGAGCACTGTGTTATAGCCATTAAACCTGCTAAGACACTAGCTCTCAGTTATTCTTACCACATAGAAAAGAAACGCTAATCACATGACTTGGGAGAGGCGATAACTGTGGCCACAATGACAACTGGGTCACAATGTAAAAATGCAACACATAAACACGTCGTACACCTTAAATGTTATATGTCAAACATTGCTAAATTTAAAAAATATTATTCACCATAGTGTACTCAGGAGACGTCCTAGAAGGAAAGTTCTTGATCTAAGAGCATGAACAGTTTCAAAGCTTGGTAAACACACTGTGAATTCGTTTCCCACTCATGTTTCTCCTTCTGCTTTTTGGAACTCCTGGGTTTCCTTCGTGGGAGTTGAGGACAGGAAACAATAGCTCTGCGTGGGGGTGGTTTTCTTCACAATTCAATTGTGCCCAGGGTTGCCTGTCTCTTCATGGACATCTCACCATCCTAACCCATTGTTACCCCAACACAATGTGTTTGTGCTTTGTTCTTGTCTTGTGTGTGTGTGCGTGTCGGCAAATCTCAAACCAAGTTCCTGTCACTTAGTTAGGGTGCTTTACGATTTATAAAATCACTTCCCATGAGCCTTAACTCAAGCCTCCTAATTGTACTGTGCAAGATTTGTTGTTGTTTAGTCGCTCACTCATGTCCGACTCTTTGTGACCCCGTGGACTATAGCCGGACAGGCTCCTCTGTCCATGCCATCTCCCAGGCAAGAATAATGGAGTGGGTTGCCATTTCCTTCTCCAAGGGATCTTCCCAATCCAGGGATCAAACCCCTGTCTCCCAAACTGCAAGGTGTACTCTTTACTGCTGAGCCACTGGGGAAGCTGTACTTTGCGAGATTAGGTTGGTATTATTCTCATTTTCATAAGGAAAAGGGGAGAGACGTGTTCCATTTCTTGCATCTGGTTCTGAAACCAACACATAACACAGTCAGAACTTGGATCCCTTCTCTTCCACCTCCCATTCTCGGACTTTTCCTGCTACTCTGAGACCGAAAGATTAAGCAAGTCATGGGGAATCTTATCCTTTATCTTCTGTAATAAAACAGCAACACGGGTCCTCACTTTCAAAAGGAAGAATAATATTACATCAGATGTTAATTTCAATGTAGTAAAAATCAGTTGGCCTGCAGGACAGTAGGGTTGGGGGTCACCTTTCTCAGCGTCTTTCTATTTCTAAAAGCTAAACTACATCAGCTTTTTCTTAGCACTGTGTTTGTGATTCTTGAGGAAAACCTGAAATCAAAACCAATTTTTTTTTCATCGACTGCTCCTTTCTGGGGAGATTTTCTTTCGAATTATGAAAAGAAAATCTTTCTACCATACGTATAAACAAAACCTGCTTTTGTCACTAGCACCCTGTAGAAACCAGAGATGAAACATTAAATTACTCTGAGCACATGGCCACTTGCCAGTAATTATTCAATATGAGGTTTAACCAAGTTTATCTAGACTACGAGGACCATGTATACACAGCTAAAGGGAAAGACATGGTTAAAGTAATTATCTGGCATATTCCCACCATGCAGACAGTCAGTCTGGCTCATTTGGACCAAGGAATAATAACCCAGCACATTCTTCTGGCCAAAAGGAGTTATTTGGCAAATCACCTCTATGTGCCCCAGCAGATGAATGTTCAATCTACAAGATGCCAAGAGAAAGAAAACACGACTGCCCTTGGGTATCAGAAAGCCCGCAGACAGGAGGGTGAAAGGGGAGGGTTGCGACACAAAATGGGGCGGGTTTTTCAGGACACTGGCGTTTAATTCTGAGACCCTTTCTGGGGCTTGTGAATTACGATTCTAGAATCTCTTCATCTGGTTTCTTTGAGTAACTCATTCATCCTTCCTATGAAACATCCAGTCTTTTCTTAGACGTTCATTTTTTTTGGTGTTTCTTTTCTGGGGTGTGAAGAACAGACTTGCCTTTATCATCTGAGTGCTATGGTTTATCTGGTGGTCAATCCAATGCATTAGATAATCTCATCTTGAAACTTTCTTTTGTGATGAGTAGAGGGATAGAAAGGAGACACTGACTGAGAAGCGCCAGGCTTGTTTCCTTGTTAAGCACAACACAGATCTTAAAATCCTGTGCAGACAACCCCCGCCCTTCTATGTTTTCCCTTTTGCCCAGTTTTCCCATGGGGGGTTTCATAAATGAAACAAACTGACCTACTATCACACGGAGGTTCTCTCTATGGAGAATAGCATTATTCATTCTAAAAAACAGATTTTTCATTTTTAATACCAAAGTAGAAATGATGACATAAACAAGATTTCTGAGCAGTTCAATTAGGTTTTCCCTTTGTTGTTTATTCTGGCAGAGCAGATGGAGCAAAGGCAATAAACACTGGAGGCAGTTCACTCAGGTTCAAGTTGTGCCTTAACCGCTTGCTAGCTAAATGACCCTCCTCACCTGTGTTGCCTAACTTTTCTCATTTTCATGAGTGATTATAGCAGCGTCTAACAAAAAGGAACCTTACGAGAAATAGACTGATGTCGATACAGCTCGGCTTCACTGGTAGCTCAGATGGTAAAGAATCAGCCGGCAATGCAGGAAACTTGGGTTCGATCCCTGGGTTGGGAATATTTGCTGGAGAAGGGAATGTCTACCCACTCCAGTATTCTGGCCAGGAGAATTCCAGAGGAGTCTGGCGGGCGACAGTCCATAGCTTTGCAAAGAGTCGGACTTGACTGAGCGACTAACACCTTCATTTTTGTCACAGAGAGCTTAGCATGGAAATGTGTCAATACGTATTAACTATTAAAGACAGTAGCATCTAATGATCAAATATGTCTGGTATCCTCAGATCCACTATAGAGTCTTAAGCAAATCTCTTACTTAATTAACCAGGATATAGTACTGACCTCATATGTGGTTAGATGTTGTGCTGATTCAATGAGTGGATTTGTGTAAACTGTGATTAGAACCCTGTGGCCTGGGACAACATCTCACTCAGTAAAACCACCTCTTACAAATATTATTTATCCACGCATGATGAAACAATGTTCCAAGATCCGTGAAAAACAAGAGGTAAAAAGCATGGAATGCTACCTTAAAGGGGACCTGTCTAATCGTAGATTACTTAGGAAGCAGTGGTACACTCAAATACGTAGTCAAATAAAACATAAATCTAAACATCTCAAGGAAGAAAAAATTGTCAGCAGACGCACTGTCATCTCTGCTTCGGAGTGAAATGTAAAAGACTACAGGTGCTGGTCAGCTACAATCTCCACGTTCAGCCTCCAGAAGGCAATCACAGGCTGAGGATATAGAAATGTACTTAGAAACACGCCGAAGTCCACTTTCCTCACTTTTGTTAATAGTGAGAAACGTGCCAACATGCATCCTGACACACAGACGTTGTGTTTACGTCAACCTGGGTGAGACGGGGCACCCGAGATGGCTTAGCTCAAGCCTAAACTAGGACTAAGCCTGCTTTCCCCCTTCACACTCATTGTTCTTTGAATTTCCTTAACTGTCTATTCATCTTTGCTTAGTAACCAGAGATGTTGGAGTCAGGAATGCATACACTTTTTAAAACTTAAAATTAATTATTGAGACAACTTAAGCCATAATAAATTTATAGAGCAACGTTTGTCCCATAGCAAACGCTTAATGGATGTTGACTAAAATAATAGGTGTAATGGGGCTTTTGACCATTTTTGAAAAGTGGGGAAATTTTATGGCTTCCTGAAATTGGGTGAATGGAATTAGTGGGCTGATACACAAAATCCCTCATTTCTTTTATTGTTATAGACTGAGCCACAGAAAGAAGAGTATGTTAGAATTTTGATTTCACAAAACAGCAGAGAAGGGCAAAAACTAGTTTCAGTGTCCGTGTAGAGGAAGAACAGGTAAATAATTACAGTTGCCACACATCGTTGGGAATGAACATGGGCTGAGAATGGTGTCTGCACAGGAAGTAAACATATCCTAACAGACACTACTTCTTTTGGGGTGATTTTAATGCATAACCAAACTATGTGTCTCCTCTTGGGTTCATACATTGTGTTTTAAGTGAGCTATTGGCTAAAAAGTGCTCCCTCCTTTTAATTTGTGTCTTAAGCATAAAGCTTATCTTGCAATAGTACGTGTGGGCCAGCATCTATCCAATCATTTGACATGTGAAATTAAAAGGTTAAATACACATGTTTAAGTCACAATAATGCTAAGAATATGAAACTGAAAAGTCTTCTTTATTTGAATTGTGGTGCCAGAGAAGATTTGGAGAGTCTCGTGGACCTGCAAGATCAAACCAGTTCATCCTAAAGGAAATCAACCTGAATACTCATCGGAAGGCTGATGCTGAAGCTGAAGCTCCAATACTTTGGCCACCTGATGCGAAGAGCTGCCTTGTTGGAAAAGACCCTGATGCTGGGGAAAACTAAAGGCAAAAGGGAAAGAGGGCAGCAGGCAGTGAGGTGGCGGATGGCATCACCAGCTCAATGGATATGAATGTAAGTGCCTGAACAACAAAAAGTCCTCTCTATGTGCTTGAAAAAACTCCCTTAATCTTCTCAACAAACATGAACTCCAGGCTCCAACTATGATGCCCAGCTTGCTTAACCTCTCTTCCGAATAAGAACAGAACTTAGAAACAGTACTTTCTGTTGCAGTGCAGCTCAGTTCTCCAGTTGGCTCTGCTTTCCCCTGTTTCTCTCTGACACCTATGTCTTTACATCTCGATGACTAATCATTACATTTGACTAAAGAAATATAGAATCTCTAAGGCAGGACTCTTTTACACCTTGAAGGATACAAACCCACACAAATAAACTTGTTTTGTCAACAGGCAATTCATGGAGCTGTTTAATTTTGTTTGGTTTGTTGTATTTTCACTGTCTTTACCCACCAGCCATTTGCAAAAGGAGTTGTAGACCAACAACTATCGTAGTTTTAAGCAGAAGGCAGGGAAGGAAATTCAAAAAGAAAAGCATGTAGACACTCCCTATCCCTGTTTCTAAATTTCGCTTCAGCAGAGTTTTAAACCGGTTGGTCTAAAGCAAACATTTAAATGTTTAAAAATTCCTGTAACCATTTTTAATGCAATTTACGTTTCTTATTAGCCCCTCTGATTTAAAACCTTTGTAACTGGCTCCTTAGAATCACCTTGGTACAATCTGAAGGCAACACTCAGCAGTTACAGAATAGAAAAGGAAAGAAAGAGGAATTGTGAAGAAGGGTATTTATAACCTTGGTCATCGGTATCCTAAGAACGTTTCTGTTTTAATAATTAATTCGCTTATCAGTTCAGAAATGTTGAAATGACTTTTGGAATCCCACGCTCTCAGGCTGTTGGCACCCTGCACGTTTCCTGACTGCAGTTTCCTTAACTTTCCATTTAATTTTTTTTTTCTTTTCCCTGAAACTAAAATCATTTAATGAAATCTCACGCGTCAAGGCCACTGACTGATCTTCTGAACAGAGGGTATGCAAAGGTGGCCAATTCCTTTAAATTACAGCCCCTGTCCAGGTTGCAAGACATCACTTCCAGGCAGACAAAGTGCAAAGGAGTCAGAAATGCTGAGACATAACTCATAACAAGGGAGAAAAGAAGAATGTGAAAACCCTGAAGGAAAAATAAGTCCAACACACAGAAGAGACCATCAGGAGGTAGGGGGAGGAAAAAGCCCATGTGCAATCTTTTTCCCACTTACTCTGTTTCCTTTATGTTCCCTAGTTCAGGGCCGCCGGTAGGAGATTGATACATTTATTAATTCTCCATGCAGAAAGACAAACAGTGGACTCAGTCCGGTGGGGTTGAAACGTCTGGCCTCAGGTTCCCTACGGAATCTTCCAACCTTGGCTAATGGTCTCTGACCACACAGATCCATTTAAAGAAGACCGTATCCATTTTCGAAAATCTCATTTAGACTCATACATAAAATAAAATCATCCTGTCATAATGTCTTGCTTTTCCCTGGTTCTTCTTTTTATTTCTTTTGATTAATTTAAAATACAGAGCCAAGCAAAGACAAAGAAAAAAAAAAGCAATTTAAAGAATGTTCAAATTGTCTTTGTCATATGATTTTTCTTTTTAAATTGTGAGAACGTAGTGAAATTAAGTTTCTTTCTGCATAAATGGTATTTATGACCTCACGCTTAGAAACTATGTAAGTAAATATTCGTGGAGAAATATTTTCACCTATTTTACATGTTTATTAATTTAAGATCTGACTGTGAGGAAACTGTAAATTATGGAGTGCATTTTATTAGAGTAAATACTGGTGTTTGAGGTTTTTTTTAAGCAGGGTGGAAAGAATCCTTTTTTGTCCCCCCTTTGGAGTGGAGCCTTGCCATTTTTCCTTCGAGAACTCATCTTGGATGCTAAATGCTTAATGAGTCTTAATAAATTTCTACATATTAGAGGAAGTGTTCGTGCAGCATTTCTTTTTGCTAGAGTTCCTTTTATAAGTCTGACCAATAGCAGCAGCTACGGGAAACAAAAAAAATGATCTGAGGTTATTCTGACTTTAACTTTTGTTCTGAAAGTAGGTAAATTTAGCTCAAATGCTTAAGGCTCCTTTATTTAAATTTCTGAAATTTCCTCAGGACAAGATAAGATGAACTATTCCTTTGCATTACAGATCCCCCAGATTTTGTGGGAAAAAAAAACATTAAAATATTATTAGGAATGAAAAATCACTCTTTGAAAAATTAATTTGCATATAAACCTGAAAAATAAACAAGATTTAAGTTTGTGTTCTGGATAATGAATTGGCAAGGGTGTTATTTTACTAAAGTGTTCAGTTATGTCTGTTTATGTTATTAAGTGGGATGAGATAAAGTGCATATTCAACTCTTCTTTCAAAGGACAGAATATATCATTTTAACTAATTAGGTCCATTTATCTTACTTTTATATTTCTTCAGGTTGGTTCCTGAAATAGACCATGAAACCAACCTATTTATAAAATTTGTTAAAAAAAATCAAAATTTGTTGGACAGAATATCTAACATAAATTTTCAGTTGGCTACCTTAAATGTAAAATTATAAAACTGAAATTTTACATGTAAATTTATTTTATTTTTGTAACATTATAAAAGTTCCTATTTTGCTAAAAAATATTTGTGCAAGGCAAATTAAAATATCTGGAAGACAGGTAAGATTATATTTACATATATGCACACAAGCCTAATATAAAATATAACTATGAGTACATATAGACATACATAAATATAATTTTATATATAGTTGTATAAACATATACATTTATATAGTTATTTGTATGATGTGAATACATATTCATAAAAACACTTTGTGATGTTATCCACTCTAAAATATAAATCTGGGAGAATGCTGTCTTGATTGTGAGCCATTAGAATTTAAAAATAGCTATTTAAAAAGCAAATAAATATAATTTTTTTAATGTTTGAATTCCAACATTGTTCTATGTACCAAAGAGTTGAAGGTATATACAAAGACTTTAGTGGAATAAAAAGCAAATATAGATGGTGTTTTCAAATAAAATCTAACTGGTGTGTGTGCCTGTGTATAACTGAATCACTTTACTGCAGATCAGAAATTAACACATCATGGTAAAGAAACTATAGTCCAATAAAATATAAAAAAATTTTTAAGTATTGAAGTTTTTAGAAAAGGGGGAGAATTCAAGCAGAAAAGCTGAAGCATATAAGCAAGGCGGTAACACAGAAAAAAATTAATTTCAAGGGTTTTGAGAGCAGATGGACTTCTGTCCACGCTCAGACCTGCCAGTCATTAGCCCTAATACAATTATATGCAGAAGAGTTATTCTGTCTCTGATCTTCATGTAATAATGTGTCAATGTTGTAACGACACTTAACCCACAGGTTTGTAAAGGGGACGTAAGGTGGTGAATGAAAGGCGCCTCGCTTAGCCTACCCCCAAGTGGGAGTTGAACGTATGTTGATGTCCAGCTGTCCTCTGCCTCCAGCTTCTGCTTTGCATGAAACAAGTAGAGAAGTTTTCTAAGTTGTGATATTACAGCGATAGTGGCAAAAAATGAAGCAACCAGGTAAAATCCCAGTTCAATCAAGATAGAGGGACTCAGTTTGGGGCATGGCAACAATATGAAACTGATTAGATGAAAAGGGCACAGATTTTTCAAATCAGGCTGATACCATTCTATAGGATAAGTAGCATAGTCTTGGCTTTCTTCAGCCTCCTTATCTTGTAAAGATCCTGCTTCAAAGAGCAGTGATGAGTGATAAATACGATCGGAGAGCATTGTTATTGAAACATCTAAATCTAGGAAATACTAGTTCTGTCCTTTCTTATTATACAGGACTTGTTATCAGGGGAGCAAGGCTTAGCATGGTTGCAGTCCCTAAAGCTGGCATGGATTGGCTGACAGACCATAAAAATAAAAAAATTAAAATTAAAAAAAAAAGAACACATTTCTCTGTCAGGTAAGCAGTCTATAGTCAATCAATCACAACTTCCTCAGGCAGAGGAGGATAAAGATGGGTCATGGGCTTATAAAACCGAAAAGAAAGCTACGAGGTGCCGCCAACTGGGCAAAGTCTTTCTTCTTAATGGAAGACTTCTGTCTAGAGCTATTAAGAGAAGGGTAGACAAGATGAGCTTGCATGTCGTGTGGAACTCAGTGTCCTGAAGAACTTCGGCCAGGTATGACAAAACCAGGTTAATTGATTCAACAGCTCTTGACTGACACTGGCTGTACAGGAGAGATGAGTTGGTACATTGGCACTCTTGACCAAGAGGAAGTGTTGCTACCAAATTGCAAGTGGAGACCCTGTTGTCTGCTTCCCTTTTTATATATCTGAACTGAAATTTTATGTAGAATCTTGACGTTCTCCCGTTCTCGGGGAAACCACCAGGGCTGTCTCTCTCTGGCATTTTCTTCAAGCCTCACTGTTCTCCGTTAGGTATAGCCAACCAGCATGGCCCTTCTTGTGCCTCAGAATCTATATTCAAACTATTATGAGAATCTGGGAAAATATTCCCTGTCTTCTTTGCATCTTTGCATATATGGACTTGCTCGAAATGGTTGCCGTGCCTGCTTAGTAACCACCGCTGAACTCAAGGCATCTTTCTATCCACATGGATATAACAGCTCATAGATACCTTTGTGCCTTGAGGCCCCTTGCTCTGCTGAGTTGAATGCAAGAGCCATCTGTACCACGTTCCTTGGTCTTGGAGTCGCATGACCTCTTCTGAGTCAGGGAATGTAGGCGCTCTTTCAGGCACAACCCCACCACCATCACTTACCCTCCTATGTTTATCCTGCTGCCCACCTAGTCCTGATGCTTGGAAATGATCTTCTCACAGGCTATTCTTTCTAGTCTTTCCACAGCCTATTTCCTCTGACCAGACATTGCAGTTATCCTGCTGAACGTTCCTCAAGTCCATGTGGTAAAATTAAGTTCAGGGCAAGACCTTCATAACCGCCTCATTGAATATTGCAAACCTGTTTCCCCTTTCCTTGTGTGTTTCGCTCCATATCAATTTTTCTATGGTAACCTCCTCTGTAGTCTGTATAGTCAAAGCTATGGTTTTTCACTAGTCATGTACAGATGTGAGAGCTGGACCATCAAAGAACCTGAGCACCAAAAAATTGATGCTCTTGAACTTTGGTGCTGGAGAAGACTCTTGAGACTCCCTTGGATGGCAAGGAGATCAAACCAGTCAATTGTAAAGGAAAGCAACCCCAAATATTCATTGGAAGGACTGATGCTGAAGCTCCAATCCTTTGGCCACTTGATGTGAAGGGTTGACTCATTAGAAAAGATCCTGATGCTGGGAGAGACTGAGAGCAGGAGGAGAAGGGGGCGACAAAGGGTGAGATGGTTGGATGGCATCACCGACTCAACGGACACGAGTTTGAACAAACTGCAAGAGACAGGGAAGGACAGGGAAGCCTGTCATACTACAGGCCACGGGGTCACAACGGGTCAGACAGGACTTAGCATCTGACCAACAGAAACAGCAAACCATAATCAACCTCATCAGTGAAACATCATTCCTTTAGATATGCATGTCGGGTCCTATAGCCCTAATACGAGTTGATAGAATTGATGTGTTTTCACAGTAACAATCAAAATCATTACAACTTTCCACACTGATTTTGTTTCAAGTTTTCGGCATCAGGATAAAACCTACATTTGAAAAGAATAAATAAATCCTGGAGGTCAGATTCTCTGAGATTGCTCATTGAAGTACAAGAAATAAAGGTGTAGCATGACTGCAAAATTTTCTGAATAATAGAAAAATAATTAGAGGAATACTATCTTGATATCCTCAAATTTGAAGACGCAGCAACAGAATCAAAATATGATCTGAAAAGGTAGAAAATCACGGCCATTTTAAGTGTCTGAAAGTGTTGAGAAGCTGAAGTCAGTGAGGACTCCAACAACCCTTACCTGCGTGCCATCTCAAGCGTGCTCACCGAACTTGCCAGGGTTTAGAACTTGGCAGGGAAATCCTTATAAAAATAAAAGTGATCCACTTTAAATTCACTGCGACTGGAACCTCTATAAGTTATGTTCTTGTCTGGAGGCCAGATCAGGGTGGCAAGGAAAATATTTGGAGCTGGTCCTGGCACACAACTTTTGACATTTAGGTGAAACTCGCTGAGAAGAGAGTCATGTTAGTTTATCCTGAATCTGAAGCCTCATTATATTAGAGACATAAGTGCTCATTTTTGGAGCCCTATGTTTGGTCTATAAGCCAAATGTACATGTGACTGTGGTCCTAGGGCAGAGCAGTAGAATACTCTGCAGAGAGAATAAGAGACCTTAGTCTTACAGCCGTACCTAGAATAGTGGTCACCTTTCACTCTTCTGAAGCCTTGAGTCAAAAAATACATGCATAAAATGCTTAAAACATACACCATATATATACACACATAGAACGTATTATATATTTACATATATAATATGATTATGGTCTTTGCATTTCTGAAACTATTTAAATGCTTTCACTATACCTAAGCAATAGTATAACTGAATAGAAAATCACTGGACTTCTTTCTCTACTCCTTGAACATCTTTAAAATGCATTCCGTTAACCACCATTCTCCCCCCAATATTTACCTCTGTAAAGAAATCTTTTGATTTATGTCCACTTCCTATTACATACACATATATATAATATGTATATTATATTCTACATATACTTTATTGACTACACCAAAGCCTTTGACTGTGTGGATCACAAAAAAATGTGGAAAATTCTTAAAGAGATGGGAATACCAGACCATCTTGCCTGCCTCCTGAGAAATCTGTGTGCAGGTCAAGAAGCAACAGTTAGAACTGGACATGGAACAACAGACTGGTTCCAAATTGGGAAAGGAGTACGTCAAGGCTGTATATTGTCACCTTGCTTATTTAACTTATATTCAGAGTACATCATGAGAAACACTTGGCTGGATGAAGCACAAGCTGGAATCAAGATTGCCGGGAGAAATATCAATAACCTCAGATATGCAGATGACAACACCCTTATGGTAGAAAATGAAGAGGAACTAAAGAGCCTCTTGATGAAAGTGAAAGGGGAGAGTGAAAAAGTTGGCTTAAGACTTAACATTCAAAAAACGAAGATCATGGCATCCAGTCCCATCGCTTCATAGCAAATAGATGCAGAAACAAGGGAAACAGTGAGAGACTTTATTTTTTTGGGCTCCAAAATCACCGCAGATGGTGACTGCAGCCATGAAATTAAAAGACACTTGCTCTGTGGAAGAAAAGCTATGACCAACCTAGACAGTATATTAAAAAGCAGAGACATTACTTTACCAGCAAAGGTCTGTCTAATCAAAGCTATGGTTTTTCCAGTAGTCATGTATGGATGTGAGAGTTGGACTATAAAGAAAGCTGAGTGCCAAAGAATTGATGCTTTTGAACTGTGGTGTTGGAGAAGACTCTTGAGAGTCCCTTGGCCTGCAAGGAGATCCAACCAGTCAATCCTAAAGGAAATCAGTCTTGAATGTTCATTGGAAGGACTGATGCTAAAGCTGAAACTCCAATACTTTGGCCACCTGATGTGAAGAAGTGACTCATTTGAAAAGACCCTGATGCTGGGAAAGATTGAAGCCCAGAGAAGGGAACGACAGAAGATGAGATGGTTGGATGACATCACTGACTCAATGGACATGAGTTTGAGCAAGCTCCAGGAGTTGGTGATGGACAGGGAAGCCTGGTGCACTGCAGTTCATGGGGTTGTAAAGAGTCAGACACAACTGAGCGACTGAACTGAACTGATATATTATATATATATATGGGCTTCCCTGGTGGCTCAGAGGTTAAAGCGTATAGATAGATAGATAGATAGATACACACATAAATGTGTGTGTTCTCAGTCACTTCTATTGTGTCTGACTCTTTGTGACCCCATGCACTATAGTCCACCAGGCTCCTGTGCCCATGGGACTTCCCAGGCGAGAATACTGGAGTGGGTTGCCACGCCCTCCTTCAGGAGATCTTCCAGACCCAGGATCAAACACGTGTCTATTACGTCTCCGGCACTGGCGGGTGGATTCTTTACCACAGTGCCACCTGGGAGAAGGCAATGGCAACCCCCTCCAGTGTTCCTGCCTGGAGAATCCCAGGGACGGGGGAGCCTGGTGGGCTGCCGTCTATGGGGTTGCACAGAGTCGGACACGACTGAAGCGACTTAGCAGCAGCCACCTGGGAAGCCCCTAGTGCTGGACTCTTCAGATTTCCTTCCAGAGCTCGAATTCACAGTCCACTAAAAAATGGGAGGATGTCCATTGACACTTGTGTGTGTGCCTTCTCCTGCGGTGGACATTTGTCCTTTCATCCTTTACAAAGTACAGACATCCCAGTCACTAGGAGGTGGGGCCAAGAGAAGGATCTTCTTTAAGCTAAGAGGTGGGCAGAGGACCTAGGTTTAGAGAGTCAGGAGTTCCACTGGGAATCTTTGCACATTTGGTCAAGCTTTCAGGGGCAGTTTCAAGAGGGCTTATTCCCATCGGTACTACAGTGTAAGTAAGACCCCTCCGTTGGTCAGGGTGTTAGAATCCCTGATTCCAAACAAGCTGGCAAGTTTCCCAGGACGATGGTTCTTGTGAAAGCATATAAGTCATCCTTCCAGAGCGTGATATGCCTGCCTCTGCCTGAACCCTGCCCTACAGTCTCCCTGCCATTCATGACAGCTGACGAAAAGCCTTGCAATAAATCCCCTGTCCACCTAATCAGAGCTGGATTTTCTCGTGTGAACGTGAACAGTCAAGTTAGTCCAATGGAGTATGAATGTCTCCTTCTCTGGGTTTCATGAGGATAGAACTGTTTATATTCTGTTATGAAAAAAAAATTGTATGAACTTTAGTAAGCATTAATTTTCTTTTTCTTCCAGAAAACATCTTGATTTTGCATACTCTTTGATTAGTTCTATGCCCTCATAGAGTGTCATAATGACATTAACATTATATTTTAGTGGTTTCATTTTTCATAATTTCTCTATCATAAATTCCCCATCATTGGATTATTTGTTTCCTTCAAGAAAGGTAATTAGGTATTACACATTCTCTGATCCTTTGCAATTCTGAAATGCATTTCTAAAATATTTGAATGTTTACATTATACCTAAGCAATATTTAACTGAATAAAAAATTATCGGACTTCTTTCTTTACTTCTTAAACATCTTTATAATGCATTTCATTATCCCCAAAAATTTAGTTCTGGGAAAAGATATCTTATTTCAACTAGTTTTGTGTTTTCATTTATTGGTAATCTTTTGTTTTTAATCTCTCATGCCCTTGTATGCTTGTAGACTATTTCTCCATCTATATTTCAGTTTAAAATATGTATATCCATTTATACATGCATTTTGCTGCTTTAACTTTCCATCATCTCTTCTTGGAATTTGCTATGACCCTTTAATATGAGAAAGCACGTCCATTTTCAGCCTGGAGGTCTGCTTTCTGCTGCTGCTTGTGATTTCTTTCGTGGGGTTTTTGTCTGTTTTGCTCTGGCTACCCCTCTTGCTTTGCATGCTCTGTGCTTCTGCCATTGAGGTTCTTGTCTCTGTTCTCCTCATGTCTGTTGTGCCCCTTTATTTTCTAGTTTTCATGCCTTCATCCTTTTTTCAAATTCTGAGAGGGTATCCTTAGCTATTTTTGGCTTCATTCCTCTGCAGAATCTCTTTTTTTAAATATTTTCACTGAGCTATTTGTTCCTTTTCCAGTATCCAGGAGGCTTTTTCCAGCTCAATGTATCTTTTTAAGACCACCGCCTCTAGTATAAGAGATACAAAGGATTTTGTTTGTTTGTTTCTGTTTTTTTGTTTTTCTTTCTACTACTGTAAGCCTGAATCTGTGAAAATGTTAGGAATCAGGACAGTTTTAGAAATACCAAGGCTGCGACTTTAATGGAAAATTACTAAGTTGATGGTCTCCAAACTTCAGATTCCAGCTATCTCGTTAATTGTGACCTTTCCCTGTCTCTCATCCTGAAACAAGGAATTAGTGAATTATTTATTTTGCATAGTCTTTGTAATTGCTGTCCATTAGCGTCACTGATCAAAAAATGACTTCCACAAATAAACATTTGCATATGTTCTTGCTTTTGAATATACTAAAGAGATGAATCCATTAAAAAAAAAAAAACCTGGTTCTAAGGTCAGCTACACAATTATTTATTTTACATTGGAATTCCAAGGCTATCCTATGGAATCATCTGAAACACTAAGCTGCTTTTGTGTATAACATAACTTGTGAACACCAGTACAGATTACTCCACAAAACGAATTGGTGTCAAGGGTTTATTATCTTTACATATCTCAAATTTCTCATAATTAAAAGTGATTGTTCGTTAGTAGAAATAAGGATATTATTTCAGGAATGTTGAGGATTCTTCTCACTAGTCTGAAGCTCCTTACTGATGAGAGATTTTTGAGTGAAAGGTACTTATTTACCTGGCCTTCCCTGGAAACCTGAGGTCTTTATTAGCCATCCTAGAGATCAGATTAGATTCCAAGTACATCTCCAGATGAGTTGATCTTTTTTTATTGTTTTAGTTGGAGTATAATTGCTCTATAATGTTGTGTTAGTTTCTGTTGTACAACAAAGCGAATCAGCCATAGGTGTACACACGCACCCTCCCTTTGGTCTTCCCTCCCGCCCTTCAGGTCACTGTAGAGCTCCAGGCTGAGCTCTGTGTGCCCTCCAGCACCTTCCCACTAGCTGTTTTACGCACGGCCGAGTGTGCTCGTGAATGCTGCTCTCCCAGTTCAGGACACTCTCCCCCTCCCCACGGGCACACGTCCACTTTCTACATCCGCATTGGTATTCCTGCCCTGAAAGTAGGTTCAGCGTCACTCATTATCAGAGAAACACAGATCAAAACCGTGACGAGGTATCACTTCACACCAGTCAGAACTGCCGTGGCCAAAAACATCTACTAACGTTAAATACTGGAGAGGATGTGAAGAAAAGGGAGCTCTCCTGTACTCTTGGTGGGAATGTGAGTTGACACAGCCGCTATGGAGAGCAGTATGGAGGTTCTTTAAAAAAACTAAAAACAGAGCTAGCATATGACCCAGCACTCCCACTGCTGGGTGCGTACCCGGAGAAAAACGTGATTCAAAAAGACACATGCGCCCCAGTACTCACTGCAGTACTATTTACAACAGCAAGACAGGGAAGCAATCTAGAAGTCCGTCAGCAGATGGATGGATAAGGAGGGTGTGGGGCATATACACAATGGAATACTACTCAGCCGCAAAAAGGGTGCAAATGGGTCATTTGTAGACACGTGGACGGACCTAGAGTCTGTCTGAAATAAGTCAGAAACAGATGAGTCGATCTTATGACACAAAGTCCGAGAATTAAACTGAAAACACTAACCAACTCGATTTTTTATTTGAATCTACCAGAGAAATATCAATAACCTCAGATATGCAGATGACACCACCCTTATGGCAGAAAGTGAAGAGGAACTCAAAAGCCTCTTGATGAAAGTCAAAGAGGAGAGTGAAGAAGTTGGCTTAAAGCTCAACATTCAGAAAACGAAGATCATGGCATCCAGTCCCATTACTTCGTGGGAAATAGATGGGGAAACAGTGGAAACAGCATCACACTTTATTATGTTGGGCTCCAAAATCACTGCAGATGGTGACTGCAGCCATGAAATTAAAAGATGCTTACTCCTTGGAAGGAAAGTTCTGACCAACCTAGTTAGCATATTAAAAAGCAGAGACATTACTTTGCCAACAAAGGTCTGTCTAGTCAAGGCTATGGTTTTTCCAGTGGTCATGTATGGATGTGAGAGTTGGACTGTGAAGAAAGCTGAGCGCTGAAGAATTGATGCTTTTGAACTGTGGAGTTGGAGAAGACTCTTGAGAGTCCCTTGGATTACAAGGAGATCCAACCAGTCCATTCTGAAGGAGATCAGTCCTGGGTGTTCTTTGGAAGGACTGATGCTAAAGCTGAAACTCCAGTACTTTGGCCACCTCATGCGAAGAGTTGACTCATTGGGAAAGACTCTGATGCTGGGAGGGATTGGGGGCAGGAGGAGAAGGGGACGACAGAGGATGGGATGGCTGGATGGCATTGCTGACTCGATGGACGTGAGTTTGCATGAACTCTGGGTGTTGGTGATGGACAGGGAGGCCTGGTGTGCTGCAATTCATAGAGTCGCAAAGAATCAGACATGACTGAGTGACTGAACTGACCCAAGTTGTGTAATTGCCTGATTGAATGCTATTGTCCCATTAATACTCACTGCCTGATTCTGTCTGAATTACTTGCATAGCCTTCTTGTCATCTGCTCCATCGTCCTGTGAATATCAAAATGCTGGATTTTGCCTATGTCGCTTATCTTTGGCTTTATTAAGTCATTCCACTGACATTTATCAAAGAGCCTCCTGAATCACCACCACGCTTTATCTCCCTTAAAACTATGGTCAGAGGCAACTGCTTTCGAAACACAGCTTACAGAAGAATATCTGTAGAGACGGGCTATAAACGAACGACTAGCAAGAGAGCCCGAAAGCAACGGGACCGAGCGTGCTGCTCACAGTCATTTAAATCCCTTTTAACCTAAGTTACTTGCATGGAAAGTGAGGTTTTATCCAACCCCCAAACCACCAAACCACACATGTTTAAGTAAGTTATGAATTTCTATTATTTTTGTATTCATATAGATTCTTCAGGATCCCAGGAAAACACTAGGAAAAACGTACACCGCGTCACCAGTATTTAGGTGGGACATTTTCATATTGGCAACTCTTGTTCTCACTTCCTTCCCCATAGGATATAGAGCCATAAAGTATGTTACATTGTTTCTGGGAATTCACATGCTAAGTATTCTTCATCCCAGAAGCTCTGAACCACTCACTCCATGGTGAGCACGTATTCCTCTTTCTCTGGACTTTCCCCCTGTGTACCCGTCTGAACTACCCAAATTCTGTGATGATGCAGCCAAGATAGACCCATTATTGTTCTGTTTCCCTGTCACCCCTGGCCTGATTCAAGAAGTTTGCAGAAGGTCTTTTTTTTTTTTTTTCCTTAACAGCACTATTCTCAGTTAGAGCCATCAAATCATCAGTAGTTCAGGGTTCAAATTGGCAATCAGACTCAGGAGATGGCATAGGCTTCAGTCAGTGCCGAATTAACGAGAACATTCATATTGAGTTTCTGAGAACAGAGAGAGACCACAACCACAGGGCCTGCATGGTAACAGCACAGGGGGGGCCGTGCTTCCCACGGTCCCAGCCCGCCTCGACTGAGGACGGAGAGAAAGCCGCACGCGCCGGGCCTCTCCAGTTTCACGCCTTTGAAGTCCCGTGGCTCCCTGGGCCTTGGGGGTACCTCCCTAGTCCCCGCCGGCAGCTCCATCCCAGCAGCATCGGTCAGCTGGCACTGGACGAACAACCTCGACAAGGAAGCAGAAGAGCTTCCTCTTCAAGGAACACAGGCACCTCGGCTCCTTAATCTTGGAAGCCGGAGTCAATGCAGCAAGCGCGGTTTATCACGGGCCAAATTCTCAGGGATCTAGCAATTAGCCCTTTTCTTCCAGAAACACCCCTCGACGGTACTGAGATGGCTTGTAGACTGTCTTCTGCTCTCTCTCTCGGTCGCCCTCCTCCTGTTCGTCTCGGTCCTCCTCCTCCAGCCCGGCCCAGGGAGTAGCAAGCGGCTCCACCTGAAGTTCCCCAGGGGGCCCACCGCCCAGGGGTCTTGTTTGCAGTGCGTGCATCTCCTCAGGTCTTCAGTAGTATGCGAACAAGATACCGGCTCCCCGGAAACCCACCCAGCACATGTGGTCAGCCTACTACCCCGCGCCCCTGGGAATACCTCACACTCCCCAGGTTGGCCTGGTGTCTCGGTGGTCCACATACATGAAAAGCAAGTGTTAGTCGCTCAGTCATGTCCAGCTCTTCACGACCCCATGGACTGTGCAGCTCACCAGACTCCTCTGTCCATGGGCCTTTCCGGGCAAGAATACTGGAGTGGGTTGCCGTTTCCTTCTCCAGGGGAACTTCCCGACTCAGGGATCGAACTCTCCTATCCTGTGTCTCCTGCATTGCAGGCAGACTATTTACCTTCTGCACCACCAAGGAAGGAGGATCCACGTACATAAATAAGTCCAATTTAAGTGAGGCCATGTGACCCACTGACAATCCTAAGGGTGTTTCTCTCATCCCTGGGATGGTTGAACCCTCTGGCTGCTTCCTGAAGGTTGTGGACCCAGGATGGATGGCACCTTCCCCATCAAACAAACAAAAGAGCAAATATCCCAAACACAAGGTAAAACTAAAAGCAGAAAGGTACAGGCCCCAGGCAAGTAGGGTGAACCGTCCATTGTAGACCTTCCTCATTCCATGAGACATTTGTCTCGACTGGGTGCATCTGGACTCACCATGGGTTGTTAGGTTGTGTGTGGACACTAAATCCTTGCCAGCGTCCAGGGGATGTGGGAAGGGACAAGGACCGTTGGATAGGTTTGGAAGAGGTCCGCCTTGCATTTGCAGGGATGCTAACTTACAGGAGGCCCTAGGGCTCCAGATGTCTGGGGAATTTGCAGATGAGCAGCCCTGCTGCTTTCCCTAGAGAGCCAGCTCGTGGCTGGGCTGCAGAGAGGGTCATTCAGGTCAACTTGCCATTACCCTCAGCTTCCTACTGTGGAAGCTGTGATACCCTCTCCAGGCACCTGACCACCATCATAAACACCATCATTAACAGTCCTGGGCCCTGAGAAGTGCTGCCTACAATTCATCCTGGCATTCTAACTGGATATGATTTAACCTCTACCTCTGAGACCAAGCAGTGGAGAATCCTCAGTAGCTTTCCAGAAACTTTATTAGTTGTTGAGCCATCGAGTATATTAATGATTGTAGCTTCAGGATGATGGAAATTGGTGACAAAATATTTTTGTATGCAATAAGGATTTGGTCCTCACTCAAGTTATATCTCAGGATAGAAATCTGAAATGTCATTGTTGCAACAGTCACTCAGAAATGTTATTTGCCAGTTAAAACTTGCAAAGAGTCGGGCACGGCTGAGCCACTGAGCACAGCATGTCTGTCTCTGCACTGATGAATTCATATTCCAGAAAACACTGGAAGAGACTTTGGTAATATTTTTCTGCTTGTTCTCAACTCACCTGTACTTAATAAGTTAAGTTTACACCAAGATTTATCAGTCTAATTCCTCTTATGTTTAGTCCATTGTAAATCTGTCAAATTGCTTTTATATAAATCATATTTTTATATCTTTCCAACTATCCTAAGGGTCAAAACAAGCCAATTATCACTTCCACTGTGCATGTAAGAAAACCAGTATTCTGCAGTCACAGATCTGGGAGCTAGGATCAAATAGTCGTGTGACAGAATCAAGGCACCACCCCAGATTTCCACATTCTGTTTCCTGTGGGCTATTCGCACATGGCGGCTGCTTCTTACTAAACAGAAAACTACGACAGACAAATGGCCATAATTTTGAATTTCTAAAGAGTAACACCAGTGGCTTTAAAGAGCTCCAGCAAATACACATGGATAGCAGAAAAGGCCAGAGCTGGTTTCAGCAACAGGACGAAAGGGAGGAAATTCTGCAGGGCACTCAGGTTTAGTCTGTGCTGCACTTTAGTTCTGCCATTGTTTAATTTTCTTAGTCAAAGCCATTCATCTTCCACAGGGATCAAATGCGCTGTGTGGTAAAACAACGGATGTGTGATTCGTTGGGAGCAAGGGAGCGGCGTCGGGGTAAGGGGGAAGAGTTTGGGAATGCAGGCTTGGGACCCTGACTGCCTCAACCTCACCACAGGGCTCGAGGGAAAAGACTTTTTCACACAAAGTGAAAAAGAGAAATGCAGGCTTCCTCTTAAGCAGGGTGTGTACTTGGGATTCCAAGAAAGGAAATTCATCTGCTTTCTTACCCCAAGACCTCTATCCATTTGAAAGCCAGATATTTCTCTTCTCCTCCCAGATAACATGGATAAGAGTTATCAATGCCTCTTTCTAGAAGCATCATTCATAGCCACTTCTGGAATAGCCAGTGATGAGAGAATTTAGGAGTAAAAAAAAAAAAACCACAAAATTGATTTTAATTTACTTACCCCCACCCCCACCACACATCATTGCAGTATATTTTTTAAAGATGTTTTCTAATGTAGATCACTTTTTAAAGTCTTTATTGAATTTGTTACAATATTGCTTGTTTTATGTTTTGGTTTTTTGGGGCAGGAGGCATATGAGATCTTAGCTCCCTGACCAGGAATCGAACCCACACCCCCTGTGATGGAAGGTGAAGTCTGGACCACTGAATTGCCAGGGACTATCCCCTTTTCTGTGTGTTACTAAAATTACTGGAAAGTTCTGGGTTCTATCTAACGCCGATTTCCTATTTGAAGATGGCCTGCATGATGGTTGAGTATGAAAAACCTTTGCTTGGTTTCCTTTTCCAAAAGGAGGCAGGGTTTTCAGATAACTTAGGCTAGCTATTCCAAGTACGTACTTCTTCCCCATCAGAAGGTTAGGAAACAGCATTAGGTTTTCTTCTGGTACAATATTAACAGCGACCTTGCTCGGGTCTCCATAGGTCAATAAACTGATCTCTGGTCCCAGTAAGTACACCCAGACACAATCTGAAGACACTGGGAGATGGAATCTGAAATCTAATTTTTCCTTCCAGATATAGAATTACCTGGGAAAGGCAATTGCAAACCAGGTGAGACCAAGATACGACCAGTTAGCAGGTTATAATCTACAGAGCCTATGTAAGATGAAAGATTTCATGGTCCGGCCGTCTTGCAGATGCTTTAAACAGCTCTGAGTGACTTTCCGAAAAAATAAAAATAAAAAATGTTGGCAAACAGGACAGGAACAGATGCTAGTTTTAAGGTGGGAAGAATCTTTGAATGGAGACTAATAGGTAAGTATCAAGAAAAATGTGAATTTACAGCTGCACTATATGTGTATCATAAGCCTTTGTTTCCTCACATAATTGTGGAAATTCTAGAAAAGAGCATTTGGAGATGGAAATGTGCTGTGTTGGGCTGGAATAGAAAGTCCGTCTTTCTTTTTTTAACAAGCTTCCACCCAACTAAAACATATAAGTGTCCAAAACCGTAGCCCTTGTTCAATTATTATTGATGTTGTTTATTCCACTAGTAAAAATGGAAATAGATGAAATTTCTTAAATTAGGATTCATAGGGTTGGATCACTTATGCAAGACTTTCTTTCAGCCAATGAGCTAAAAACCCTCTCAGCTACTGCCTGTTACATCTTTACCGCTCATTCCAATTCTCAGACTGCCAAGATGTCAGTGGAAATCCTTGATATGAAATAAAAATATAAAAAAACAATAAGTATAAAAGGACTCTGTGTGTTCATGTTTATAGTAGGTTATGGATGTACTACAGGGCTTTTTGCAAATTGGTCTACTTAAATAAAATGTGTGCTTTCGTTTGTACAAATATAGTTGACTTACAAGATGAATTAAGTATGACTAAGAAACTTGTAGTGACTGTAAGGACCTTAAGGTTTCCTTTTTTTTTTTTTTTTTCCCAGAGTATTTTCTCTACCCATGGAAACATTTTCTTCAGGATGTCACATCTAAATATTTTTATAAAGTGGCCAAAGAATTCCATCTACTGATACAATGAAGTATTTATACCAACACATCTAAACTTAAGTGAGATGCCAGAACGTCACTCAGTTATCGATGTATGATTTTTAGAGGACCTTAAACCAGCTGATGATTTGCTTTTGTCAGGCTGAGGGAGAACTATACATTTTAGAAATAAATTATACTTTCATGAAGCTGGTTAAATGAATGGATAACCGGATGGACAGGCACAGAATTTTAAATTGGTGGTAAGTGGAAACTGGCGAAAATAGAAACCCGCATTTATCGCTAAAGGTTTAGGGCTATCTCACAACGTCAAATGGGTTCAAACTTCCTAACATCTGCTTAAGATTTTTCTATTATCTGAGTGAACTTACGGGGAAAGATCTAATAGTAAGTGAAGCCTCTTTTCCTATCTCTGCAATCAGGTGATAAACCAGCATCATTGTCCCCATGAGTCCCAGGACAAATGAGCTGTGCCTGCTGTTATCAAGAGACTCAGCACCAAAATCTGTAGCTAGATTAAAAAGAAGAATTTCACCGGTAGTTGCCTAGGGGGAAGGAGAGTGGAGGCGGGAAGCACTGGAAGCTGGGGATAAGTGCAAACTTTTACATGCAGGATGGATAAATGACAAGGCCTACAGGGAACTGCGTTCTACATCTCGAGATAAACCATAATAGAAAAGAATAGGAAGAGGGACACATGTATATATACATACATGGGTATATGTGTGTGTGTATAACTGAATCACTTTGCTATACAGCAGAAATTAACACAACATTGTAAATCAACTATACTTCAATAATTTTTTTAAAAGAACTTAAAAAATTAAATACTTCTTTTTAAAATTATAAAAAAGTTCAAATGCCCCCTATATATGCTGATATCTGAAAATTCTCTAAAATAAGCTGTATTGAAATGAAATACCAGTGTTTGAAAACTTGAATGTAAATGTATATGTGCTGATATGCCTAAGGTTTTTATTGACACACACACAAAACTACAATCAGCCTATAGCATGCAAACACTCATTAACTGTGTCTGGTCACATTTCCAAATCTGGGCGTAGAGTGGATTTCCATGTCTCTCTGATAAATAATCTGAACATGTTGATACACCTTCTGGCAACATCGTTTAAGAATCACTTTGTCTCTATAATCTGAATGTTTCCAGGAAAAGCCATTTTTCTTTATATAAAATGTCCAGATAATTGTCTCCATTTCCTATTGGTGAAATATACTTGGTTGAAGCAAAAACGGGTGTCTGTTAACAGGAGTAGAGCTCACGAGAGAAGTTGAGTAGCTAACCTTTTTGGCATGTGGTGACCACAATTACATTTCATACTGGAGCTTGTTTGCTTTCTTAGCCTGCTCCAAATGGATTCCACGGTAGCTGGGAACTTGCAAAACTATTGCCAGTTATAATGAGAGGAAAAAATATATTGAGTTTAACTTCATTACAGCAACAGCACTTGTATCAACAGGATCTGGCATAAAATGGGAAAGTTGCCGAAATTCATCAAGCGACTTCAGTGTTTAGAATAAGTGGTGGTGACCCTTGCTGTTTCTGATTCCAGATCGTCTATGGATCCTGCTTCTCTGGTCTTCTGGGTCTGCAAGCTGTCAAGGTGGAGACTGAGGGCTAAGCAGGCATGAGCCCCGGGCGAGAAGAACCAGAAGAGCCAGGCTGCAGCAGGCCAGTCCCAGGACGTGGGAGCTGGCAGGAAGAAATAATAAGTCCAGGTGGACAGGCACAGCTCAGCATCAAAGAGATTGATAAGGGAGTGCTAATGAGCAGATTGAATCAGCCTATAATTCAGGAGACCTGGGTCCCATCCCTGAGCTGGGAGGATCTCCGGTAGGAGGGAGTGGCTACCCACTCCAGTATTCTTGCCTGGAAAATTCCATGGACAGAGGAGCCTGGCGGGCTACAGTCCATGAGGGCAGAACGAAGCACCCATTCTAGCTCAGAACACTGAATTCATTCCTGTCTTTATTCCCCAAACCTTAATTCTATCTTGCAATTTATTTATTATTTGTTGTTAAGTTGTCATTGTTTATAAGTTGTGTCAGGCAGATTCTTTACTACTGAACTATCAGGGGAACACATTTATTATTTATTCTCTTTTATTATGATTGAAGCACTGAGCTGAGTATTGGTAAAGGCTGGAACAGAGCTTCTCAGACTTGGCATTGTTGATATTTGGGGCCGGACAGTTCTTTGTTTGGGGGCGAGGAAGTGCTATTTGTAATCCACCCTGAGATGTTTAGCAGCTTTCCCGGCCTCTGCACGCTAGAGTCATTAGCAACCTCAAGCCTTAAAAATGTCTCTGGATGTTTTATGTCCCCTGGGGGCAAAAATCTCCCCCCTCTGAGTCACTGGACTAGAGGAATTGAGAATATTCTCCCCATCTCAGAGTCTTCAGTCCTGAGAACTTGACCTTTGGAACTCTTTCACACTGATGCTTGTTTGTAATTCTGGGCTCACATCATATCCAGAACGTTACCTGACACAAACCTGAGAATTCTTTTCCTCTGGGATCCTCAGTAGTTATTCCAAAAATTTGATCAGATAAGCACGTACAACATTTATAAATTCTCCCTCTCTCCAGCTCAACTTGCATTGGGAAATTGCTGGACTGGATGCTCTCAGCATATTGCCTGACCTGTGAGAGGAAAGTAACACACTGAAATAAGCAGAGGACATGGAAAGCTGAACTTCTGGGTGTTGACTCTGTAGGAAGCAGAGCTTCCAGAAAAGTGAGAAGTGACTTGAGTCATTCCAGAAGAAGAGTGTAGGAAGAGAATTTGACTCAAGAAGATCCATGTGGCCAAATACACTGTGGAAAGGAGGGAGAACTTGAGAAATACACATATTGGTGGATAAGGAGAAATAGCCATAGAAATAGATGCTTTTTGACTCCCCAGCGTGCAAGGTCATCCAAAGACCTTCCCTGCACTTGATCTTGACTCAGAAACTCCCTAAAGGAAACAAAACTCCCGGAAGGAAACATTGCCTTCAGGAGTTCTGAAGCCTTCTGCTTCCATTGAAGTCCAGCCCCCATGTCAGTCTCTAGACAGACTATGCAAGCAGATCAGTTCAAACCACCATGATAGCGCTCGATCTGAAGCCACGTCCACGGCAGAAGGGAACCCGGAGTCAGACGGTGTTGGCCTCCCTGAGTCAGTCACGCGAGAGGCCCCCAGTTCGAGGCTAACAATATCTGACGCGTGAGGTAAACAGTCTGCAGTCTGTTTGTTGCATCGAGCAAGGCTGCAAGCTGAGAAAGGCGTCCATGGGCTGGAACCCTAGGAGCAGAGCGCTCGGAGATGATGAACGAAGAGCTGACCCACCGTGAGCGTGGTGCCTACCCAAAGAACCCAGCAGGGAAGGCTGTAAAACACAACACTGAAGGGAGCTCTGGGCTCCAGCAGACCTCCCCGGGGTGGGGGGTGGGGCTGGAGGCGAGGTGGGTTCATTTGTTTTTATTTGCCGGTTTCACTCCAGAAGGCGATGTTTGGTTTTGCCTCCAGGACTGCTGCAGGGGAGGAGATATGGCCCATGAAGCGCCGGGGGACCTCACCAGGCAGAACCGCGAGGAGCCATTTGTCAGAGCTCCAGACGTGGGCGAACACGTCCGCAGGTGCCCTGCGTTTGTTGTTATTAAAAGCGGGTTTCAGGCTGATGAAAGCTCCCAGGTCGGTAGCCTCTGAAACCTGGAGCTGAACAGCAGGGAAGATACAGCAGGGACACACTCGAGTGCAAAGATAGCCCCCTTCCTTCCAGGCGCTGCCTCCAACAGAGCCCGTCGCTGGCAGTGGGGCGCCGATTGCCTGCTTGGCTGATCCTAGGGCAAGACAAAGGGATTCCAACCCCGGGACACATTCATGCCGGACCCTGAGTCCTATAAAAAGACCACTGCTTGCCCGTTACTCCGAGTGTGTCTAATGAGGAACAAGACACAGAGGAGCCGGACGACTCATACCTGGGGAAATAAATAAAATGGGAGTCGTGAGGCCAAGTCAATGATGAATGTAAATATAGTGTTTCCAGCAAGACAAACGGGTCCTTCCTCATCATGAAAGCTGACGGCTGCCAATGGGACTCAGGAGATCCAGCTGATCTTTTCTTACATAATCTTGTTGGCAGACTGTAGTTCTTTAGAAAGTAGTAACAGATGTCATCTTTTCTCAAAAATGGCTTATTGATAACTGGTTTTTATTTCCAAGGCTTCTGAAAAATACCTTTAGATTCAGACAATAGCAAAGGCTTCCGCTGCATGTCTTTGCTTCTCTCCAAGGCTTCCGAGGTAGAGAATCTTCTCTTCCCAGTGGTAGAGAATCCACCTGCCAATGCGGCAGATGCCAGAGGCATGGGTTCAAACCCTAGGTCGGGAAGATCTCCTCGAGCAGGAAATGGCAACCCACAGCAGTACTCTTGCCTGGGAAATCCCATGGGCAGAGGAGCCTGGTGGGCCACAGTAAATGGGGTTGCAAAGAGTGGGACGTGACTGAGCGACTGGGCACACACACACCCTCTTCTCCAAACTGGAAACTTGAGTCTCCATATCATTTCTTGGCTTTTAAAGCATCTTCTGTTTAGTATCTTTCTCCTTAAAGTGACTTTCCTTTAGACCTAATTTTCTGGGTAACAATTTTACGTGGTGCTCATATTGCTTGACTTCTGGGGTGACACATATGAAAGCTCTCAAAGATCCTGGCTGCTTTTCTAGGAGGCTGTGGTCCATGTTACTCCCATGCCTTCTGTCACAGCTGATTCAGTTAAGGATGAATGATGGACGGCATCCGGACGAGGATCGTGTGAGACCTGCATTCTGGAAGCTCCCCAGAGAGTAAAGATCCGTAGTGCGTTTGCCTGTCACTCTGTCCTTTCTGTCTGTCCTTTGTCCTGACCTTCTCGTGCGCAGACACTCCACTGCCCCCACACACGGACATAAAGCGAAGTGAGTGATCGTTTCTGTTGTTGAAGTTCCCTTTGTCTCATTGCCCTTGCCGTGATGGGACCCGGAGCATGCAGGCTACGAGGACAAGGTTTGGTCTGCTGGTTTCAAGACACACAGAAAGGGAGGCGTTGTAGGAAAGGTGACCCCCGAGGGGAGAATGAAGGAATTAGAGGAGACGGGGACTTCGTGGTGGCCCAGTGGCGAAGAGTCCACACTCCCAGTGCAGGGGGCCTGGGTCTGACCCCTGGTCAGCGGACTGGACCTCGCAAGTCCCAGCTGAGAGTTCACAAGCCACCCACTGTAGATCCCACGTGCTGCAGCGGAGACCAAGGATCCCATGCAACAAACTAAGCCCCGGTCCTGCCAAATAAATAAGTACACATATTTAAAATAAAGAAGCCACTTTGTAAGTGATGCCTACTTAAGCGATTCCTAGTAATTAGCTTCTTAAAAAAAATACTGTCTGTTCTATTTCTGGAGCGCCTGTTGTTTTGCTTTTAATCTAGTTTTCTGGAAAATCTTAAAGACAGTCCAGTGTATAGACAAACATTTTAATTAGCCCAACACTTAAAAACTGTGATAGAATATTTCTAGAAGGAGCTTGTTATTTTGCTTTTACTCTAACGTTTGGGAAAGACTTGAATAAAGTCCAATACATAGATATATATATTTGAGCTAGTACAACTTTTAACACTGTCTTCTAGAAGGTATGACCAGATGTCCATGCTTTAATGAGAGTGAATTAAGTGGGTTCTCCCAATAGCAGATGAGATCAGTTGGATGTGGAAGATTGGAATTTTTAATAAGAGAGAGAAATAGAGGTCAAGTTTCAGAAGTCAGCTAAGTCTAGATCGGAGGAGAAAGCGCGTCTGTGCTAAAGGGCTCGTGCGTGCCTGCGTGTAGCTCCAGCCACATCTGACTCTTTGCTGTGCCATGGACCACAGCCCACCAGGCTCTGCTGTCCAGGGAATCCTCCAGGCAAGAACGCTAGAGTGGGTCGCCAAGCCTTCCTGCAGGGGGTCTTCCCGACCCGGGGATCACCCGCATCTCCTGTGGCTCCTGCATTGCAGGTGAGTTCTTTACTTGCTTAGTAGCCAGGCAAGCCCCTGTGCTGAAGGTCTCAGTCACCAGCAAAGGCTTATGCAGCAAGAAGCACACACTGCTCCTCTTACTCGCCCCAAATCCTTAGTTGCTTACACACTCAGTCTGTTCTGGGCTTTAGTCTTTCAGGCACTGTCAGCGATTCCCTCAGTCTGTGAAAGGCCACAGATGGGAAAGGAAATCGGAAAAAAAACAGGGAAACCTCTATTCAGAGAGAATCTCTCTTACTAACCTTAGTGATCAGCTTCAACTACTGAGTAAGTGAGGTGGATTTAATGGCCTTGGAAACATTAATTTTCTAACATGTTCGAAATCCTGATAAGCTTAGCAAAGGTGAAATGTCAGCCAAGTTGAGCTGCAAAGAGGTTGATACCTAGAGATTTTTTTTCACTTTTATCTAATTCTAAGTATATTTAAAAGATATTCACACATTCACTTTGTTAAGAAAAGCAAGGTTAAATTACTTCTAGACATTTATCTGGATGATTCTCAGTATCAGAATATTGGTAGCCATTCCATTCTTGCGACCACTGTTCCTATTCATCATAAGTAATGTTAAGAAAGATGTGAAAGTTGACTTTTATGTTTTATCTAGATTATTTTACCTTTTCATTTATTTGGTTCATTCAGAAGAAGTTACTGACCACCAACTATGTACTTGTATTACAACATACACTGGAATACAGTAGTAACCAGATACGGTGGCCATTTTAAAGGAACTTGCAATCTGATGGGAAGCTTATAATCTCCACTTATCACCTATCGTTTCATTTCCGGAACTCCAGGCAGCAGTATTTACAGATATGAACAAATGGTATTTTTCCTAAACATGTAAGATTTTGCAAGTTATTGTTCTGAGTCAAAGAAAATGTAAGTGACACTATACTATTTCTCTTGTTTGCACCACCAGCATCACACTTTGCAAATATTTGTAAAAATACTGTTTTCATTGGAATATAATTGCCCTACAATATTGTGTTGGGGTTTCCCTGGTGGCTCAGAGGAAGCGTCTGCCTCCAATGCGGGAGACCCGGGTTCGATCCCTGGGTCAGGAAGATCCCCTGGAGAAGGAAATGGCAACCCACTCCAGTATTCTTGTCTGGAGAATCCCGTGGACTGAGGAGCCTGGTGGGCTGCAGTCCACGGGGTCACAGAGAGTTGGACACGACTGAGTGACTTTACTTACTTACTTACAATGTTGTGTTAGGTTCTGCTCTATAACAGTATGAATCAGCTTTATGCAGACACATATCCCCTCCCTCCTGAACTTCCCTCTCACCCCCCACCCACCCCTCTAGGTCATCACAGAGCACTGAGCTGAGCTCCCGGTGCTACACAGCAGCGTCCCACTAGCTCCCTGTTTACACATGTTAGCAGCAGCAGCAGCAGTATATACGCCAATCAAAAAATATTATTTTGTATGAAAAAGATGCAATTTTTTGAAAGTGTACCACCTACCTCGAGCACTCACAGCAAGACTAACTTCACAAAATAGTAAATATTAACCCAAGAATCCATTGAGTGCTGAATATGTGATTCAAACAAAATGCTATACAGAAATGAAGGAGAAGGAGTAAACCACGGGTGAAAAAATCAAGAAGAATCCTGTGAATAATATGGTTCTTAAGGCGGAGCCAGGGGATCCCCCAGGATGTAGCAACTAGCAGGGGTGGGGCATGTTAGGGGGAGGTGGACTTGAGCAAGGACAAAGGTGAATACAGGGGATGAGAGGCAAAGTAGGAAGTCAAGAGACACCTGGAGGAACAGGCAAATTCAGCCTTGGAGTACAGAAAGAAGCAGGGCAAAGGCTAACAGAGTTTTGCCAAGAGAATGCACTGGTCATAGCAAACACCCTCTTCCAACAACAAAGGAGAAGACTCTACACATGGACATCACCAGAGGGTCAACACCAAAATCAGATTGATTATATTCTTTGCAGCCAAAGATGGAGAAGCTCTATACAGTCAGCAAAAACAAGACTAGGAGCTGACTGTGGCTCAGATCATGAACCCCTTATTGCCAAATTCAGACTTAAATGAAGAAAGTAGAGAAAACCACTAGACCATTCAGATATCCCTTAAAACAAATCCCTTACGATTATACAGTGGAAGTGAGAAATAGATTCAAGGGATTAGATCTGATAGACAGAGTGCGTGAAGAACTATGGACGAAGGTTCATGACATTGTATGGGAGGCAGTGATCAAGACCATTTCCAAGAAAGAGAAATGGAAAAGGCAAAATGTTTGTCTGAGGAGGCCTTACAAATAGCTATGAAAAGAAGAGAAGCGAAAGGCAAAGGAGAAAAGGAAAGATATATCCACCTGAATGCAGAGTTCCAAGGAATATCCAGGAGATAAAAGAAAGCCTTCCTCAGGGATCAATGCAAAGAAATAGAGGAAAACAATAGAGTGGGAAAGACTAGAGATCTCTTCAAGAAAATTTGAGATACCAAGGGAATATTTCATGCAAAGATGAGCACAATAAAGGACAGAAGTGTTATGGACCTAACAGAAGCAGAAGATATTAAGGGGTGGAAAGAATGCACAGAAGAACTGTGCCAAAAATATATTCATGACCCAGATAATCATGATGATTATCCAGCTGATCTTTTCTTACATAATCTAGGTGTGATCACTCACCTAGAGCCAGACATCCTGGAATGTGAAGTCAAGTGGGCCTTAGGAACCATCTCCACAAACAAAGCTAGTGGAGGTGATGGAATTCCAGTTGAGCAATTTCAAATCCTGGTAGATGATGCTGTGAAAGTGCTGAACTCAATATGCCAGCAAGTTTGGAAAACTCAGCAGTGGCCACAGGACTGGAAAAGGTCAGTTTTCATCCCAATGTCAAAGAAAGGCAATGCCAAAGAATGTTCAAACTACCGCACAATTGCATTCATCTCAGACACTAACAAAGTAATGCTCAAAATTCTCCAAGCCAGGCTTCAACAGTACATGAATGGTGAACTCCCAGATGTTCAAACTGGATTTAGAAAAGGCGGAAGAACCAGAAATCAAATTCCCAACATCTGGTGGATCATTGAAAAAGCAAGAGAGTTCCAAAAAAAATCTACTTCTGTTTTATTGACTATGCCAAAGTCTTTGACTATGCGGATCACCACAGACTGTGGAAAATTGTGAAAGATGGGAACACTAGGCCACCTGACCTTCCTCCTGAGAAATCTGTATGCAGGTCAAGAAGCAACAGTCAGAACCGGACATGGAACACAGACTGGTTCCAAATCGGGAAAGGAGTATGTCAAGGATGTATATTGTCACCCTGCTTATTTAAATTATATTTAGAGTACATATTGTGAAATGCTGGACTGGATGAAGCACAAGCTGAAATTAAGATTGCCGGGAGAAAAATCAATAACCTCTGATATGCAGATGACACCATCCTTACGGCAGAAAGTGAAGAACTAAAGAGCCTCTTGATGAAAGTGAAAGAGGAGCGTGAAAAAGTTGGCTTAAAAGTCAACATTCAGAAAACTAAGATCATGGCATCTGATCCCATCACTTCATGGCAAATAGATGGGGAAACAGTGGAAACAGTGTCAGACTTTATTTTGGGGGGCTCCAAAATCACTGCAGATGGTGACTGCAGTCATGAAATTAAAAGACCCTTACTCCTTGGAAGGAAAGTTATGACCAACCTAGACAGCATGTTAAAAAGCAAAGACGTTACTTCACCAACAAAGGTCCCTCTAGTGAAAGCTATGGTTTTTCCAGTAGTCATGTATGGATGTGAGAGTTGGACTATAAAGAAAGCTGAGCACTGGAGAACTGATGCTTTTGAACTGTGGTGCTGGAGAAAACTCTTGAGAGTCCTTTGGACTGCAAGGAGATCCAACCAGTCCATCCTAAAGGAAATCGGTCCTGAATATTCATTGGAAGGACTGATGTTGAAGCTGAAACTCCAATACTCTGGCTACCTGATGCAAAGAACTGACTCATTGAAAGAGACCCTGATGCTGGGAAAGATTGAAGGCAGGAGGAGAAGGGGATGACAGAGGATGAGATGGTTGGATGGCATCACTGACTCAATGGCCATGAGTTTGAGTAAACTGTGGGAGATGGTGATGGACAGGGAGGCCTGGCGTGCTGCAGTCCATGGTTTTGCAAAGAGTCAGACATGACTGAGCAACTGAACTGAACTGAAATGTGAAAAAAATACCACATTAATAGAGGGAAATGAATAGGTCAATTTAACTGAGGTAAGGCTTCTTTGGAAGGAATGATGCTAAAGCTGAAACTCCAGTACTTTGGCCACCTCATGCGAAGAGCTGACTCATTGGAAAAGACTCTGATGCTGGGAGGGATTGGGGGCAGGAGGAGATGGGGATGACAGAGGATGAGATGGCTGGATGGCATCACCGACTCGATGGACATGAGTTTGTGTGAACTCTGGGAGTTGGTGATGGACAGGGAGGCCTGGCGTGCAGCAATTCATGGGGTCGCAAAGAGTCGGACACGACTGAGTGACTGAACTGAACTGAACTGACGGCTTCTGAGAGAGGGAAATAGCCATGGCATAGATATAAATAGAGATATATAAATATATGCATTAAGTTCATGTGATATTGATGAAGGAGAAGTCTGACACAGAGGATGCTGCCAGCAACATATAACTTTCGTACAGTTTAGAAGAAATATTTAGCTCTGCCAATGTATGTCAGTTGAGCAAAGCAATTGTTGGAAAAGAATAAACTAACACAGAAATCTGAAAGACATAAATCTGAAATTGATCACAGTAATTAAAGAAGTCACCCATAGAAAATTTACCTCTTCCATTTAGTTAAATTAAAATTTCAGAGGGACACACGAGCATTAAACGAAACTTTGAGTTCTCTCAGCTTTTCTTCCGGCTATTTCCTGCAATGAGACTCTACAGAAGGAAACGAGTTCCACGCTAGTTAGGGAAATCCCCATTTGATTTATTTATGTTGATGAATGCTTTATTTTTATTTACATGTCTCTGATCTTAACAGGGTGGGTCTCACAGGTCAATGCTATGATAATAATCTATCAGAAAGATAGAAGTCTCTTGAAGTTTAAACAAATCTGTGTGTGTCACTTTTGTGCTGAGTTTTCTCTTTTGAGTGAATTCCTTGATTCACAAGTATAAGAATATTCAGTTAGCAAGGAAGCAATTAGACAAAGAACCTCTCTTTGCTATGAAATTTCTCAACAAAAGTCAAGGTTGTAAGGATCCCAAAACATGAGTTCTTGTAAAAATATTTAATGACCTTTCAATGTTATCAAGATGATGATGACAATTTACGGCACTAAGCATACATCTCTAATCCAAGAACCCTTAAGCAGGATGGCATAAAGTCATACTTACAATAGAAGTGGAGAGTGAAGGGTACTCACTATAGAGCTGGCATAATTTCATGTGCCCTGAACGCGAAGTAAGAGAAAGGGTGTAGAACGCATCGTTATTCAGCCAACAAAGTCTTCTGAGTGAACGGAACTAATTCCTCCTAACGGAATTAAATTCACATTCTAAAACTGCAAAAGCTAAGACCTGCACCTTACCCTAAAGGACCTACACTTCCTTAGAACAGGAGGAATAATAAAGTGGCCAGCGTGGGAGAAACGCAGTGAGACAGGGTTCTTTCGGCCACTGGGTAAAGGAGGAATGAACTCATTTGCACAATATAAACGTGAGGAAAGGGACTGCTGGGTCTTGGTGGTCCGGGTGGGCTCCACGTATCTGGTATCCATTAAGACCCCAAATTTACTCGAACCTATGGATTAATTCTCCTGCAGGAACTGAGGAAGCTGAGAGCAGCTGACAGTTAATAAGGCACTGATCTCGCCCAATCCCTCTAATCAAACCCAGCTGTGATTTCAAACCTTTGCACCGAGGTTCCCCGGGGCACTTCTGCTCAAGCCCTGGAGTGAGCACCCTCAACTCTGGAAGGGCAAGGGAGAAGTTAGTAAAATAAAACTTCATGCCTTCAATCAAGGCAACTGAAGAACAGGACTGACCGGGATGGTCCCCTTAATCATTTCTGTATTACCCTTTCCTCTTCCCAGCTGCGTGCCCCAGGAAGGCATAGGCGTTTCTTCCGAATGTTTGCTGGGAATCTTTCCTTCAAAAGAGGAACGCAACTGGGAATGGCTGGCTCTCTATCCGTTGGAGAATCTCTACTTTGTCTCATGAAAAGTGATTAGGTGTAGTGCCCAACTACATTTTTAAAGAATTTTATTGATCTGACACTGGAATTTGAGTTTTTATAATAAAGATCACCCAGAATAAGGTGAACATTACTAACCTAGGTGTAAAGAAGTCAAAACATATTAGGTGTAAACATACCTGAACCCAGTTAATAAATTTTAATTAAATACTTTACCAACAAAGCCGTATTTGTAATGACGCTTTCCACACGGTTAGTGGTTTCACAGTTTTAGTTTGTTGATGTTATAAAGGACATGGATTTGAGCACACTTTGGGAGATAGTGCAAGGCAGAGGAGCCTGGCATGCTGGGGTCCATGGGTGGCAAAAGGTCGGACACGACTTTCTGGCTGAACAACAGCAACAAGCAAATGACAGATAAGCTGGCGTCGTTTTCTAGCTCTCCTTCTCCTTGTCTACCACATCCATAAGGCCTGGTATCTGTATCTCCTCTTTCACAATCAATTCTTTTTCCAATAATTCAGCTCAGAAACTTGTCCCTTCCTCTCTATTGACAATCATGAAACCACCTGTGTGTCTCCTTCTCCAAATAATAAAACATTTCTGGACTTCTCTCTCCTTTAGAGTTACCCTTGGGTTGGGAAGGTCCCCTGGAGAAGTGAGAGGCTACCCACTCCAGTCTTCTGGCCTGGAGAATTCCATGGACTGCATAGTCCACGGGGTCGCAAAGAGTTGGACACCACTGAGCGATGTTCGCTTTCGCTTTTCACTTTTGTCGTTTTGGGCACACTTTGGAGTTGAGACTTTGGTGCAGACAGCAGAATCCGACCATCTCTTACTGTCTCTTGGCTTCAGCGATGAGAAATCGTATCTTGCCTGTGAGACTAGACTTCCTTCTATCATTAAAATCTCTTAGAACTCACCCAAACATCATGCAGGCAGACACTGAACCCTCTCACCCTCCACTGCAATTTAGGATAAAACTATAAAACAAAGTCACGGTGGATAAAGCAATATCTTAGCTGATTATAAAAAAAGCTTATTGATCATGTGAATATATCTGAACTTCTCTGTGAGGTGGTGATTTGGGCCGAAATGTTAAGCTCCATCTTTAACTCAGCCTACAAGTGTAATAACTACAGGAGGAGGCAAAAAATTGAGAAGGGAGCATCGGTGTCTAATTTAGAAGGAAGGTAAGATCACCATCCATGTAGAGCAATTTCAAAGAATTACTTGATCATAGAAAAATAATACAGGATAGATCAGAGAACCCATAATTCACTGACTGTAAGGCAGTTGATTAAATTGAAATTACATGAACGATAGGACTCCAGTGGAACCACATCAAAATCTCCTATCTCAGAGCTGCAAAGTTTGTGGGGGCAAAGGCAGGATGTGGGACCACTGGTCAGCCACAAACTCAGATCCTTGCCAATATGTTGGCAAGTTCTATAGCAAGAGAGAATTGGGAGGGAGGGGAAGATCCCCCAGAAAGCTGACTCCTGGTTTTCATTTGATGCCAGCAGAGCTGGTAGGTCAAGCAAGGGGTTGGCTGCACCTGTTCTTAATCACAGATGCCTGGCCTGACAGATAATGAGGGCTGCCCCAAGAATCTTTGATCACTGTGACAAAAAAAAAAAAAACAAACACACAACTTATATAATTCCCCACTACTTTACAAGTAGAGACACATGGGGATGAGAGAGCAAAAAGCAACCAAGTATGTGGGGGGAAAAAGCAGGACGAAACACAACTTTTTAAATCAGGATGACAGACTGAACACATTGTGTTTGTCTAATTTTCTTCCCCAAATGCTACAGAAATGACAATCAGTTCAGTTCAGTTCAGTTGCTCAGTCATGTCTGACTCTTTGCGACCCCATGAATCGCAGGACACCAGCTTCCTTGTCCATCACCATCTCCCAGAGTTCACTCAGATTCACGTCCATTGAGTCCGTGATGCCATCCAGCCATCTCATCCTCTGTCGTCCCCTTCTCCTCCTGCCCCCAATCCCTCCCAGCATCAGAGTCTTTTCCAACGAGTCAACTCTTTGCATGAGGTGGCCAAAGTATTAGAGTTTCAGCTTTAGCATCATTCCTTCCAAAGAAATCCCAGGGCTGATCTCCTTTAGAATGGACTGGCTGGATCTCCTTGCAGCTCAAGGGACTCTCAGGAGTCTTTTCCAATACCACAGTTCAAAAGCATCAATTCTTCGGTGCTCAGCTTTCTTTATAGTCCAACTCCCACATCCATACATGACCACTGGAAAAACCATAGCCTCGACTAGATGGATCTTTGTTGGCAAAGTAATTTCTCTGCTTTTCAACATGCTATAAATGACAAAGCTATTTGGAAATAGGGGCCCCACGGTCATAGTAAGAATGAAGGTCATGGGCGCTGTCAGAATTTTCAGAAATTGAGAACTTTCTCCTTTTTTAATCTTTACTGGAGCACAGTTGCTTTACAATGTTGTGTTAGTTTCTGCCCAGAAAGTGAACCAGCTCTGCACACACACATGTCCCCTCTTTTTGGGATTTTCTCCCCATTTTGGTCGTCACAGGTCGCTGGGTGGAGCTCCTTGTGGTTTACAGTAGGTTCTCCTTAGTCGCCTATTTCATAGATATTGGGATGGTGAAAAAGTTCGAGTTTTTCCGTAAGATGTTACAGAAAAACCCAAAGGAACCTGTTGGTCAACCACATAATGTTAATAGCATGTGCATCCAGACCAGCCTTCTGACTCCTCCCATCCTCCTGCCCCTGCCCTTCGCCATGCGTTTGCCCTCTCTCTCTGTGACTCTGTTTCTGCTTTGCCAGTAAGCTGGTCTCTGCCACTTTTCCAGATTCCACACATAAGTGATGTTATGTGGTATTTTGTTTTTCTCTTCCTGACACGGGGTGCAATTTAGATGCAAAGGCCACATCCAAAGTCGGGTTGATGGGCCTTTCTTCCTGGCACTGGGGAAGCCGGTTGCAAGGTGAGACCTGGGGAAGGCAGGGAACGTGAGTGGGCTGCACAGCAAGAAGAGCCCGGGTTATCAGGGAGACAGCTACTTGGGCCAATGCCGTCCCGACCGCCAGGAAAGGGCAGCAGGTGGCTGCTGGACTTGTTCCCGCGGGAGCCTGGGAAGCTGCACTCTAGTTAAGGAGAAGAATCTGGGGACACAGCTTATGGTACAGATTTGGACCTGGAAGAAGTTCAGAGCAGAGGCTGAGCCATTCTCTCTCCCAACAGATCCACAGGAGCACGTCTCCATCCAGAGGCGAATTACACCAAAGAAGCCTAATGCGGAGCGCATTAGTGTCCAGTTGCAGCTGTAACGAATCACTACGCAGGTCGTGGCTTAAAATAACACCAGCTCCTTATCTCACAGTCCTGGGGGTCAGGTGTCTTCAACAGGACTCGCTAGTGCGCAGTCGAAGCGGCAGCAGACTGCGTTCTCTTTGGAGTCTCTGTGGGAGGTTCTGTTTCTGCAGGCGCGCTGCATGCTCGGGCTCCTGGCCCCTCCCTCCCTCAAAGCCACCGGCAGAGCATCTTCAAGTCTGTCTCTCACTCCGACTTTCCAGCCTTTCTCTGGTTTACAAAGGCTCTTGTGATTGTATTGAATCCTACCCAAGTCACTCTGGAGAATCTACCCATCTCAAGGTCTTTCACCGAATCACATCGTCAGAATCCACTTTGCCACGTTGTTTGCTGCTGCGGAGTCACTAAGTCGTGTCCGGTTCTTTGTGACCCCAAGGGCTGCAGCGTGCCAGGCTTTCCTGTCCTTTACTCTCTCCTGGAGGCTGCTGCCATGTTAGGGAACATATTCTCAGGTACCAAGGATTAGGACCCAGACCCCTTTGTCAGGGGAGAGGCATTGTTTTGTGGTCCTTAATGGGGGGTTTAGAAACCACCTGAGTTCTCTCCATCCATACAATGGAAATGGAAATTTGACTGTGGATAAGACTCACGATCTTTAGATTAACATGATCTGACCAACCTACATAGTATATTCAAAAGACATTACTTTGCCGACTAAGGTCCATCTAGTCAAGGCTATGGTTTTTCCTGTGGTCATGTATGGATGTGAGAGTTGGACTGTGAAGAAGGCTGAGTGCCGAAGAATTGATGCTTTTGAACTGTGGTGTTGGAGAAGACTCTTGAGGGTCCCTTGGACTGCAAGGAGATCCAACCAGTCCATTCTGAAGGAGATCAGCCCTGGGAATTCTCTGGAAGGAATGATGCTAAAGCTGAAACTCCAGTACTTTGGACACCTCATGCAAAGAGTTGACTCATTGGAAAAGACTCTGATGCTGGGAGGGATTGGGGGCAGGAGGAGAAGGGGACGACAGAGGATGAGATGGCTGGATGGCATCACGGACTCGATGGATGTGAGTCTGAGTGAACTCCGGGAGATGGTGATGGACAGGGAGGCCTGGAGTGCTGCGACTCATGGGGTCGCAGAGAGTCGGGCACGACTGAGCGACTGAACTGAACTGAACCCAGCTGCAAAAGAAACTCAGCTGAGCGGCCTATGCAGACTCAGCTCGTCACTCACATGTTACTGGTTGACAATTTCAGAGGAAAGAGCATTCACTCTAGGTTTTTGTGTTGCTGTGTCTGCTCCATCGTGTCTGACTCTTTGCAACCCCGTGGACTGTAGCCCGCCAGGCTCCTCTGTCCATGGGACTTCCCAGGCAGGAATGCTGGAGTGGGCTGCCATTTCCTCCTCCCGGGATCTTCCCCACCCAGGGATCGAAAACACGCCTCCAGTGTCTCCTGCGTTGGCAGGCAGATTCTTTACCACTGCACCGCCTGGGAAGCCCTAGATGTTGTGAGGTTGATGGATGGATGTACTGAAGGGCAACTATAACCAGGAAGAGGGGACCAATTGGAGAGATGTGTCAGGTCTCAGGATCATGTAACTTACAGTGTTAGGGTAGCGAAAGAAAGTGATTTGTTCATTTGCTCCTTCCAGGAACATTTATTGAGCGTCCTCCTTGTGCTTATAACTGTCCTGAATATAACGGAATAAGACAGAAAAGTTCTACCCTCATAGGATTACATCCTAGTATGGGGAGACAGGCACATGCTTTAATGTATAGAACTATATGTTATATAATATATTAAATATATATATATGTATAGGCACAACAGCTACCCATTCCATATTCTTGCCTGGGAAATCCCATGGACAGAGCAGCCTGGGAGGCTACAGTAAGTGGGGTCACAAAGAGTCAGACGTGACTTAGTGACTAAAAAACAAATTGGTGATAGAAAGAAACACAAAGCAGTAGAATAGGGATTTTTAACCTTACCATATAATTCTTAGACCAATCTGGAGAATTTTGACAGCAATAGGAAATATTACTAGTCCTGATGTCATGATGAGAATAATCTGGGACCTCCCTGGTGGTCCAGTGGCTAAGACCCCCACCCTCCCAGTGCCGAGGGCCTGAGCTCAATTCCTGGTCAGAGAACTAGATCCCACAGGCCACAACAAATCCCCACGAGCCACCCAGCACAGCCAGATTAAATGTTAAAGAAAAGTTTACTTTCAAAAAAAAAAAAGAAAAACCAAGAAGAAGAATCTGAGATTATCCCAGGCAAAATGGGAAGAATACTCACTGAAGATGTGTGTGTACCTGTGTGTGTAGTAAGACAGCAGTGTGTTTCTAGATTTTACAGTTGGAGAAGGTCTCAGTGACGCTCCAGCTGCTTTTCTGTAAGACTGAAGGCTGCTTTACATTCAGGAAAAGCCTTCCCAAAGAGGGGACGTTTGTGTTGAATCTGAATGGCAGGAAGAGACCAGCCATGTGCACATCAAGAGAAACACTTCCATGAGGTTTTACGTCTAGTTGTGGCTAGTGAAGGGGCGCTTCGCTGGTGCGCCAGCAGTCACCCAGTGCACACTCGGTCCCTGGGTCGGAAGCTCCCCTGGAGGAGGGCGTGGCCACCAACTGCAGTCTGCTTGCCTGGAGAATCCCACAGACAGAGGAGTCTGGTGGGCTACAGTCCGTAGAGTTGCAAAAGGGACTGGCAATACTGAGCAAGTTAGCACACATGCACACTTAACTAAGAAGCTTCCCTCTAGGACTAACTGCACATGGACAATGATAAATTCTAGATGAAATGCGAAAAATAGTTACTAGGAGACACTGAAGAACGACCGAAACAGGACAAAGATGAGTGAGTGCCGACAAATCCATGGCATTAAAAGGCTTCCATGTTCACTGCTCCCAGCTGAAAGCGTGATCTTTCTGGGTCTAAAACTTCCTGAGAAAACCCATAACAATTCTGGTTCGAAGATCCGAAGGACAGAGTTGGGGTGGTTTTGTAAGAACACAGACTCCAAATGGAAACTAAATGTGCCACGATTTGAGCCACAGACGGAAGGCAAAAAATACATGACTCCCTGGAATATTGCTCTTTCCTTCTTCCCTTAGAAGAATAGAAAGCTCTTGGGTGGACCCGGAGGCAGTCATAGAGTGTGAAGTCAGAAAGAGAAAACAAATACCGTACATTAGCCCATGTATGTGCAATCTAGAAGAAAAGCAGCATAGGTGATCTTATGTGCAAAGCAGAAATAGACACACATATAGAGACCGAGTATATGGATACCAAGAGGGAAAGGGGGTTGTGGGATGAACTGGGAGACAGGGATTAACATATATACACCGTTGATACTATATATAATAGATAATTAATAAGAACCTACTGCAGAGCACAAAGAACTCTGCTCACACTCTGTGGCGACCTTAATGGGAAGGAAATCCAAAAAGGAGGGGATATGTAGGTATAGCTGATTCACTTTGCGGTACAGTAGAAACTGATACAACCTTGTGCAGCAACTATACTTCAATAAAACTTAAAAAAAAAGAATCTGATGAATTAAAAAAAAGAGAGAGAATAGAAAGTTCTGAGTGCCCGGATAAAGATCACAGTCCCCAGATGCCCTGCAATTACGCGTGGTCATGTTACTTATTTCTGATTAATGGGGTGTAAGTAGGTGCAGCAATGACAATGTCAGAAAGTGTCCTTAAAACGTAACAGCCATGGACCCCTCCAAACCCCCGTCTCCTTCTTACCGGATGAAAAATTAATAACACAAGCAGCCACACTTGAGAATGAACTGCTCCACCAAACTCTGGATATTTTTTCTGTAAGAGACATATGCTCCTATTTATTATCACACTATTACTGAGAGATCTGCTGTTCATGAATAAACTTCAGATGCATTCATTTATTCTTAAATTATTTTCTTGTGTCTTTCATTAACTGCCTTATAAATGTCAAGGACAACATTAATCTTATGCTTGTGATAATTAATAAGATTCTTCTCCAAAGGACACTGTGGTTATGAAGATGCTGTGCTCAAGAGAACCATGATGTTTTTACAGAAGATGCTTCAATGATTTTACAAACACATGAATCAGCATTTTTAAAATATATACGATTTACGAGCTAACCACCTTTACCACTGTGTCAAAAACAGGTGTGTGATATACAAAATGTTTGCTCTTTGAAACATGATTACTTGTGTTGTAGATTGAATGCATCCTGGTAAAACTCCTCTAATAAAATATCTATTGTGTGATGTTTTCCTGAAACTGCACAGTAGTGGTTTAAATCTGCAAGCCTATATTATTTGGTTTAATAAACCAAGCTGCCCTGGATAGTGTAAAGCCAAATAAAAACACAGGAGTCACAGCAGATTGGTATATAAGTAAAATTGCCACTGCCGTTTATAAGCCACGAGTTCAGAGATGTCCCAGTTAATCAAAGTCATCTCACAACTTCCAGTGAATGATTCAATAATAAGAACAAGTTATAAACATCAAATTTATGAAATATATTTATAAAAGAATGGTTCATATATTAAGATTTCAAGTAATTATCTGTAATTATATTTTTTTTCCTGTGAAAAATCTGAAAATCATGGCAGCAACACAGGAAAATGTCTTAAGTAAATGTATTCATTTTTTTCTTGATAAAAAGAATTTTAATGTTGGACAGTAAAGATTAACTTTGTTTTTTAAGAGAAAATCTTATCTTCAATATTATAGTATTCATATGTTTTATGTTATACAATGTTGTAAATCAACTACACTCCTATATAAAAGAAAAATTAAATTTAAAAAATGTTTACATGTTAAACATCAAAATTTAACTTCTTTTAAATGTACCTGAAATGAATAGAAAAGCGGGCGTACATGTGAATGTAAGTATATTAAATCATGTTGATTATGCCAAATCTATAAAATATAGGGTAGTTATATTATATTACTTGTAACACGAATAAAAAGAGTAATTTGGATGATTTAGTTAACCTACTAAACATATAATATCTGTCTGCAAAGTTTTCTAAAAAGTTGCCAAAAGCTAGTTATGTCACTTGTGGAATTCTATAATTATCTTCCAGATCTCCTTTCAAATAGCCTCTGGCTTCATGATTCATGACAACTGTTTCTCTATTCTACAAATGCTTATTAATAGTAGCCAAGTCATCTTTTCTCTCTACCCATCAAAATCTCAAAGAAATCAGAGATATCAATAGTGGACAGTCATTTCACTGAAATTTATGGACTTGCCTCTCAATGGTAACAAAGTCTTTTTTAAATTGCTGGCAACTAGCTGCACTTTTAGCTAAAGGGAGTTAAAGCCATTACCCTAAATTACTTCCTCTTGGAAAGGCAGCAGCCTTGCCTTTTACATCATTTAAATCATGCCATGCAGTGGGAGAAGACTCTGGAGAGACCCTTGGACAGTTAGGAGATCAAACTAGTCAGTTCTAAAGGAAATCAACCCTGAATATTCACTGGAAGGATTGGTGCCGAAGCTGAAGCTCCAATACTTTGGCCTCCTGATGCGAAGAGCCGACAAGACTGAGGGCAGGAGAAGTGGGTGACAGAGGATGAGAAGGTTGGCTGGACTGACGTAATGGGCATGGTTTGAGCAAGCTCCTGGAGGTAGTGGAGCACAGGGAAGCCTGGCCTGCTGCAGTCCATGGAGCCGCAAAAAGTCAGACACAACTTAGTGACTGAATAACAATATTTTTCTAGTTAAACATGACCAGAGCACTTTGGGTCAATAGTTCTGCCTCCAAGAAGATTATCTTTAGTGATTTATGATGATTTAACCTCCCAATTCCGCTCATCAGAAAAGAAAAAATAATCTGTTTCTGTTCATTCTAAGGCTCTTTCCTGTCTGAGCATTCTTTTAGTATGTTAGAGAGCTACAGAATAACCAAAGTATAGAACTAATAATTAGTTGAAAAGTGTTACATTTAGAAAGTATAAGGTTGCAAGAGCCCACTTGCAATGAAAGTACAATGACCATTTTGAGTGACATACAGTCTAGTCTGAAAATTCCAGTCACTCTCAAGTTTGACAATTCTAGTTATTCATAAGAAGTTCAGTTCAGTTCAGTCGCTCAGTTATATCTGACTCTTTGCAACCCGATGAATCGCAGCACACCAGGGCTCCCTGTCCATGTCCAACTCCCGGAGTTCATTCAGACTCACGTCCATTGAGTCAGTGATGCCATCCAGCCATCTCATCCTCTGTCGTCCCCTTCTCCTCCTGCCCCCAATCCCTCCCAGCATCAGAAAACTGAGCAAAATCAATTATTGCATCGATATTAAGTCCGAAATGTGTGGGTCTTTGATTAGCAAAGAAGACAAATCCACATTTTATAATAGGACAGTTCATAGCTACATGGGTTTATTCAGATCTGCTTTAATAATACTTTAATTGATTTGAGGCACTTTAGAGAAGAAAAAATTTAACAACCATCTTGTTTAGTTGAAGACATAGAAAACAAAATCCAAATTTTTAAAATGAAAATTTTCGGGTCCTCACGTTTTTTTGTTCTGTAATGTCGAATGCATTAACATAGTGTTTTCCTGAAATGCATTGCTGTTCAGTCACTAAGTCGTGTCCGACTCTTTGCGACCCCATGGACTGCAGCACACCAGGCTCCCCTGTCCTCCACTATCTCCAGGAGTTTGCTCAAATTCATGTCCATTGAGTCGGTGATACCATCCAGCCATCTCATCCTCTGCCGCCCCCTTCTCCGTTTGCCTTCTGTTATACAAGAATGTTTTTGTAGATTTTGAATTTTGTATGAATGGCCTTTAAATAATCAACTGAAATGTGTGCAGTTTGATTATTTTAAGGTCATTCATACAAAATTCAAGGGCTTTCCTGGTGGCTCAGATGGTAAAGCATTTGCCTGCAATGCAGGAGACCTGGGTTTGACCTCTGGGTTGGGAAGAATCCCCTGGAGAAGGAAATGGCAACCCCCTCCAGTATACTTGCCTGGAGAATCCCATGGACCGAGGAGCCTGTTGGGCTACAGTACGTGCATGAGGTCACAAACTGTCGGGCATGACTGAGTAACTTTCCAGTATTCTTGCCTAGAAAATCCCGTGGATACAGGAGCCTGGTCAGTTACAGTCCATGGGGTTGCCAAGAGTCAGACATGACTGAGCGACTGATACACACAAAATTCAGATCCACAGAAATGTATATGGTTTGATTATTTAAAGACCATTCATAACAAAATCCAAATCTGACAAAACACTCATATCTCTAAGGGACATTGGCTAAATAGAATACAAGTGAAACATTTAAAAATGCTCCTTGTTAACTGTAACTGCATTCCATTTAGGCAATATAATGTTACTATTTTAAAGTGTTGGTGAGAAATGGGAAAACCTTGAAGGTAAATGGAAGCTGATTATGACTCTTCATCTTATAAACACATTGTATTTATTAAGTCCCCACGGTTCACATAAGCAGACCTAAGCAGGATTAGAGTTGTTCTTTTTTTTTCCATGCTCCCCAAGTAATTTATTTTCTATACCAGAATGTAGTTACTTTGGGAGATGATTTGCATTGGTGAATCGACAGAGTTCAAAAGCACTTCAGACCTACCCAGAGGGCTCATAGAAGTGAATCTGTTCTTAAATGAAAGAATCATCCTACTTCTTGTATAAGATGAATGTTTTAAGTGAGTGATTTTTATTCCAATGTTGCAAAATACGCCTTCAATTTTTTTAATGTTTCCTTGAGAATGCAGAAGTCTGCATTCATTTATTTCAAGCAACTGGAAGATAGTGGAGCAGAAAGTGAAGTTTAACGCTGGTCCTGTAGTGTCTTGGAGAGAATCGCTTTTCACCAAACACCACATGTAGCAGCGAAACATCCTCAAAATGTAAAACATCTTGATTTTTTTTTTAATAACCCCTGGTGGTATGTTTTTACTTTAGCAATAATTGTATTTTCTTTTTTGCACATTTTATTTAACAACATTGCAGATAATCGGTTCCATGTGTTCAGCGCACTAGCCAAGTGCCTAACGGAGAAACAATTAACTTTATTGGGCTCCTGTACTGGCAGACGCAGTCTTGCACCCTTACTGGTTCATGGTTCTGAGCCACATAGGAGCTGCAAAGAATCTGGTGTCCTGAGTAATCACACAGCAACCTGAATTGAGAGCCAAGTTGTCATTAAAAAATGATGATCACGCACTGGAAACAGAAGTTAAAGTCCATGAAAAGACGAGAAGATAGAGTTCACTTCAGTTACAAAAAAAAAAAAAAAGTGCAGTGATCAGTCCAGGGCATGTAGCCAGTGGTTGATGAGCGAGTCTGGACTTTTGCAAAAGAGGAACTTGCAGCATTGTTTAAAGCAAAAAAGAGCTCAGTGACTATAGACAAGTCTAGCTCTTTGAGTTACAGGCTTTGAGACAATGATGAAATGCAGTAAAGCACAAAGAGTAACAAAATTAGGTTTTATCAAACATTAACACTTGTACCCGAGAGTCCATAAAATTCTAATTGCCTTCTTCTGCAGCAAGCAGCCTCGCGAGGTTCTCTATGTAGAAAGCAGCTCTCATTCCATGAGTGCTATGAGAAAATAACCCTGTTGGCATAGCTGCTACTGACTAGTCCAGAAAGTGGGGCTCACGGCCTTCTCTCGATGGAGAAGTCAGACATCCGGTAGGGCAGTGACTCAGCCCAAAACCCTGCCCAGCTTTGGACAAACTGACCGAAGCAAAGTCTCCCTTACGAGAAGTCGGGCTGGGTGACAACACTCAGGAGGGCACATCCTTGGCCTCAGTTAATATTCTAAATAAATCTAAGCTCTGGGTCTGGTTCTCCATGAAGCACTTGATACGTCTCAGGCTTGGAAGTGCTGGCAACCAGAGTATACGATACCCTGGCATCTTGGGTACCCATGGCATAAGCTCTCATTCTTGGAGGTACGCTGGAGAGGTCTTTTCTTTTGGGTCTACTGAGAAGACTCTTGAGAGTCCCTTGGACTGCAAGGAGATCCAACCAGTCCATTCTGAAGGAGATCAGCCCTGGGATTTCTTTGGAAGGAATGATGCTAAAGCTGAAGCTCCAGTACTTTGGACACCTCATGAGAAGGGTTGACTCATTGGAAAAGACTGTGATGCTGGGAGGGATTGGGGGCAGGAGGAGAAGGGGACAACCGAGGATGAGATGGCTGGATGGCATCACGGACTCGATGGACGTGAGTCTGAGTGAACTCCGGGAGATGGTGATGGACAGGGAGGCCTGGCGTGCTGCGATTCATGGGGTCGCAAAGAGTTGGACACGACTGAGCGACTGAACTGAACTGAATATGGCAACTTACTCCAGTGTTTTTGCCTGGAGAACCCCAGGGAAAGTACAAAAAGGCAAAAATATATGATCCTGGAAGATGGGCCCCCCAGGTCAGAAGATGTCTAATATTTCACTAGAGAAGTATGGAGAAACAGCTCCAGAAAGAATGAAGCAGCGGGGCCAAAGTGGAAAGGATCCTGAGTTGTGGATGTGCCTGGGGGTGAAAGTAAAGTCTGATGCTGTAAAAGACAATATTGCATAGGAACCTGGAATGTTAGGTAGCTGACTCACTGGAGAAATCCATAATGCTGGGAAAGACTGAAGGCAAAAGGAGAAGGGGCCAGCAGAGGATGAGATGGTTGGATGGCATCACCAACTCAATGGATGTGAGTTTGAGCAAACTTCGGGAGATAGTGGAGGACAGAGGAGGGGGCCACAAAGAATCAAAGGTGACTTAGCGACTAACAACAATAAATACACCTTATGATTTCAACACATTCACCTGGGAGGTGTGGAAGGAAGAGAGGCTCTTAATAAATGAAATGTAAGATGGGACTGTAGAATCTGGTAGAGGAAAACATTTTGAGTGATTAGAAGCAGTGGAAAATAAAAAGCAACCCCAGAGAACTGGAGTTGAATGAAAAAGTTTAGCATGTTTAGAAAGAGAAATAAAGAGGTGGTGACGACAAATTTCTTTATACTTTTGTTGTGGATTACACAGTCAGCCCAGGTACCATAATACGTATCAATTTTTTTTAAATCATGAATTTAATTTTTTAAAGGATACTTGTAACTTATACTGGGCTTCCCCAGGGACTCAGTGGTAAAGAACCTTGTAAAGTCATTAACCTCCAATTAAAATAAATAAATTATATTAAAAAAAAAAAAGAACCAGCCTTCCAATTCAGCAGACGTAGGTTTGATCCCTGGGTCAGAAAGATCCCCTGGAGGAGGAAACGGCAACTCACTGCAACGTTCTTGCGTGGGAAATCCCACAGACAGAGGAGCCTGGCGGGCTACAGTCCACGGGACTGCAAAACGCTGGACGTGATTGAGCATGCACACAGACAGCCTATACTAGTATTTATAAAAGTATGACCCCACTGAACTCTAATCTGCTTCAAGATGATCCAAGGGTTCTTGCTCTTAAAGAGGAATTAACGTTCTTTCCTGTGTTAAGAAAAACAAAACCACCGATGGATGAAATTGTTTCGATGTTTTCTATGTCAGATTTTTCAATGGATAAGTCTTGCATAGCAACGTGCTATCTTATCTCTGTTAGAACTGAATGTGTTGGAAGCACGCTCGCAGTATGATTATTTGTGTAATTCTTCATCATTTTGACCACATCAATATGCCATAATATTTCACAAAAGAGATTTCTAAGTATGTGGCAAACAAAGAAGTATAAGGCTCAGACTGTACAAGAGAGAACTTACTCACTCATATGGGCGGGAAAAAAAGCAGATAGGTGGCTGGTAGTCTTGCTAATACAGCTTGGGGATACAGGTCATGTCCCTTCCGGGTTTATCACAGAAAATGCCTCAGTAGGGCCCGGGTATCAGAGCTCAGACATCCCTGTTGAACCAGGGCTCTCTCAGAGGTGGTCTTCCTTCTGGAGCGCCCTCCAGTCTGGCCGAGCCATTCTGCAAGATGCAGTGCAGCCTGAGGCCTCCCTCCCTTCTCTCTTCTCTCATAGATGTCAGACCTGGCTTTGCTCACTCCTAATCCTTCTCCGTCTTATCCTTCGGAAGTATTTCTTCAGGAAATGTTTTCTTACTAATTCCATCTTGATGTCTGTTGCTTGGAGGTCTCGGTGATACTCTGGTGCTCAGGTACTCTGTTTTACAGTTTTAAGAGTTATCCATCTGAATAACGAAGGTGTGGTATATGTACAATGGAATATTCAGTTCAGCCGCTCAGTCGTGTCAGACTCTTTGAGACCTAGTGGATGGCAGTGCACCAGGCTTCCCTGTCCATCACCACCTCCTGGAGTTTGCTCAAACTCATGTCCATTGAGTTGGTGATGCCATCCAACCATCTCATCCTCTGTCATACCCTTCTCCTCCTGCCCTCAATCTTTCCCAGCATCAGGGTGTTTTCAAATGAGTCAGTTCTTTACATCGGGTGGCCAGAGTATTGGCGTTTCAGCTTCAGCATCAGTCCTTCCAATGAATATTCAGGACTGATTTCCTTTAGGATGGACTGGTTGGATCTCCTTGCAGTCCAAGGGACTCTCAAGAGTCTTCTCCAACACCACAGTTCAAAAGCATCAATCCTTCAGTGCTCAGCTTTCTTTATAGTCCAACTCTCACATCCATACATGACTACTGAAAAAACCATAGATTTCACTAGAAAGACCTTTATCAGCAAAGTAATGTCTCTGCTTTTTAATATGCTGTCTAGGTTGGTCATAGCTTTTCTTCCAAGGGGCAAGCGTCTTTTAATTTCAAGGCTGCAGTCACCATCTGCTGTGATTTTGAACCCCCCCCCCCAAATAAAGTCTCTCACCGTTTCCCTTGTTTCCCCATCTATTTGCCATGAAGTGATGGCAATGGAATATTATTACTCAGGCATTAAAAAGAATGAAATAATGCCATTTGCAGCAACATGGACGGACTGAGAAACAGTCACACTGAGTGAAGTCAGACAGAGAAGGAGAAATATTGTATGACACCCCTTACATGCATGTGGAATATAAAAAAAATTATACAAATGAACTTACTGACAAAACAGAAAGAGACTCAGAGAGAGTGAACTTATGGGGAGAAGGACGGCAGGGAAGGGGTAGGTAGGGCGTCTGGGATGGACATGTACACATCGCCCTATTTGAAATGAATAATCAAGGACGTCCTGTGTAGCACAATGTGCTGTGGTAGTCTTGATGGGAGGGGGGCTTGGGGGAGAATGGGTGCATGTGTATGGCTGGGTCGCTTTGCTGTGCACCTGAAACTGTCACAACATTGTTAATTGGCTGTGTGCCTGCTCAGTCTCTCAGTCGTGTCCAACTCTTTGCAACCCCATGGACTGCAGCCCACCAGGCTTCTCTGTCCACGGAGATTCTCCAGGCAAGAATACTGGAGTGGGTTGCTATGCCCTCCTCCAGGGGATCTTCCCAACCCAGGGATCAAACCCAGGTCTCTCACACTGTAAGCAGATTCTTTACCATCTGAGCCACCAGGGAAGCCCAAGAATACTGGAGTGGGGAGCCTCTCCCTTCTCTAGGGGATCTTCCCAACCCAGGGATCGAACCAGGGTCTCCTGTATCGCAGGCAGATTCTTTACCAGCTGAACTATGACTATACATCAGTGTAAAATAAAAAGCTAAAAATAAATGTGTGTTGACTATTTAAAACAGAATTATCCACTTGCAGCACAAGTAAAACAGATGATATTATCTATATTATTGAATAAACTGTCACATTAAAAAAAAAACTGGAAAAAAAAAACCTAATGTCACAAGTAAGTACAAAGGGATGGTGCAAGCTAATTTACAACTTGTAAATAAAATTTCTCAGAAGAGATATAGAGGAATTTTTATTTGGAGTTGCAGGGTTGGACATACATTATAAGAACTAGAGTATATAATTGAAGTAAAATGCTCCCTGTTATATAGCAAAGTAAGATAAAACTTTCAAACCTCAACAGTCTGCTAACAAGGAACTCTTCATTGTCTGTGTCCTATATTCTTTTAATGAGAATAATCGGAGTTTTTAATGACATTTATGTTTTCCAACATCACCAGAGTTGTAGCTACATATATAGTTATATATATGAATATGTATATATACACATGTTTATATACATATAAATTTAATTCATATTCACTTCATGTGAATATCAAGTATAGCCACATATTCAGAAGTAGCATGGTTTATAAACAATTAAATTCAGTTAAATGTATTTATCACCCATCTCTGCTGTGAAGCAGAGTCACTCAAGTCTCACATCACTGTGTTCAGAAATTAAGTGTTTAGACTTGGTCCTACATCATAGAATTGGTCCTTTTCTTCAGCCACTAATATAATTTTTTTTGAAAGTGGATCTCATTAAGCATAACCCCTCTCTCAAACTACCTCACCCTGTATCTGGAAAAACGATCTTACCCAGACTTCTGTGATCTTCTAAACAGATGAAATGTGCACTAAATCTTTCTGCGAATGAAATGCCTAAACTAATTAAGCTAAAAAATATTATTAAATACTCTTGGTCTTCTCCTCCAGCCACCCAGAAGACGTTCAGATTTTCAGCAGCCCCGGGAAAACAAGAATCTTTTCTTATTTTCAGGGTTGTGTGAGAAGGGAAATTGACTTCATATTATATTTTGCACTTCATTGGTTTTGCCTCCCCTGTTGAGAGACCCTGTTAGGACTAAAGAAAAGACATCACTTTTATGAACTGCCTATAATTCTGCATCTTTGTTGGGTTATGGAAAAGCCTGCCACTATAGAAAGCTTGTTTTCAGAGTGCTCAGTGAGGCCTGCCCCACAGAGGCCAGCTCAGTAAATCATATCTGACAGCCTTTTGTTAAAGGACTTTCTCAGCTGTGTCCTTCTGTATTGGTCCTAGTACATAACGCCCACGCCATACCCATCACTACTGGACCTTGTTTAGATGTTTACACGTGATGATTTTATGGTGCTGGCCAGAACTGACTTACTCTAATCCTGACTACCCTAGCTACAGACTTCACTTTTAAAAATAATTTAGAGAATCTCAGAGATCATTAAAAAAAAAAAGTGTTCTGAAGTGATGATATTATTGTAAGCAGTTTTGGTATTTCATTGATTATAGATAAATGAAGGGAGATGAAATGTGGATGGCACTACTTTCCAGGTACTATTTCCATTAACCTTTGAGTGAAATAAAGTAATGCACACTCTTTTAAGAGAAGGAACCCATTTCTTCACTTTTATCAATCTCAGTAGATGAGAAGGCCAGTGACTCAAATTAAGGAACTAACACATAATGTGTATTTTTTCATTTATTTTTAATTGGAGCATAATTGCTTCACACCATTGTGTTAGCTTCTGCAGCACATGAATCGGCCATATGTATACATACATCCATCCCTTTCCTCTTGAGCCTCTCCCACCCTCAGTTGTTCTTAAATAGGTTGATAAATGAAATTTGCTTCCTTGAATAACATGACTGTTTTATGTCCAAGAGGGTAGTGATTTTGCCTTGATATTTACGGAAATACAAGATCTTACCCTTCATTCAGCCCCAGTCCTCACCCTGGACATTGGTGTGCAGAGGAAAACCTCTATCTGTTAGACTGCCTTTTCATTTTATACGTCAGTGATACCATCTCTGCAGTGTGAGGAACTGTGTCCCTATCTGCCTACCTTTTCCCATACAGGTCATTTTCACCTAACTTTAGAGTAATGCAGAGCTTTCATCTTAATATTTACATAGTTTTAGCATCACCAAAGCCTTTATAAATGGCCAGCATTCTCAGATCTTATATATACATACAACTGTGAAATAGTTTAACTTGGTTTTCTCTAAAAGAGTCCTTAAAAAAAAAAAAAAAAGAATGGAAATTGTAAACCCTGTGATCTTAGACCAATGTGGTAAAGATATTCAGACAGTTTCTTCAAAACATTTTGCCCTTGTTGGAGAAAACCCATCAATATGGATAGTTATATTAGATGGTAATATTATAAGGTGATTAGTTCTTAGGCAGTCAGGAGAGCTATGGACATAATCCACAAATACGGTTTCCTTTGTTGATGGCTCAGTGTCTGTATCAAAAATCCTAATGCAGTACTTTATCTCTTTTTTCAGCTTTTTATGTAACAAAAGTTATAACAGTTAAATTGTACAGAAGCTGAAGCATACATAACAGGTTGCGCTAATGCCAGCTGGCTAGGAGTGAATCATTTCAGACTCTTTTTGAAGTTTCAGAGTTTCACATAAAAGGCTATTAAGGTGTTGTCTCTGAGAGGAAGCCACGTGGCTCATGGAGGCAATTACGTCTACAATTCAGGCAAAGAAACACTGTTATTAAGGAAAACATCAGTATTTGACGCTTGTTTCCATTTTTTTCTTGTGTGATTCATTCTTGCTGCCTCCATTGATTTGATGATACAGAAAATATTTACTTTCTTTTTCACTGCTAACAGTAATTGCAAATCAAGAGCTGAATTAGGGCCACTTCTATGCAATCAAAATATCACCAAAAATCAGCTCCCCAAATGGCCTGCTGCTCCAAAGAAAAACTTTAGTACCCAAATGGAAGCTTTCAAAACCTGATTCTATGCTTTGCATTTCTGATATGGGGTGAGCCATCGAGCCTTTAAAAGCTTTCTAAAATTTCACTGATTTATTTCATTGTTGGCTGTGCTGGGTCTTCAGTGCCGTGTGGGTTTTTTTCTAGTTGCGGCGAGCGGCGCTCCTCTCTGTTGTGCTGTTGGGGCTTCTTACTGCAGTGATCCCTCTTGTTGAGGAGCACAGCCTGTAGGCCGTGTGGACTCAGGGGCTGTGGCTCCCGGGCTCTAGAGCACAGGCTCAATATTTGCGGTGCTCGGGCTTAGTTGCTCCTTGGCCTGTGGGACTATGCCAGATCAGGGATCAAACCTGTGTCCCCTGCATCGGCAAGCGGATTCTTTACCACTGGACCACCAGGGAAGCCCCGTTTTCAAGCTTTTTGGGCCTTAAGACAGAGACCCGTCCTTTCTAAGTCAGGGGATTTTTACGGGACTCAAATGAGTAAATGACACGGAAGCCTTGTCTTACACTCCATGTAAACATCACTTGTTATAGCTATATAAAATACACGTTGGGTTGTTCGATATCATAAATAACCCCCAAACTCTTCTGTATAAACCACATTCACTCTCTATTTCTAGTGATACTTTATAATAGTCAGAAAGGGAATAAGAACTTAAATTAAAATGGGGCATAAAGTGTTACTTGCTTAGTCCTGTCTGACTCTGTGATCCCAGGGACTGCATCCCACGAGGCTTCTCTGTTGATGGGATTCTCCAGGCGAGAACACTGGAGTGGGTTGTCGTTTCCTTCTCCAGGGGATCGTCTCCACCCAGGCATCAAACCCAAGTTTCTTGCATTGCAGGCAGATTCTTTACTGTCTGAGCCACCAGGACATACTCTGCTATAAATAAAATATGTTGAATAATTGTTTAGGGCAGCCCAGGCACCAAATTCTCCCTGCTCCCTGTTTTTATCAATAGTTTCACTGGCCCAGACCTATGCCTATTCATTTACGTATTGTCTCTGCTTTCACACTCGAAGGGCGGAGTTGAATAGCTGCAACAGAGACCATATGGCTCGCAAAAGCAAAAATAATTATCGAGCCCTTTACAGAAAACTGTGGCTAACATGGAACAAAGCTCTTTCGCAGGAAACTCCCTTTGCATCTATTCAATATTTTGGAGATGTCTTTTACAAAGCTTGCTTAAGCTATCAGAACTTTGTAGAAAAGTGTACAATGTTATAGACGCACACAAAATGTGTGTTTGCCTATAAACGTGCACCTTGTCTGACTATACAAATTTGGTTACATTCAAAGGCTTAAGCATTCTGACACACAGCCAGCGTGATTCCATGGTGACACGGAAAGCAGAGCTTGCCTCCCAAATGAAGCCAATTGCAGCTGTCACCCACTGTCACTTCAACTTAATTATGAAAAGAAAGACAATTGGTTTTGAGGGCACAGAACATTGGAGATTTGAAGATAATTGTGATGAAATGATTCTGCCTTGAAAACTAGTAACAGTACATGATTTTTATTGTGTGCCTGTCAGTGCAAAAATCGGACTGTCAAGCCCACTTTAAACATGGATACACATCCTAGGAAGTGTGCTTGTGGCTTCGAATTGGTAAACCGAAACAAAACACACACCTGCAGAGGCGTGGGCAAATAAATAACTGATGCAAAAGACAGAAAGAAACTTTTTTTTTTTTTTTAAGGGAAACGCTTGCGGCAAAAAAAAAAGAGGGAGCTTTTATAGGGGTAGTATTCTGTATAGTTATTTCCACGTTGAGGAATATCGTCCTTGGCTTTCTTTTCTCTGCACAGATGTTCATCTGCATCCCATCTTCTCCGAATATTCAGCATGCTTGGCACTCTCTCTTCATCTCAACTGTGTGTTCTTCCTCTGGGCCAAACTCCAGTGTCACAGATGTGCAAAGATACAGAAATGAGAGAGACTATAAAGGATGGAAAAGTCAGAGCTCAAATTTATCAACAGGTCCTTATGGGGACTGTTTATTTCCCTAAACTCCCACCTGTGCCATTACAAGTCTAATAGCCAGACAGATTTGGCAGCAAATCTCCACTCTGTGAAGGAAATTTTAGGAATTAATGCTTTACGGAAATAAGCCTTATAAAAGCTGATCGCAGGATAAACCACCCACAAGCGCTCTGTTTATTTACAGGGTTTGTGCAGACAAGGGAAATATAAATTCAAAATCCAACTTGCCCTGAAGTAAATTGGAAAAACCAATAAAATCAATAGAACCATGCTTTTTGTATTAATACCATCTCTTGAATCCAGTCCTGGAGGGCATCAACGAACAATTAGCAGTTCTCCTGTCCTGGTGGACGTGTGGACTCTAGTCAGTGGGCTTCTCACTAACATTCATACATTTTCACTTTTTCAGTCTCTCAGTTAACCAGTGAAAAGCTCCATATAGCTCTTTTATTTTTTTAAATTAAACCCTGGCTTTCCTCTTTGCATAAACGTGGGCTATATGATCTTGGACTTTGCTCATACTATGTTTTATCATGGTCTCTGCGTTTCATTCTCTATGATAAGACTTGTTTTTTTTTTTTTTTCTTCCCTCTAAAGTGCCAGATAAGATCTCTGTCACAACTCAACTCTGTAATTCTAGCACAAAAGGAACCATAGACAGTATGCAAATGAATAGGTGTGGCGCTGGTCCAGTAAACTCCACACACACAGTCAGCAGGCTGGACTTGGCTTCCAGGCCTGCTTTTGATAATTCTCCTGCACCAGACTGTGAGTTTCGAAGCACAGTGCTATTTTCCATGTCATTGTTTTCATCCAGCCATATTTTTCTTCAGCCTGAAGAAATCCTTTCAACATCCTTAAAATGTTGATGGCAATTAATTCTCTCTGCCTTTGTTTGGATGGAATCGTCTTTATTTCTTCATCAGTTTGGAAGGGGACTTTCAGTGGAAATAGAATTCTAGGTCAGCCTTTTCTTACCCCATTATTTTAAAGATGTTATTTCATTGTCTTCTAGCACACTGATGAGAAATCAGTTGACTCCTTACAATAAAACCAAATCCCCAAAGGAATTTTCTCTTTTGCTCTGGCCGATTCTAAACTTTCTCTTTGTGTTAGCTTTTGAGTACTATGATGTGGATATACTTAAATATAGTCCTGTCTGTATTTTTTTCTACTCAGTATACATTAAACTCCTTGGATATACAATTTTTCTTTTTTTACCCAAAACGGTGGGAAATTTCTTTAAAAACGTCCTGCCTCCTTCCTGTGTTGGACTCCAATTATCTGCGTGCTGGAACCACTTTGTAATTTTACACAGGTCCCTGAGGCTCCGTACCATTTTGCTCACTGGGCTTCCCCTGGGGGCTCAGATGGTAAAGAATCTGCCTGTAATGTGGGAGACCAGGGTCTGATCCCTGGTTGGGGAAGATCCCCTGGAGGAGGACACGGCAACCCACTCCAGTGTTCCTGCCTGGAGAATCTCCATGGGGAGAGGAGCCTAGTGGGCTACAGTCTATGGGGTCACAGAGTCAGACACGACTGAGCGACTAAGCACAGCACAGAGGGGCTCTGTTAATTCTCTTCCATGTGTTTTTCTCTGATTTTTAAAATAGACATTTTCTGTTGATCAATATTTAGACTTACTCGCCCATTTGTCATCAGTCTCCCAACTACTCTTAAGTGACTCAGTGATCTTTTTTCATTGTAGATGCTGGCGTTTTTTAAATTGTTGCTCAAAATTCCACCGTTTCTTTTTTTATTATAGTTTGAATTTCCCTCTTGAGATTTTTCATCTGTTCATTCATTACTATTGCTTTTCCTTTAAGTCCTTGAGCTTAGAAAAGAAGTTCTATCAGTTCATTACTACACCTAGAATATTGTATAATCTATTAATACTGACTATCCTTTAAAAGCCACATTTTCCTGCACTTACTTGTCTAGTTGTTCTTATTACAATGGAAATGAATATTAAAAAGAATATACATATATGTATATTTGAATCACTTTGCTGTACAGCAGAAATAACACAACATTGAAAATCATCTATACTCCAATAAAATTAAAAAATAAGAATTTCCCTTAAAAATTCTTCATTGATACCCGCCTTTATTGTGTCACACTCTTTAACTGATTTCTGTAATAAAGTGACTGGTGGAAGCCATCAATTCTTATTCATTTATTCAATAAGCATCTACTATGTTTGTCTGTATTTCATGGGAAACAAACAAACAAAAAAAAAGTAGATAAAAGTATAATAGTAGTGACATAAAGAGAACAATAAATTCTAGCAGAAAATTCTTATAAACCTAAAGTTAATAAATGTCCTTGAGAATCTGGGATGAAATGAACAGAGGAGGCAATGGATTTATCTATCAAACTGCAAAAATATCTGATGAGAAAAAAATAGGGGAGGTAAATACGCATATTTGCATGTTTTTATTAGGCTTGTTTGTGATTCTGGAAATCAGCAACACAGAAGTCTATCATACAAAAATTTGGTAAGGAATTAGCAGACCTGTGTGGACAGAAAGAACAATATTTTGTCACAAGATCAAAGCTGGGCTGTAAGGGACAATTTTCTGAAGATCAAGTTGCAGCACGTGAGAAAAGCGGGCACAGGAAGCTTGCAGCCTTATTTTGAAATCTAGCATGAAGTGAGTCTACTTCAGAGGACATTTTAAAAGACATTTAGAAACGTGCCGGCAGCCTAGTGGTGGCTAAGATTCCAGTGCAGCGGGTGTGGGTTCAACCCCTGGTTGGGGAACTAAGATCCTACATGCCATGCCGTGCAGCCAAAAACAATTTTTAAATGAATAAAAAAAAATGTTTTAAAAAATAAATAAATAAAAGGCATTTAGATGGTTGAAACAAAATAAAGTCAAGGAAAGCAAAAAAACTTGAAGAAAGTCCCAAGAGAGGAGAGAAAGCATTTAGACAACAAACAGACTGGGCCAAGGATAGACAAAGCCACTTTCTAGTACAGAAAATATTAGAAAACGATACACATAGGAGGTTTACAGTTATTTGAGGAAGGAAAAGGCTGATCAAGGTTTGAATCTATTGTCTTGAAATGGAGTGGGGTGCCATCGCCTCCTCTGGAAAATAAACTTAATAAACGTCAAAGCTGATATCAACACAGGTCCAGGGACTATAGAGTATTAACTGGAGAGACTGTATTATTAACAAGTGTTACTGGCTAGTGCATATTAATTGTGTTATACAGAAATTTCCAAGGTATTTACCCATGGGCTGTAACCACTTTATTGATGAAAAACAGAAAGACATCATGAAATGAAAATAATTCACACTTAAAGTACATAAGACCCCACACATAAAATGCCAGAGAGATACTGGCTTACATCCTTATATGGAATTTCTCAGTCATTCATTTGCACTTGGTGCCATTACCATTGCACAGCGCCATACAATTTCCTGCTGCTGCTGCTGAGTCGCTTCAGGCACGTCCAACCCTGTGCGACCCCAGAGATGGCAGCCCGCCAGGCTCCCCCGCCCCTGGGGGTCTCCAGGAAGAACACTGGAGTGGGGTGCTATTTCCTTCTCCAATGCAGGAAAGTGAAAAGTGAAAGTGAAGTCGCTCAGGCCTGTCCGACTCTTAGCGACCCCATGGACTGCCGCCCACCAGGCTCCCCCGCCCCTGGGATTTTCCAGGCAGGAGCACTGGAGTGGGAGCCACCGCCTTCTCTGGGACTACTGCTGCTGCTACTGCTGCTAAGTCGCTTCAGTCGTGTCTGACTCTTCACAACCCCCTGGGCTGCAGCCCACCAGACTCCCCGCCCCTGGGATTTTCCAGGCAGGAGCACTGGAGTGGGCGCCATTGCCTTCTCCTACAATTTACTGACCAGCAGTAAAATGCATTTAGTGTAATATGATAAAAAAGATTATGGAAGATGTGACAACAATCATATCTGAAAATATGTTCCAAACCATTTGATGGAAACTTCCATTCTTACGATGCCCAAGGAGGGGGGTTAAAATCTCTAATGATGGAATATACGAGGGCAGCTGTTATTTAGTCATTAATTCATGTCTGACTCTTTTGCAACCCCGTGGACTGTAGCCCACCAGGCTCCTCTGTCCATGGGATTCTTCAGGCAAGAATATTGGAGTGGGTGCTTCCTCCGGGGGAACTTCCGACCCAGAGGATCTCTCCTGTCTCCTGCATTGGCAGGCGGGTTCTTTACCACTAGCACCACCTGGGAAGCCCTATATCCTCTTAATTATAATAATAACTGTGCTAATTATTAGATTTAATATGTAGATTGTACACTTGGTTGGAGTCCGGCATTGAACTAAGCTTTGCAAATGTGTACGGTCATTTGGCGTGCCTGTCTTTCAATGCACACAACAATGGAAAGAAGCAAGGACTACTCTTTTGACAGTTTTAAGGGAAAGAAACCCAAAGCAAACAAACACTAAACTAGATTTCAAAGGAGAAAGTTAGCTGGGCTAAGGCTCAAATCAACTGATACATAAACATGTTCTATGTAACATCGTAAGTTACCTTCCGTCCTCACACATTAGGGACTTTATAGGACTGACCTTAGAAACAGACTCTCCAAGACACAGAGGTGGAGAAGGTCTGGCAATACCAAGAATTACATCACTCAACCTGGCACAGTCTAGTCGGGATGTTACAAGCCCTGTTGAGAAGCAAAAGTCAAAGGAAAGAAGACTGTTTTCAGCCGGGGGTGGGTTGCTCGAGGTTCTGGTATGCATCGTGCAAAAGGCCGGTTGCATGCCTCCTTACCTAGTTAAGCAGCACGTGCCCGTCACGTGCGTATGCATTCGTGTGTGGGTTGGAACAGAGCAAGGGTCTTTCCCCCCCCCTTTCTTTTTCTCTTTATTTTCTGCAGGCAAGAGTTGGATGCCAAGCCTATTTACAGAGTTCAGCTTTGGGGTCGTGAGAATTTTGCTGCATACAACTGACAGTCTCATGTTCCTGAAACTCACAAGGCTTTTATATGCTTCATTCTCTCTTTTAGTGCCATATACTTTAACCTCTTCTTCTTGACCTGACCCGAATACCGCTGAGAATCAGAGAGGAGAGTCTGGACACAGACAGTTAGAAACTCAGCTTATTACCTGAGCTTTATGGCTGGAACACATTTGACAATATTTTGGTGAGATTTGCTGCAATAGGATCTATTCAGGCAGTCTGATAATAGTCTTTCTTTCTTTCTTTTTTTTTTTAGCTAGCTAGTTCTCTCGAGATCAATATAATAGGAGTTTTGGAGAGAGAGAGACAGCTATTCTGAGGTTTTGTTGCAATCCAACAGAAAAAAATCATAAGAATGATAATTTAATAGTCTTAAATATGATTTCCCTGATTTCTGTCAGACATAGTTCAAACCTACATCAGTAAATTTGTGGTTTCGATTGACAACTTTAAAAGTAAATTAATAAAGAAATTCCCATAGGGAAAAGAAAAATACTCTATAAGGGACAAAGATCTAGAAAAAGCCTTTCTTAACTAGAGGTCAAAAACAGTCCAGACCACAGTTTCTAGCATTGGGTGTATTATAGTTTCAGGCAATTAATGACTTCAGGGCAGCAACTGGTTTTCAGTAGTAAAAGTGAGAAGAAAAAAAAATGTATATATAGATGATGTTCAATGTACAAACAAGCTGTTTTGAATTTGTTTTTATGTCAGCTTTTTGAAACTTGGAATATGGTTTTCCCAATGGGAACAATGATATAAATTGTGGTTAGGTTCTTAAGACAGTCAACAAAGCATCTATTTAACTAAGAGTGCATTTGAAATATAATATTAACAACATTAATCCTAGGTCCAGGTCTTGATGGCAAGGGGCTATGGGGAACTCTGTATGAATACATATGGAAAAAACGACTTCTTCCTCTTTAGTGATGAAATAGTCAAAGCTATGATTTTTCCAGTAGTCACGTACAGATGTGAGGGTTGGACCATAAAGAAAGTTGAGCAAAAAAGAATTGATGCTTTGGAAGTGTGGCTGAAGAAGACTCTTGAGAGTCCCTTGGGCTGCAAGGAAATCAAACCAGTCAATCCTAAAAGAAATCAAGCCTGAATATTCATTGGAAGGACTGATGCTGAAGCTGAAGCTCCAACACTTTGGCTACTTGATGGAAAAAGCCAACTCATAGGAAAAGACCCTGATGTTGGAAAAGAGTGAGGGTAGGAAGAGAAGGGGCAACAGAGGAAGAGGTGGTTGGGTGGCATCACTGAGTCAATGGACATGAGTTTGAGCAAATTCTAGGAGATAGTGAAGGACAGGGAAGCCTGGTGTTCTGCAGTCCATGGGGTCACAATGAGTTGGACACAACTTAGTGACCAAACAAAGATGAAATACTGAGTCATCCTGGCTATTGCAAAATAACATTTGTTAATGACTTTTAAAGACAGAGCCATTTTTGTCTTTTGAAATTTTGAAAAAAAAGAAAATTTAGCATCACAGAGAAAACATAAACCAAAAACAATCATTGTTAGTCTGTGGGTGAAAAAAATTAAAGACTGGTTGCAGACAGAATGCGTGGTACCAATTAGCTATTCATATATGAGAAACTCTGGGAAAATATACATACATTTTATATGCATATACGTTATTTTCTGCAAAAATAGCCATGATGGTTTTCCTAGGAGAAATGCTTCAAACTGCACACACCAAGACAGAATATCTTCTTTTTTAATTAATTTTCATGAAAGAATAGTTGCTTTACAATATTACATCACTTTCTACTGTAGAGCAAAGTGAATCAGCTCTATGTATACATATAGCCCCTCATTGTAAAATTTCTCTCCCATTTATGTCACTACCGAGCTCTAGGCAGAGTTCCCTGAGCTGTAGAGTCAGCTCTCATTAGTATGTACACACAATGGGCTACTACTCAGCCATAAAAAGGAACGAAATTGGGCCACAAAGGGTCAAACACAACCGAGCGGCTGACCGTGCACACACATATCTCGAGCAGTGAATGTTCGTCTACAGTATCCTCTCACCAAAATTTAAGGTGCCCAAAAGGGCTTATTCAAAAGGACAATTAAAATAATGGGTCACTAAATATATGGTGACCGGAGATGAGGCATTAATGAGAAAAGCGTTAATTGATAGATTTAAAATTGTCTCTTTTTTTTAAACTAAAATTTAAATTATTATTTTTTTTTTAATTAAAATCGTCTCTCTTGTGGTTGTTCCGTCACAAAGTCACGTACAGCTCTTGCAACCCCATGGACGGGATAGCCCATCTGGCAAGAATAATGGTGTAGGTTGCTGTTTCTTTCTCCAGGGGATCTTCTTGACCCAAGGCTTGAACCCACACCTCCTGCTTGGCAGGCAGATTCTTTACCACTGAGCCACCTGGGAAGCTCTTAATTTATGTCTTGACTTAGCCCATTTCTAGGACTTAATCAGACATGTGATTAAAGATTTAGCCAAAATGGATTCATCCAGGGTTGTATGAAATGTAGAACAAAATTAGACACAAATGCCAAGCATGATAGATTCATATGAAGTAATAAACACTCAACATATCCCATATGAATGTCGATAATGGCATACAGAATAGTGGTTAACACAGTTAAAGGAAGACAAAAGTCAGAAAGCTCACATCCTCCTAAATTTGTTAGAATCAGCTTCTGGGAGAGATCCATCCATCAAACCGCAAGCACTAATCATTTTGGTATTGACTGTAGATACCAGTTCAAACGTTCTGCTTTCGACTTTGCTTGGTAATGAGTTTGCGCGTCTCTCAGAATCACAATACATTTTGGTGACGAGATCTTACAGTCAGAAGGCAATAATACACTCTGAGCCTGTACATAGGAATTTTTGTCAGGAGAAAACAAGCTAAGGGAAACAAAAATTCAAACAGCGTCCTTGATCCTTAAAGAAACCACAGTCCTGGGTTTTGCCTCTGCCATTTCCCCGCCCTCAAGTTGCAGGTGCTCGGTTCTGGTTTCCAGCTTTCTATCACACAGAATAAAAATAAATAAATAAAGACACACAGGCCCCTTGTCGTTGCCAGGCTCAGCAACAAGCCTTGCGACTGGGGTTTATGAGGTCATAAATTATTGTTCCCTGTCCTGGCAAGTAGCTTTTTTTTTTTTTTGAAAGGCCACATCCGGTCTGTGGGGCACCAGCTTTTATTATGCATTTCATATTGAAACAAAGGTCAAATTAATTGACCTTATCTATGTGAAAAACCAGCTGGTTGCCTAGAGAAATAAAACCTTTTACAGAGACTTTGGGACAAGTAAACAACAGGAAAATTCAATCCAATGGCAGCTGGAACCTCCAATTAGAAAGAGAATTAATTTGGAGGAATTGAATTTTTTAAGCATCAGCTGAGAATCAATAACAATTGCATTTTTGCTCGAGGAACAGATAGAGTCAAGGAGATTTCAAAAGTCATCTGCCTCTTCATACATTTTTCTCACGTTTCTATACATATTAAGGTTTTTTGTTTTTTTTTTTAGTATGGACCATTTTTAAAAACTCTTTATTGAATTTGTTACAACATTGCTTCTGTTTTATGTTTTGATTTTTGGCCTCCAGGCATGTGGGATCTGAGTTCCCTGACCAGGGTTTGAACCCACACCTGCTGCTTTGGAAGGGAAAGTCTCAACCACCGCATGCCGGAGAAGTCCCCACATGCTACACTGTTAAAGGAAGGAGGCAGAGAAGCTGCAGGCTGTCCGGTTTTAAATGCAAAGGTCAAATGTGCACGAATGCTGAGTCGTGTCCAACTCTTTGCCACCCTCTGGACTGCATACCGCCAGGCTCCTCTGTCCACGGGAGTCTCCAGGCAAGAATACTGGAGTGGCTGCCATTTCCTCCTCCAGGGAATCTTCCCCACCCAGGGATCCAGCCTGCATCTCCTCCATTGCAGGCAGAATCTTTACCACCAGCACCTCCTGCGAAGCCCAAGGTCAAATGTAGCAACCCATAATCTAACTAAAGCATTAAGAGACTGAAAGAAATTATTTTGAACCTAAAAGAATCATGGTTAAAATAAGGTTTTATTTTCTCTAAAGAAACACAAAATAGATATTCTATGCCTTCTGAATATCCTAGTAGTTTCTATATCAGCAGAAAGACCGAGAAAGACAAGAGAGGAGGGTAATTAATTTTCCTGAAACATCATGCCTCTGTTTGGTCATCCAGTGAATGGGATAATAATTGCCCTCATCATGTTTGTGAGAACCGAGACAAGGAGATGAATATCTTAGCACTTTGGATCTAGCAATAAGCAATACACATTAGCTTTAATCTTATTTTTAAAAATAGGCAGAATAAGGATTGCAAATCAGAATTACAAGATGCAGTTTGCCCTTACCTTTAATAGGCAAAAAAAAAATTTAGCTTATGTCTCTCTCCAATTTCTTAATCTTCACTCCTTTCCAGCTTATATCTGCAAGCATGGCCCTTGACGCAGTGCAGTGATTCAGAACAGTGAAAATGTGTGTTAATCAAAAGGCATCTTGATTCCACTGACTGTTAGTGACTCTCACATGTGAATTTGACTCATGTGAAGGCGGACTCATAGGACAAGACCCTGATGCTGGGAAAGATCGAAGGTAACGGCAGAAGGGGACAACAGAGGACGAGATGGTTTGATAGCATCACCCACTCAGTGGACATGAATTTGAGCAAACTCCAGGAGATAGTGGAGGACAGAGGAGTCTGGGGTGCTGCAGTCCATGGGGTGGCAAAGAGTTGGACATAAACGAGCAGCTAAGCAATGAATCAAGGAAGAAATATGGAGTGGAGGAATATGCGTACTCAGACTTACCTGAAAGGACATTCCTGTAAATATATCACTCCAGTCTTGCATGTGTGCTAAATCGTTTGGTGGTGTCCAATTCTTTACAACCCATGGACTGTAGCCCACCAGAGTCAGCTGTCCATGGGATTTCCCAGGCAAGAATACTGGAGTAGGCTGCCATTTCCTTCTCCAGGGGAGCTTCCCCACCCAGGGATCGAACCCAGGTCTCTTGCCCCTCCTGCATTGCAGGCAGATTCTTTGCCACAGAACCGCCAGCAATCTCGCTATCTCTTATTTTAATCTCTAAGCAAACAGGAAAGTCTGTGGGGGAAAAATTATTCTGAATTATCTCATAGGTAAACACAATGAGCCAATAGGTTCCATGGATGTGGTTTTCAGGCAGAGGCAAAGCCCACATCAGATGGAAGGAAGGCCACTCAGCCATCCAAGATGGAAGAGATTAAGCCACAGACAGCACATGTGCTTGGTGGGATGCGGAGAAAGTTAATGGCTGTGAAAAAGGGTTTGAACTTCGAGCAGAGGTCAGAAACAGGGTGATTTAGTGGCTTCAGTCAACAGACTCTCGGTGAGGGAAAACAAAATTTGGTTTCATTTTGACTGGGATGTAGAGAACATCAATAAAGTGTTCAGGGCTCAAAGGTAAGATCAGGGCCCACTTGGAAAGTGAACTATGTGTAAAAGTCAGTTTGTTTTTATAGTCAATAATAATTATACTTTTGAATTTCATACAACCCGGGATGTACTTTTAGAAATGAGAACATAAAGGTGAAGTTATTCAGTCAAATTAAAAACAACAACAACAAAAAAAGCAAAGGGGGACGTCCCTGGTGATCCAGTGAGTAAGAGTCCACGCTTCCAATCATCGAGTCACAGGTTTTATCCCTGGTCAGGAAACTAGGATCCTCCATGCCAAGTGGTTTGAGCAAAATATAAAAGTTTAAAAAATAAAATAAAACTATTGATTTTAGAGCTGGGTGGAAAACAAGAATTTTATTTCTATTTTTCTATAGAAGTAATAACAAAAATTCTCTCCACTAAGTAGAAAGAGTTGATGCCACAATCTCTAGAAACCCATTCATGGATGAGGGCTTAGAAAGGATCTCATGGAAAATGTATGAATGGATCTTGGGCCACAAGGTGGAGCCAGCCATTGACTTATCAGCTTCACTATTCTAATTTGCAGACAGAAGGTAATGACAACCCACTCCAGTATTCTTGCCTGGAAAATCCCATGGACAGAGGAGACTGGTGGGCTACAGTCCATGGGATCACAAAGAGTCAGATGTGACTGAGTGACTTCACTTCACTTATACTAATTTTAGATTAAGTAACAGATACTGATATGCAGGAGATACAGGTTCAATACCTGGGTCAGAAAAACCCCCTGGAGAAGGTCATGGCAACCCACTCCAGAATCCTTGCCTGGGAAATCCCATGGACAGAGGAGTCTGGTGGGCTACAGTCCATGGAGTCACAAAGAGTTGGATACGACTGAGTAACTTAACAACAAACGGATGCTGTTGTATATCAAAGATATTTGCCTTTTCTTACGAGTCTTGGAGAAGAGTGAACCTGGTATCTTTGACTCAGAGAGACCATCTTGGGGACCAGGGGCTCATCAGACTCCTTGGGTCTCCAGTCTCCATGTTTCCTGGTGAAAAGCAGGAACGTGCATCGGTTGCTCTGACTCCGAGGACCCCAGGAGCCGTCAGTGAACCGGGAAGCCCCCACATCTGGCTCCAGCTTGCCCTTGTTTGCTTTCAGTTCTGCACACAGACGACCACCCCGGCTGCCAGCTCAGGGACGGCCCCGGCTTCTGCAGGCCCAGCCAGGGCTGCGCGGGGCGGCACGCTCACCTGGTCCAGGCTGAGGCCGCTGCCTTTTCAACTGGCCTTTGTTTCTGTTAGTGTGAGCCCTTTGGAGAGAGGTTTCCGTAGCAACAAGCACACATTTATCATCATTTCTCCTCTGCTTACTCCTTCTCCGTCAGCTGTAAACTACGTCCCAGCAAAGGAACCTCTGTTCTCCATAGGGAGACCTCCAAACACACACCCTTACAGAACAGACACTTCTGGGGTGGATGGCTCCAATAACAACTTACTGCGCACAGAACCTGTTTAACTCGATGGCAGTTCAGGCGGTTTCTCTTCTAAAAAATTATCTTCTCTCGAGGAGAAAAAATTGGGTCAAGGAGCAAATGCTCAAACAATCTTAGACAATGATTAAGGACAATGAGTTGTGCTTAAAAATCAGTAGGTGAAGACAAACATACATTGTAATGATCAGGTAGTTAGTTAACAGTTAAAATCACAGGCTACGTTAGTTTTTCAGAAACTCACTAATTTGGGGGGCGGGGGATTGTTCTTATTCTTATTCCACAAATCCATTACTTTTGGTTTTTTTATTAGCATATGTATAAAACTGAAAATAAGTCAATCAAGAAATGTGCCTTAAAAAAAATAAACCAATGCCATTTCCACCTTATTTCTTTTATTTTCTTCAAAAAAAAAAAAGTATTTCTTGGCGAGGGGGCCGAGGGGGGGCTGGGGGGAGGACTGTGATTCCAGACACACAGCAACTAGTAAAAACTAGCAAAACACAAAAACTAGCAAAAAAGTGCAATTTTAATTTATTGGAATATTTTGCACATCTCCAAACTGGATGCATTTCTAAATACAAACGACAGAATGAAATGCTATTTTCCTGTATACCTGTTACAAAAACCTTTAAGTTGAAAGCAGCTACAATTTTTTGCCGTAAAAAAAGAAGCAAAACAAAAGCAGAACAGCAGCAAAGGCAATCAAGGCTTGTGCTTTCTTCCTTTTATCTGTAAAATATGGAAAAGACAATGGCTGCAGGATGCTGCTGTCTGAGCAAAGACAATTGGCCAACAACTGGCCAACAGTTGTCCAACGACCGGCAAGGAAGTGTCTTTAACAGTATTTATTGTTTCAGTATTATAGGGAAACTGATGGGCTGTGCTCAGTCGCTCAGTTGTGTCTCTTTGTGACCTCATGGACTGTAGCCTGCCACACTCTGTCCGTGGGATTCTCCAGGCAAGAACACTGGAGTATGTTGCCATTTCCTCCTGCAAGGGATCTTCCCCACCCAGGGAGGGATCGAACCTGAACCCGAGGCTCGTGCGTTGCAGGCAGATTCTTTACCTGCTGAGCCACCAGGGAAGCAATATTGCTGGTAGTTTTCTCTATTTAAAAACAGTGAGTATTGAGACTTGCCTGGGGAGTCCAGGAGTTAAGACTTCACCTTCCAATACAGGGAGTGTGGATTCGATCCCTGTTTGGAGAGCTAAGATCTCAAAATCCTCCTGGCCAAAAAACAGAAGCAACATTGTAACATATTCAATAAAGGCTTTAAAAATGGTCCACGTGAAAAAAAGTCTTGAAAAGAATGTGTTGACTTTATTACTCCTTTCCTGGTCTATGATTTTTCTTACAACTGAGAGAGGAATAATCAGCATCTTTAAACTTGAAAAGCAGGTATAGAAGCATTTTGCACACAACACATATCTAAAAGCTTATATAACTCAGAAAATGGACCAGAGAGAATCATTATTTATGTATTTCAGTTTGCCAGCATCTAAGGCAGATAGATATTTATAAATATTTATTTATAATCAATAAATAAGTCAATATCTGTCAAATGATAGCTGAAACATTATATTTGACTACATTATATTAAATTCCTTTGTGTCAGCCAAACATAATCTTTCTGGAAAAATGCTATATTCCTCTTTTCTGTGGTTCAATCCTTATTTAGAGAGTTTATACAGAGAGCAGAGAGCTTGATTGGCATGGTATCCAAAATATAACATAGGTCTGATGATGATTCAACAAATGAAATTGACGAATTGGAGACCATAAAGCAAGCTGTTTTTTAAAACACAGAAATACATTCTAATTCTTTCTCGGTTTTTGAATTTGCCTTCTTACATATTGTCTTGTCTGATACTAAAAAGCGCTTTTATGTCCTAAGTGACAGAAAGTGTAAAGAAGAAATAAATGCTGTTTAGTCCTTTAAGTGGCCGCTCCTAAGTTCTCCTGCACTTAGCCTGCCGTCCATATGGAAGCACTGACAGCGTCATTCTGGCCGTTTGAGCCTTCCACGCCTTGGTGTTTCAGACGCTGCAGGCTGCACTGATGTCTGGGGAAAGATAGATGTCTGTTAATTTTCCAGATGTCCTATCTCTCCAACTGCACTTATATCCGTGTCTGGAAATGTTTAAATTAATGGCTGCCTTTTTTCTTCCTACTCCTTTCTGTATATCTCCAAATCCTGGATTTCTGTCCACAGCCAGTTCATATCTTTCTTGATCTTCATCACAGTACTAGGAATTCTTCCTCCTACTATCTATCATAACATTTTTCAAATGTCATTTGTTTTCAAGAGGTAGTTTTTCCCCGCGGATGAAGAATGAATTTTAACCAATGTACCAATAGTTCCACCTAGTGGCCAACGTGAAGAATACAATTTTTCACCTCGAAAACTGAAAATAATAAGTTTTGGGGACAGCAGGGGATGAGATGGTTGGCTGGCATCACCAACTCAATGGATATGAGTTTAAGCAAACTCTGGGAGATAGTGAAGGACAGGGGAGCCTGGCGTGATGCAGTCCATGGGGTCTAAAAGAACCGGATACAACTTTGCCACTGGACCACAGCAATCATTCAGTGGCTTGGCAAATATTTCTTGAGTACTTTCAATGAGCTACACTCAGTGAACAACACATCATGAATACAATAGTCTCATTTTAGAAGTATCAAGATTATTCATTGAAAAACCACTCTAATATACTTACTGCGATATATGACTATATATGTCATCTTTAATAAGCATTGTATTTTTGGAACAATTTTACATTTGCAAACACTTAGCAAAGTAATACAAGAGTTCCTGTATACACCTCACCCAGCCTCCTCGTAGGTGGACACTTTACTAGTGCTTGGCGCATTTGTCAGAACTAACAGATTAACTTTGGTAATCACTGCTCTTGTTCGGCCACTCATCTTTCACCGAATCGCATCGTCAGAGTCCACTTTGCCACGCTGTTTGCTGCTGCGGAGTCACTAAGTCGTGTCCGGTTCTTTGTGACCCCAAGGGCTGCAGCGCACCAGGCTTCCCTGTCCTTTACTCTCTCCTGGAGGGCGCTGCTATCTTAGGGAACATATTCTCAGGTTCCAAGGATTAGGACCCAGACACCTTTGTCAGGGGGAAGGCATTGTTCTGTGGTCTAGTATTAATGGGGGTTTAGAAACCGCCCGAGTTCTCTGCATCCATACAGTGGAAATGGGAATCTGATTGTGGATAAGACTCACGATCTTTAGATTAACACAATCTGCCCAGCTGCAAAAGAAACTCAGCTGAGCGGCCTATGCAGACTCAGCTCGTCACTCACATGTTACTGGTTGACAATTTCAGAGGAAAGAGCATTCACTCTGTAAGTTGTTGTGCTGCTGGGTGTGCTCAGTCGTGTCTGGCTCTTTGCAACCCCGTGGACTGCAGCCCGCCAGGCTCCTCTGTCCATGGGACTTCCCAGGCAGGAATGCTGGAGTGGGCTGCCGTTTCCTCCACCAGGGGATCTTCCCCACCCAGGGATCCATCAAACCCAGGTCTCCTGCATTACAAGGCGCTCTTTCCCGTCTGAGCCACCACGTGGGCATTAAGTCTCAAAACTGATGACCAGCTGGCCAAGCTTGTCAATTCTCCCACCCAAACATCTCTTAAATGAAGTGATGTCTCTGTGTTTTCAAAGCTACTCTCTACTCGAGGTATCTGTTGGTGACCATTGCAGCAACCTCTCTGCAGGTGATCCTGGGTCCACTTTTGCTTCCATTCATCAATCCTCAAGAAAACCAGATGGGGTGATCTTTGCTTATGCAAGGGGAAAAAAAAAATCCTTCTTGAACTTCCTGAACTACAGAAGAGCTCCCTCTTGACCATAAAGAATAAAATCCTTATCATGGCCTACGGGGCTTCCCTGGTCTATTCACCTACAACACAACTAGTGTGTTTTCTAGACCAAATGTCTACAAACACAGTGACCTAAAACAGCAAAAATGGATTAGCTTATACTTCTTTAGACTTCCCTGGTGGCTCAGGTAAAGCGTCTGCCTACAATGCAGGAGACCCGGGTTCAATCGGTGGGTCGGGAAGATCTCCTGGAGAAGGAAATGGTAACCCACTCCAGTATTCTTGCCTGGAAAATCCCACGGACCGAGAAGCCTGGTAGGCTATAGGCCATGGGGTCGCAAGGAGTCAGACAGACTGAGCGACTTCACTCTCACTTTATACTTCTTTAAGTCAGAATTCCAGCACAGGTCTCACAATGCTCCACATATACAATGGAATACTAACCACAAAAAGGACCGACGTTGGATCATTTATCCAGACGCGGAAGGACCTAGAGTCGATCCCACAGAGTGAACTTGGTCGGAGGGAGAGAAACAAATACCGGATATTAATGCATATATGTGGGACTTAGAGAAGCGGTACTGATGAGCCCATCTCCAAGAATACAGACGCAGATGCAGAGGAAGGATGTGTGGACGTGGGGGTGCGCGGCACCGGGGTCGGGGGCGACGCACGCACATCACCGAGCGTGAAGCAGCTGCGGGAGCTGCTTGCAGCCCCGGGAGCTCGGCTCAGGGCTCCGTGACGACCTAGGGCGGTGGGCGCTGAGGGCAGGGAGGCCAAGGGGGAGGCGGCGTGTGTGCACATACGGGGGACTCACTCTGTTGTGTGATGGAAAGAACACGGCGTTGCAGAGCGATTATACCCCCCCCCCTTTTTTTAAGGGCTGCACTCCCTTCTATGGGCTCTCTAGAAAATCCACGCCCTTGCCTTTCCTGGTCTCTACGTGCCGCCGCCTGACCCGGCTCAGGGCCTGCATCATCCACCACGTTCTGTGCTTCTCCTTCCTCTGTCCTCTCTCTCCTACGTTCTTCTTCCTCTTCTCCCACGTTTAAGAGTTCACACCGTCAGACTGGGGTCATTTCCTCACTTAAACGTCAGTGGATCGGCAGTCTTCGTTCCATCCATAACCGTGTCTCTTGTCACCTAAGTTTTCACAGGTTTCCAGGCTGAGGATGTGAGCATCTGGCGAGTAGACGTGACTCGGCCGCGGCCAGCCGTTCATCGCTGTGGCTCTCTTGGTTTGGAAAGGAAGCGCTAGTCGCTCAGTCGTGTGTCTGACTCTCTGCGACCCCATGACTGTAGCCCGCCAGGCTCCTCTGTCCACGGGATTTCCCAGGCAAAACGGACGGTGCCCTGGGGCAATGAAAGCGAAAGTCGCCCAGTCCTGTCCGACCCTTTGTGAACCCGTTGGAGGAACTCTCCAGGCCAGAGTAGTGGAGTGGGCAGCCTTTCCCTTCCCCAGGGGGTCTTCCCAACCCAGAGATCAAACCCAGGTCTCGCGCATTGCAGGCGGATTCTTTACCAGCTGAGCCGCCAGGGGGGCCCTGGCCGTAGAATAAAACGCATTACACTTGAGAAAATAACATTGCTGTCACATTTCTTGCTGCCACAAGATGGCAGGGTGGCATTGTGCTTGCCACCTACCTATTGGAATTATTTATTGTATATAGTTATATAATGATAATTATATTTATTTTATAGAGTTAAAATGTTAATTGCAATATTTAATATAAAGTATTAATGTATAATTATAAATTATATAAAGTCTACATATAATCATAAAGTATGAAAATATTAATTTCATATAATTAACATATTCAATTAATAATTAAATATTGAATATATATTAAAATATAATAATGTATTATAATTATATTTATTTCATATATTATGTAAAGGACCTCAGGTGGTTCTCGTGGTAAAGAACTTGCTTGCCAGTGCAGGAGACATAAGAGACCAGGGTTTGAGCCTTGGTCAGGAAGATCCCCTGGAGGAGGGCATGGCAAACCTCTCCAGAATACTTGCCGGAAGAATCCCTTGGACAGAAGGGCCAGGCGGGCTATAGTCCACAGGGTAACATAGAGTTGGACATGACTGAAATGACTTACCATGCAGGCACGCAAGCACCTATACAGTATACCCTCTTCTTTCTGAATAATTAACATCTATGATTGTAGAATAAATCAATGATGAGTAGACCCCATTCAAAATTTATCATACTAAAAAAAGTTTTGCCTAAACACATATTCCTCTTATATTTGTTGTCCCCTCTTAGCAAATCTACAATTTGGTGTATGGCTGCTAGGAACAAGGGAAAAGAATGTGGCTTAACTGGCTAAGTGGAGAATATATCTCATCACTGTTCGTTTAGGGGCTATGAGGACAGATTAAACTGTTTTTATTCAAGTACAGTTGATTATAATGCTTCATTATGTAATTCTTCAATATAATACTGAAGAAGCTGAAGTGGAATGGTTCTATGAAGACGTACAAGACCTTCTAGAACTAACATCCAAAAAAGATATCCTTTTCATTATATCTTCCCTGGGTCGGGAAGATCCCCTGGAGAAGGAAATGGCAACGCACTCTAGTACTCTTGCCTGGAGAATCCCATGGAGGGAGGAGCCTGGTAGGCTGCAGTCCATGGGGTCGCAAAGAGTCGGACACGACTGAGCGACTTCACTCACTTTCATTATAGGGGACTGGAATGCAAAAGTAGGAGTCAAGAAACACCTGGAGGAACAGGCAAATTTGGCCTTGGGGTACAGAATGAAGCAGGGCAAATGCTAACAGGGTTTTGCCAAGAGAATGCACTGGTCATAGAAAGTCCCTCTTCCAACAACACAAGAGAAGCCTCTACACATGGACATATATACAGATGTATGGTCAGCAGACGGTCAATACCGATATCAGATTGATTATATTCTTTGCAGCCAAAGATGGAGAAGCTCGATACAGTCAGCAAAAACAAGACGAGGAGCTGACTGTGGCTCAGGTCATGGACTCCTTATTGCCAAATTCAGACTTAAATTGAAGAAAGTAGGGAAAACCGCTAGACCATTCAGGTATGACCTAAAGCAAATCCCTTACGATTATACAGTGGAAGTCACGAGAAGATTCAAGGGATTAGATCTGATAGACAGAGTGGCTGAAGAACTATGGACGGAGGTTCATAACATTGTGCAGGAGGCAGGGATCAAGACCATCTCCAAGAAAAAGAAATGCAAAAGGCAAAACGTTGTTTCAGAAGACCTTACAAATAGCTGAGAAAAGAAGAGAAGCTAAAGGCAAAGGAGAAAAGGAAAGATATATCCATCTGAATGCAGAGTTCCAAAGAATAGCAAGGAGAGATAAGAAAGCCTTCCTCAGTGATCAGTGCAAAGAAATAGAGGAAAACAATAGAATGGGAAAGACTAGAGATCTCTTCAAGAAAATTAGAGATACCAAGGGAACATTTCATGCAAAGATGGGCTCGATAAAGGACAGAAATGGTATGGACCTAACAGAAGCAGAAGATATTAAGAAGAGGTGGCAAAAATACACAGAAGAACTGTACAGAAAAGATCTTCATGACCCAGATAATCACGATGGTGTGATCACTCACCTAGAGCCAGACATCCTGGAATGTGAAGTCAAGGGGGCCTTAGGAACCATCTCTATGAACAAAGCTAGTAGAGGTGATGGAATTCCAGTTGAGCTATTTCAAATCCTGGAAGATGATGCTGTGAAAGTGCTGCACTCATTATTCCAGCAAATTTGGAAAATTTAGCAGGACTGAGTTTGGCCACAGAACTAGAAAAGGTCAGTTTTCATTCCATTCCCAAAGAAAGGCAATGCCAAAGAATGTTCCAACTACCACACAATTGCAATCAATTCACACGCTAGCAAAGTAATGCTCAAAATTCTCCAAGCCAGGCTTCAGCAGTACATAAGCTGTGAACTTCCAGATGTTCAAGCTGGATTCAGAAAAGGTGGAAGAACCAGAGATCAAGTTGCCAACATGTGTTGGATTATCAAAAAACCACAAGAGTTCCAGAAAAACATCTACTTCTGGTTTATCAACTACACCAAAGCTTTTGACTGTGTGGATCACAACAAACTATGGAAAATTCTTAAAGAGATGGGAATACCTGACCACCTGACCTGCCTCCTGAGAAATCTGTATGCAAGTTAGGAAGCAACAGTTAGAACTGGTCGTGGAACAACAGACTATTTCCAAATCAGGAAAGGAGTACGTCAAGGCTGTATATTGTCATCCTGCTTATTTAACTTATATGCAGAGTACATCATGAGAAACACTGGGCTGGATGAAGCACAAGCTGGACTCAAGATTGCCAGAAGAAATATCAATAACCTCAGATATGCAGATAATACCATCTTTATGGCAGGAAGTGAAGAAGAACTAAAGAGCCTCTTGATGAAAGTGAAAGAGGAGAGTGAAAAAGTTGGCTTAAAACTCAGCATTCAGAAAACTAAGATCATGGCATCTGATCCCATCACCTCATGGCAAATAGATAGGGAAACAATGGAAACAGTGAGAGACTTTATTTTGGGGGGCTCCAAAATCACTGCAGATGGTGACTGCAGCCATGAAATTAAAACACATTTGCTCTGTGGAAGAAAAGCTATGACCAACTTAGACAACATTAGAAAGCAGAGACATTATTTTGCCAACAAAGGTCCATCTAGTCAAACCTATGGTTTTTGCAATAGTCATGTATGGATGTGAGAGCTGGACTATAAAGGAAGCTGAGCACTGACAAATTGATGCTTTTGAGCTGTGGTGTTGGAGAAGACTCTTGAGAGTCCCTTGGACTGCAAGGAGATCCAACCAGTCCATCCTAAAGGAAATCAGTCCTGACTGTTCATTGGAAGGACCGATGCTGAAGCTGAAACTCCAATAGTTTGGCCACCTGATGTGAAGAGCTGACTCACTGGAAAAGACCCTGATGCTGGGATCGACAGAGGATGAGATGGTTGGATGGCATCACCGACTCAGTGGACATGAGTTTGAGTAAACTCTGGGAGTTGGTGATGGACGGGGATTACAGGTGATTACAGGTGTGCTCTAACCCATGAGGTCACAAAGAGTCGGACATGACTGAGCAGCTGAACTAAACTGAAGTGAGTTGATTTAAAGTGTGTGTTAGTTTCAGGAATACAGCAAAGTGAATCAGTTATACACATGTATGAGTGTGTGTGTGTGTGTGTGTGTGTATCCATACATATAGATACATATACATACATTCTTTAGAGTGTTTTCTTAAGCATTGTATGCATGCTCAGTCAATTTGGACTCTGCAACCCCAGGGAATATAGCTCACCAGGCCCCTCTGTCCATGGATTTCTCAGGCAAGAATACTGGAGTGGTTTGCCATTTCCTCCTCCAGGGGATCTTCCTGAGCCAGGGATGAACCTGTGTCTTTCGTCTCCTGCATTGGCAGGTAGATTCTTTACCTCTGCCTCACCTGGGAAGCCCACCTTGCTCTAATTACAATTAATCTCTTAGTAACCTCACTACAATGAATTCTATAACTTACGTTTTTAAAGCAATGTTCTTAGACACCTATTAACATTTAAAAACACACGGTTCCTTATTCAGCAAATATATTTGTCAGTGAGGAGGGAGACCCCTCCTCCCTGAAAGTTCACTGAACACTTTCCAGGATCAGAAACTTGTTGACCCAGCGCAAGGTGAGAAGTTTCCATGGGCGCAGTGTCCAAAGACTCAGGGCAGGACTTTCAGATGTAAAATGGTCATTTGAAAAAGCACAAACGGTGCCCTGATGCTAAAGGTTTTCAAAAGCCAGGCTCCTCTGCCTTTGTTATTCATTTTCCTGACTTCAGTTGAGTTTTGCTGGCTAGGGGGCCTTTTTCCTTACAGGAGAACTGTGCTGTACTGGTGACTTAAACAATGTAATTCTGGGGAAGGAGAAACATAAAGAAGTGTTTTCATCCAGATCGTTAGCCTCAGAGCAAATAAATAAAACAAGACAAAACAAAACCTAAAATATCCTCTGCTGATGTCTTTTTTAACTACCTTTTGTCTAGGCTTAATAAAAATACCAACCCATTAATAGTCATGAACACACGGTTTCTGGGAAAACAGCACAGCTTATTTGTAGACACAGGTGAATGTGATCGCTGCCCAAAGGAATTACTCAGGGAATTCCTCATCATGGTTAAGATAAGTGATTTTGATAGCTTTCTTGTGAGGTAATGACAGAGGAGCTGTGATCAACCCGTTAAGATTTTAGGCAAAACTGGCCACTAACAACTTTTGGTTTCCCATTTTCAGTAGCCCTAAAAATGGTCTGGAAGGAGTTAACTTTGGGCAAAGTCACATTCTTTACTCAATTCCATTACACGGAGACACAATAGCTCCTGATGAGTTTACCCAATTTCACTACTACCCAGAACCGCATGTTCTAAATTCTACCTGAGTCTTCTTGCAGAAAAAACACCACCATTTAGCATTATTATCCCTATTTGTGCTTAAAACTGTTAGCCTCATGAAGCCAAGTTTCCAACAGTAGGAGAAAGAAAGAAAGAAAGAAAAAATCACCGAAGGACGACACAAACATCTCCTTCCACTCTCACGCGGGGATATTTGTGCTGGTCATCTTCTCTTTTCCGCTTGTAATTTCTGACTGATCCCAGAACATTCTTGACTGAATCATTATGCTTTTTGCATTTTGGAGTTTCCTGGGATTTATATTTTCCCTACCCCAGATGGCAATAACTCTGCTGAAGTCTTCAGAGGTACTTTAAAATATATATATTTTTAAATTTTATTTATTTGGCTGCGTTGGGTCTTAGCTGCAGCAGACAGGATCTTGGTTGCAGCATGCAGACTCTCTGAGGTCAGTGTTGTGGCTCCAGAGTGAGAGGTCTCAGTGGTTACAGCTCGTGGGCTTATCGGCTCTGTGGGGCGTGGGATCTCAGCTCTCCCGAATAGGGATCGAACCCATTGTGAAGTGGATTGCATCTCCTGCGTTGCAAGGTGGGTTCTTAACCACTGGACCACCAGGGAGGTCACTAATTTTTATTTGATCTTCAACATTTTCTAATCAAGGTAAAAGCAGAGAACAATTGGGCTCCCTCCAAATTTTTTCTCAGATAATCACAAATATAAAATTGTATATAATTTAATGGCTAGAGACCACAGTAAGATTCAAAACAAAACCCTCAAGTCTCTCGTGTATTCTATATCACTAAAACGAACGGAGTTTAAAATAGTTCCCTATTTAAGCACTTTTTAAATATATTCTCTACATGATTAAAAGGTAAGGACCTTTTCTAAGAATCTGCATTTACTCTCTGAAGTCTGCAAAGCTTGGACCATCTGCAAGGTGTATGAGACGACCTGTTCTCTGTATTAGCCAATCTTCCTGGTGGCTCCTATGATTAAGAACTTGCCTGCAAAGCCAGAGACCTGGGTTTGATCTGGGTCGGGAAGATCCCCTGGAGGAGGGCATGGCAACCCACCTCAGTATTCCTGTCTGGAGACTCCCACGGACAGAGGAGCAGTCCGTGGGGTCGCAAAGAGTCAGACACGACTGAGCAGGCACGCACGCATACATGGAGGAGATGTGCAGGACACATATGCCGTGGCTTCTCACTCACTGCCCCATTTACCCACAACACACAATTCTAGTGGACCCTGGATGAAGCATCGGAATCCAAGGTGAGTCAAATGGACAAGGTCAGTGCATTTCATCTCCAAGTGAAGAAGCTCTGACATCCCTGAGAGGCTATATTGCCCATTTGAATTAGAAGCTGTTGTTGTTGTTGTTGTTGTTTTAACTTTTTATTTTGCATTGGAGTATAGCTGATTAATAATGTTGTGATAGTTTCGAGTGCACAGCAAAGGGACTCAGCCATACCTCTACATGTATCCATCCTCCCCTCCCATCCGGGCAACCGCATGGATGGCCTTAGAAATCATCACACTGAGTGAAGTCTGAGAAAGAGAAATATCATATGAACTCATTTATGTGCAGAATCTAAAATGACCACTTTCTTTCCTTTTTATGGCTGAGTAATAGTCCACTGTTATATGCACGGCTGCTGCTGCTAAGTCGCTTCAGTCATGTCCGACTCCGTGTGGCCCCATAGACGGCAGCCCGCCAGGCTCCCCCCTCCCTGGGATTCTCCAGGCAAGAACACTGGAGTGGGGTGCCATTTCCTCCTCCAATGCGTGAAAGTGAAAAGGGAAAGTGAAGTCGCGGCGCCTTCTTTATCCGCTCCTCTGTCCCTGGACCTCTAGGCTGCTTCCGTGTCCTGGCTGTTGTAAACAGAGCTGCGGTGAACTCTGGGGCGCCTGTCATCTTCAGTTAGTCTTCTCAGGATCGCTGACTCGCTTGGCTATACAGCAGAGATTAACACAGCATTGTAAAGCAGTTATATCACAATAAAAATAAATGAATACATCTAAACGTTTAGCACAAATTGTTTCCAATAAATACCAGTTTTCACAAAAAAATGAAAAAATCAAAAGAAATGATACAAATGAACTTTATTTACAAAACAGAAACAGCCTCAGCTACTTAGAAAAGTTGCTTTTCAAGGCAGAAAGGAGGCAGTGACATTTTAGGAAACGCACATGGCCACGGGCCCTATCATATCCTTTCTTACTAGGGTGAGTTCCTGGTGTCAGCCAAATATCTATGATGAAAATCATGACAAAGACTCAAAGAGAGTAATATCCTGCGTTGCCTTCCTTTTCGGCTTTTCTTTACTCATGGGTAAGCCCCAGGCAGAAAGTGTTGATAGGATGTATGTGTGTGTCAAGTGGTGAAAAAACAAAACTGGTTGTTTTGGGTAACATTTCCACTGTTCAGACAAGAAGGACACACAGATGTCTGACCTACAAATTGTACAACTCCAGTGATTCCACATGCCAGTGAGATGGTCTTATATTAATAAAACAGAAAATGTACATGCAAAGATGATTGGGAAATTGATGCTGGCAATCATATATTTCAATTTCCTTGCTTAGGACACAGGAAGCAAATAACACGAAGCAAACAAGCACCATGACAAGCTGAGGGAGATCTCAGTAGAAAAGCAAAAGATTTTAATCGTTGCTAATTTTAATAACCCTTTTTCCTGCTTCTAAATGAAGGGTTCCCATCTTCCTTCTGTCCTAGGGCCCCACAAAGTATGTAGCTGGCCTTGGTAGCTATTCCTTTGTCTCTAAGATGAAGTATTTCTACAAGAAGATCTCTTAGGGTCCTTCAGTTCTAAAATTCTACTTAGGGATTCTACTAGAAAAATAGGCTCTCTCCCTCTCTCTCTTTTTTTTTTTTTATTTTAGTGGTGTCTTGGGGTCACTAAGAGTCGGACACGACTGAGCGACTTCACTTTCACTTTTCACTTTCATGCATTGGAGAAGGAAATGGCAACCCACTCCAGTGTTCTTGCCTGGAGACTCCCAGGGACGGGGGAGCCTGGTGGGCTGCCGTCTATGGGGTCGCACAGAGTTGGACATGACTAAAGCAACTTAGCAGCAGTAGCAGCAGCAGCTGACTTACAATGTCCTGTTAGTTACTGCTGTACGGCAAAATGATCAGTTACACGTACACAAGCATCCACTCTTTTTCAGATTCTTTTCCCACATAGGTCATTGCAGAGGATTGAGTGGAGCTCCCCGTGTGTACAGTGGATCCTGCTCGGTTATCTGTTTTACACACAGTCGTGGACATGGGCCAGTCCTAGTCTCCTTTGGCCCTCCCCTCTCTGTCCTCCGATAACCACACATCTGTTTTCTACGCCTAACCTCTAGACTCTGCTGCTGTCTCTATGTACCATTCAGTATACAGTAGCCCTCTGTGTGTCAGCTGCTCAGCTGTGTCCAACTCTTTGGGATCCCAGGGACTGTAGCCCACCAGGCTCCTCGGTCTATGGAATTCTCCAGGCAAGATGACTGGAGTGGCTTACCATTCTCTTCTCCAGAGGATCTTCCCAAACCAGGGACTGAACCTGGGTCTCTCACATTGCAGGCAGATTCCTTACCATCTGAGCCACCAGGGAAGCCCTCTGTAGGCTTGGCCAAAAGGTGGCACCTTTGTGCTGAGAGAAAGGTACCCATACTTTGGAGAGTAGTGCACCGGATTCTGACTGCATAGTTAGGACCTTTTACTTGAATTTTCAGTTCAGTTCAGTCACTCAGTCGTGTCTGACTCTTTGCGACCCCATGGACTGCAGCATGCCAGGCCTTCCTGTCCATCACCAACTCCCAGAGTTTACTCAAACTCATCTCCATTGAGTCAGTGATGCCATCCAACCATCTCATCCTCTGTCTTCCCCATCTCCTCCTGCCTTCAATCTTTCCCAGCATCAGGGTCTTTTCAAATGAGTCAGCTCTTTGCATCAGGTGGCCAAAGTATTGGAGTTTCAGCTTCAACATCAGTCCCTCCAATGAATATTCAGGACTGATTTCCTTTAGGATGGACTGGTTGGATCTTCTTGCAGTCCAAGGGACTCTCAAGAGACTTCTCCAACACAATTCAAAAGCATCAGTTCTTCGGCACTCAGCTTTCTTTATAGCCCAACTCTCACATCCATACATGACTACTAGAAAAACCATAGCCTTGACTAGATGGACCTTTGTGGGCCAAATAATGTCTCTGCTTCTTAATATGCTGTCTAGGTTGGCCATAACTTTTTTTCCTAGGAGTGAGACTCTTTTTATTTCAAGGCTGCAGTCACCATCTGCCGGGATTTTGGAGCCCAAACAATAAAGTCTGCCACTCACTGTTTCCATTGTTTCTCCATCTATTTGCCATGAAGTGATGGAAGCCAGATCTAGGCCCTTAAATCTATTTCTCACTTCCACTGTATAATCATTAGGGATTTGATTTAGGTCATACCTGAGTGGTCTAGCGGTTTTCCCTACTTTCTTCAATTTAAGTCTGAATTTGGCAATAAGGAGTTCATGATCTGAGCCACAGTCAGCTCCCGGTCTTGTTTTTGCTGACTGTATAGAGCTTTGCCATTTTTGGCTGCAAAGAATATAATCAATCTGATTTTGGTATTGCCCATCTGGTGATGTCCATGTGTAGAGTCTTCTCTCGTATTGTTGGAAGAGGGTGTTTGCTATGACCAGTGCATTCTCTTGGCAGAACTCTATTAGTCTTTGCCCTGCCTCATACCGTATTCCAAGGCCAAATTTCCCTGTTCCTCCAGGTGTTTGTTGACTTCCTACTTTTGCATTCCAGTCCCCTATAATGAAAAGGACATCTTTTTTGGGTGTTAGCTCTAGACGGTCTTGTAGGTCTTCATACAACTGTTCAACTTCAGCTTCTTTAGCGTCACTGGTTGGGGCATAGACTTGGATTACTATGATATTGAATGGCTTGCCTTGGAAACGAACAGAGATCATTGTCACTTTTGAGACTGCATCCAAGTACTGCATTTCGGACTCTCTTGCTAACTGTGAGAGCTACTCCATTTCTTCTGAGGGATTCCTGCCCACAGTAGTAGATATAATGGTCATCTGAGTTAAATTCACCCATTCCAGTCCATTTTAGTTCGCTGATTCCTAAAATGTCGACGTTCACCCTTGCCATCTCCTGTTTGACCACTTCCAATTTGCCTTGATTCATGGACCTGACATTCCAGGTTCCTATGCAATATTGCTCTTTACAGCATCGGACCTTGCTTCTAACACCAGTCACATCCACAACTGGGTGTTTTTGCTTTGGCTCCATCTCTTCATTCATTCTGCAGTTATTTCTCCATTGATCTCCAGTAGCATATTGGGCACCTACCAACCGGGGGAGTTCATCTTTCAGTGTCCTTTCTTTTTGCCTTTTCATACTGTTCATGGGGTTCTCAAGGCAGGAATACTGAAGTGGCTTGCCATTGCCCTCGCCAGTGGACAACATTCTGTCAGACCTCTCCACCATGACTCGTCCATCCTGCGTGGCCCTACGTGGCATGGCTGTGGTCTGTGTGATCATATCGGTTAGTTTTCTGTGATTGTGCTGAATTTTGAGCTTCCACTTTCTCCCCTGGCTAGGTGCCTTTTACAGACAAACTGCTCAGCCTCACACAGCCTCACACAGCAGTACTGACCCTATCCACTCAAGTGTCTTCCTCTCACCAGTTGAAAGTGTGAGTTTACCTTCTCATTTATGAACCCATAATTATGAATTATAATTCAAACAGTGGCTGGTATTCCATTAAAAAAAAAAACTAGAATGTCGCTCCTTGCATTGATCTCTGCTGCTGCTGCTGCTGCTAAGTCACTTCAGTCGTGTCCGACTCTGTGCGACCCCATAGATGGCAGTCCACCAGGCTCCCCTATCCCTGGGATTCTCTAGGCAAGAATACTGGAGTGGGTTGCCATTTCCTTCTCCAATGCATGATAGTGAAAAGTCAAAGTGAAGTCACTCAGTCGTGTCCAACTCTTAGTGACCCCATGGACTGCAGCCTACCAGGCTCCTCCATCCATGGGATTTTCCAGGCAAGAGTACTGGAGTGGTCTCTAGGCCTTGGCAATTCTGAATAAGTGGCAGTGGCATGAAATGTTACACACTTTGGAGGAAACAGAGGACTTGTGCCAACACTTAACTCAGTTGGCTTTTATTCTTTACTGTGGGTGTTTATATTGGATTCTTTTGAAATAAACTCCATTCAACTTTGCAAATGTTGCCTCTTTGGTAGCATGTTCTGAAGAGATGGAGTCCTTAAATGATAGCATTAAATGTGTATCATTTGTAGCGTTTAGTAGAGATCATGTTTAACATTTAACATGTATCATTTTTAACATTTAATGTGTATCATTGTTCTTCATCAAGAACGCAAAGCCAAAGACCGGTTCTCTTGATTTCATTAAAAATGCATTGCCTTGTCCTTCCGAGCAGGTCTGTTGACTGATTAGATGCTGACCGTTCTAAACGATGCTTTCCTGCCCGGCTGCCTTATCCTCGCCGGGTGGTTTATTATAAGTGCATTGCTCTTCTCGGTTCTCCTCCCATACTGTTGTGAAGTGTTGCTATGAGGCAGCTGAACAGCTGCTCTGATTTCTCCAGAAGTGGCTGCATTCCAGGAGTGGGCAAAGCGAATTATGTAAATTTCATTTTTTTTCAGGGTTTCCTTGGAAACCAGAGATGCTGCTCCTCTTTGAATTGGACCTGGAGACGAGAACATGAAGTGGAGCTCTGCTGGGGCTGGGGCAGTGAGGGATTCTGGGGACGACATTCAAAGTAGTTGGCTTCACTTTTGTATTTCAAATATATGTATTCAGCTTAAAGGAGCTGCAAGAGCCCAAAGAAAGACCAGCAACACGGATTGCAGTTCCCAAGCCCATCCTCACATCCACAGTGACCTACATTGATTGGGGCCATTCAAAATGAGGAAGCAGTAAAATTCAGAATGTCTCCCCTTATGAACTTACAAAAGCTAAACTAAGTAGAAGTCCCAACCAGTCTCTGGTTATTTCAATATATAAAAAGCCAAACAGGGGTGATTCAGCCCTAACCTTCTTGTAAGGCACTAATTCTGGTCAATTGGTGGAGGGAGACCTTACTTTGTACTCAGTACTGTGTTACATATTGAGAAAACAGTGATGAAAATCAGAGTACTCCTTGCTAGAGCCCACGGGGTAGAATAGGAAACCCTAGACACTGAAGCCTTGCTGTAATAGAATAGGCAGTTTAGGAGCATATGAGGGCCAATGTGCAATTCTACGGGAGCCCTGATTCTCCTGGATATTTCTGGAATGTCTACTATAGCATGACACTTGCTAGAAACTGGAGAACAGTTATTTAGGGATGGTTCTAAAAATGACTGTCCACATGATACCAAACAAAACATGTCAAATAACCAGTTGCTTTGCTAGATTATGCCAAATAACTCACTGTCCAAAATATATTGCAGATAGAATGAACCAGGTGTCTTGGACACATATGAACATGACTAAGAAGACAGTTCTGACCCTTGAATTGATCTAAGAATCCATTTAGAACCTTTGATCTCAGAAATATCGATTTTAAAAAATGAAGTTCCAAAGATTACAGAAACACACAAAATTAAATTTTTACGAAGGTGTGAGAATTTCTGAATTTCTTATTAGTGTATGATATTATATTTGTGCTGTTTCTACTCTTTTGACAGTTTTTATTTCTTAATTTAATTTTATTATTATTTTCTATTTATTTTTTCCAAAGTTAGATGATCTTTTGATTGTTGTTTATACTTTTAATTGCATGTTGCTCTCTATTTTGGCTTCCCTGGAGGCTTGGATGGTTAAGAATCTGCCTGAAATGCAGGAAACACAGGTTCAATCCCTGGGTTGGGAAGATCCCCTGGAGACGGGAATGGCAACCCACTCCAGTATTCTTGCCTGGAGAATTCCAAGGACAGAGGAACCTGCCTGGTTATAGTCCATGGGGTCACAAAGACTGGGGCGTGACTGAACGACTCATACACACACACACACAGTTGCTTTACAATGTTGCCTTCCTCCTGGTGTTGAACCAGCATCTCCTGCATTGCAGGTGGATTCTTTCCTAACCGAGCTGTTGGGGAAGCCCATATAGTGTTATTATATTCCAGTAATAAAAATATTTTGTTTCGTGGACTTCCAATAACTGACAAGTTGCCATCCTCTATAATTTACATGTGTTTTTTCCCTCAATATTTTAACCAATACAAAATAAGCCTTTAGTTCTAGGTAGATGGAGTTTCCCTGGTGGTTCGGTGGTAAAGAATATGCCTGCCAATGCAGGAGATGCTGGTTTAATCCCTGCGTCGGGAAGATCCCCCGGAGAAGGGAATGGCAACCCACTCCAGTATTCTTGCCTGGAGAATCCCATGGACAGAGGAGCCTGGGGGGCAAAGAGCCAGACATGACTGAGCGGCTAGACATGCCCCCTCGGTAGATGGGGTTTGCTAATTCTCACCCAAAAAATAAAGCAGCAGAACTTTCTTTCTAATGAAATTTGGAATATGATTTTAGGGTTTGATGGCTTTGACTGATAGGTTTAGTAAATATATAGGTTTTTTTTTTCTCCCTATAATTCTATGTCTTAGTTTTTACCCAAAAAACAAAATTAGTTACCAAGTCTCTCACATGACATTGTTGGATGACTCACATCTCCTTTGTCATTTCTAAGAATCGGTCAGAGCCATTTGTTTTCCCTCTCTTTCTTTTCCTCTTCCTGCTTACAAAGCCCTCAGCAATTCTTCAGGTATTGTCTGTATTCTCACAAAGAATGCAGACACTCTAGCCAGAGATTGGGTAACTTTGTGAGGTCCTAACAAGGGCCTTCACATTTCTTTTCCCTATTATCTGTTTATTCTGGCCAGCATCCATGGCCCAAACCCAAGGCCTGAAGCCACAGCAACTGGAAGATCAATTCCCATAAGTCATACTATTTCCAAGCAGGTCAGGAGAACGGGGTGGCTTCTGGTTTGTAAATATGTACCATCATTCCTGCTTGTTTTGAAAAGTGTGAATCTGTTCCAACATGACTGGTAGATTAAGGATCCATTTGAGGATAACAAACTTTGCATCTATGAAGAAAACGGGGCGCCAAAGAATTGATGCTCTTGAATTGTGGTGCTGGAGAAGACTCTTGAGAGTCCTTGGACTGCAAGGAGATCCAATCAGTCCATCCTAAAGGAAATCAGTCCTGAATATTCATTGGAAGGACTGGTGCTGAAGCTGAAGCTCCAATACTTTGGCCACTTGATGAGAAGAACTGACTCATTGGAAAAGACCCTGATGCTGGCAAAGATTGAAGGGGGAGGAGGAGAAGGGGACGACAGAGGATGAGATGGTTGGATGGCATCACCAACTCAATGGACATGAGTCTGAGCAAGCTCTGGGAGTTGGTGATGGACAGGGAGGCCTGGCCTGCTGCGGTTCATGGGGTCGCAAAGAGCTGGATACGACTGAGGAACCAAACTGAAGCTTTGCATTTGCTTGGGTGACTGTGTTGCCCGTGTTCCTTTGTTGTGAATAAGGAAAACTAAGTAAACACAAAACTGCACTGATATGAACCAAACCAGCTGGGGCCACACGAAGTCCATCAATAAACACGCTTCACAAGGACCTGAGCCACACCTAGCCATATCTGCCGTTACAGCTTCCCCATTGCAGAGAAACCTTGTTTCCCGCCACTCTCCACGAACTCATAGCTCTTGTGACCAGCCCACTTCCACGAGCAAATGTCAGGTGCCACATTTGCCAGAGGACTTAAGTATTTCTTAACCATTGAACACGTGCTACCATTTTGGTTGGGTTTCCCTGGGAGCTCAGTGGTAAAGAATCTGCTTGCCAGTACAGGAGATGGGGGTTCCACCCCTGGGCTGGGAAGATCCCCTGGAGGAGGAAATGGCAACGCACTTCAGTATTCTTGCCTGGAGAATCCCATGGACAGAGGAGTCTGGCAGGGTTGCAAAAGAGTCAGCCCCAACTTTGCTGCTAAACAACCACCATAACCATTTCGGTTGGGTGTCTGTGCTTTCTTTAGTAATTTTTTTTTAGTGAGTTCTGATTAAATTCAGGAATAGTATGTCCCAAGCTCAGTGGATCCAAAACCCTGTGGGTTTTACTGCATGCTTTAGGAACACACACCAAATTGGGCTTCCCCTGTGGCTCAGCTGATAAAGATTCTACCTGCAATGAGGGAGACCTAGGTTCTATCCCTGGGTTGGGAAGATACCCTGGAGAAGGGAAAGGCTACCCACTCCAGTATTCTGACCTGGAGACTTCCATGCACTTGTAGTCCGTGGGGTCACAAATAGTCGGACTCGACTGAGCGATTTCTTTCACTTTTCACACACGAAATTATAGCAGAACTGACTGAATATGCAAACCGAAAGATAAAGAGTAGGGCAGCGTGTGTGCCTTCCATGTGAGGAAGAAAGACACCAATGAACTTATCTACAAAATGGAAACAGGCTCACAGACACAGAGGAGCAACTTGTGGTTACCAGTAAGGAGGTAAGGAGGGAGAGGGATGAGCTGGGATTTGGGACTAGCAGCTACAAAGTATTAAAGAGTGGATAAACAAGGTCCTATTTACAACACAGAGAACTATATTCATTCTATGATAAACCATAATTGAAAATAATATAAAAAAGTATGAATGTAATGTGTATAACTGAATCTCTTCGTTGTGCAGCAGAGACTAACACAACATCGTAGGTCGACTATGAAAGTGAATGTGTTAACCACTCAATCGTGTCTGACTCTTTGAGACCCCCATGGATTACAGCCCTCTGGGCTCCTCTGTTGATGGAATTTTCCAGGCAAGAATACTGGATGGGTTGCCAATGCTTCCTCCAGGGGGTCTTCCTGACCTGGGCATCGAAGCTGGGTCCCCTGCATTCTTTGGTGTCTGAGCCACCAGGGAAGCCTATACTTCCATTTTTTTTTAAAGGAATGTCATTAAGACACTCACCTAAAATTTGTTATAAACCATTAATAACGCTGGCATTAATGGTGGCCTGTAAGAACATTGCCCTCAGCCTTGTGTATGTATCGCCAAATCAATCCTCGCGGCCAAGTTACTAAGGAAGGTTGCTGCACAGGGAGAATTGCTCACTCTTGACAATTCCATCCGCGCGCAGGACGGGGCGTCAGGGCAAAGCTTCCACCTTCTCACCGCCTGGGAGCTGGCCGCCTCGGCTCTGACTTGAGCTCTCAGGAGCTCCTCCAGCTTCTGTCCATCCTTCCTTCCTTCCCCAACATCCCCATCCCGCGTGCATTATTGGATGTCGGAGCGCTCTCATCAGCTCTCCCATGGACCCACACGTCGTCCAGGGGAGGCAGTCACGCTTCATTTTTCCTGAAGCAGCTGGAAAGGCAGAGAAGACCCCACGGAACACCATCTCCTCTCTCCCTTGCTCAGTGCTTCAGTCATGTCCAGCTCTCTGCGACCCCATGACTGTAGCCTGCCGGGCTCCTCTGTCTGTGGAATTCTCCGGCCAAGAACAGTGGAGCTGGTTGCCATGCCCTCCTCTGGGGGTTCTTCTGACCCAGGTCTCCTGCATTGGCAGGCGGATTCTTTATCACTGAGCCACCTGGGAAGCCTCCGTCTCTCTCACCACATGGGCTACAGACGCCTCATTGTGTAGGTTTCCCAGGTACAGGGCAGGCCCCAGTGTGCTCTCCTGATCAGCCCCTGGAATCACAGTACACGCTCTCCAAACAGGCCTTTGGGAGGTTTGAGATGAGGTGGTCAGGCCAACCTCTCAGGACTAGGGAGGAACAGAATAAAATGGATGGATGCACTGTTTCACAAAAACACATTCTTGAAAAATGTCCCTCCCTAACTCTCTTGTTTTTTTTTCTTTTTTCTTTTTTTCAATTGGAGGATAATGGCTTTACAATGTTGCATTGGTCTCTGCCATACAGCAACAGGATCAGCCGCAGGCATACACATGTCCCCTCCCTTCTGAACCCCCTCCCATCCCCCCTCCCCACTCCATCCCTCTCGGTTGTCACAGGGCACTGGGTTGAGCTCCCTGCATCAAAGAGCCAGTTCCCACCTGCTGTCTATTTCATGTACGGTGATATACATTTTTCCACGCGATTCCCTTAGTTTGACTCACCCTCTCCTTCTTCTCCCAGGTCACTGCAGCACTTTTTACAGTAAGTAGGACTTGGAAGCAACCTAGATGCCAATTGACAAGTGAATGGATACAGAAACTTTGAGTACATATATACAATGGAATATTATTCAACTATAAAAAAGAACACACTTGAGTCAGTCCTAATGAGGTGGATGAACATAGAGCCTATTAGACAGAGTGAAGTCAGAAAGAGAAAGACAAATACTGTATTTTAACATATGCATGTAAATCTAGAAAGATGGTGCTACAGACCTATTTGCAGGGAAGCAGTGGAGATGGAGAAGGAAATGGCAAGCCACTCCAGTGTTCTTGCCTGGAGAATCCCAGGGACGGGGGAGCCTGGTGGGCTGCTGTCTATGGGGTCGCACAGAGTCGGACACGACTGAAGCGACTTAGCAGCAGCAGCAGTGGAGATGGAGACATAGGTTGTTTTTTTAAAGTATAATTTTTATTGAGGTATAGTTGGCTCATCTGGTAAAGAATCCGCCTGCAATGCAGGAGACCTGGGTTCGGTCCCTGGGTTGGGAAGATGCCCTGGAGAAGGGAAAGGCTACCCACTCTAGTATTCTGGCCCGGAGAATTCCAAGGACTGTATAGCCCATGGGGTCACAAAGAGTCGGACAAGAGCAACTTTCACTTTTCATAGTTGATTTGCAGTGTTGCGTTAGTTTTGGGTGTACAGCGACGTGATTCAATAATGCCTACATCCGTATCTACGTTTTCAGATTCTTTTCCCTTATAGGTTATTATGAAATGCCTGGTAGAATTCCCTGTGCTGTACTGTAGGTCCTTGATGCTTATCTGTTTTATATACTGTAGTGTGTATCTGTCATGCCCAGCCTCCTAGCTTATCCCTCCCCACACACATTTCCCCTTTGGTAATCATGTTTGTTTCCCATGTCTGTGAGTCTGTTCCGTATATAGGTTCATTTGTATCTTTAAGATTCCACATAAAAGCCATATCACATGATAGTTGTCTTTGTTCTCAAAGGAGGCAAGGTGACTCGACTGTGGAGCAACACGTTTGGGGTTTCCATTGAAAACCTGCACACTGTACATGGGGACTTTCAATAGCTCCTGTCTGGCAATCTTTTCAGACCAGGAAACTCAGGGAGAATGGCAGTGTGGGTCCCCGGCTTCCTCAAAAACTGGAGCAGGGTTAATGAGAAGAAAAAGAGAGAGAGAGAGAGAGAATTACACAAGCTGAATGTTTCCACTAAAAGATATTTGATGTGGCTAAGAAACACGGTTTGGGGCTGTGGGCTTAGAGTGTGGAAAGAACTTTCTTAACCGGGTGTTTTGTAACGGCTTATATGGTGGCTCAGATAGTAAAGCATCTGCCTACAATGCGGGAGACCCGGGTTCAATCCCTGGGTTGGGAAGGTCTCCTGGAGAAGGGAATGGCAACCCACTTCAGTATTCTTGCCCAGAAAATCCCATGGACAGAGGAGCCTGGTAGTCTACATCCATGGGTCACAAAGAGTCAGGCACGACTGAGCAACTTCACTCACTCATATTAACCCAGGGCTTCCCAGGTGGTGCTAGTGGTAAAGAAGCTGCTGGCCAATGCAAGAGACACAAGTTCCATCCCTGAGTCAGGAGGATCTCCTGCAGGAGGAAATGGCAACACAGTCCAGTATTCTTGCCTGGGAAATCCCACGGATGGAGGAGCCTGGTGTGCTTCCGTCCATGGGGTTGCAAAGAGTGGGACGTGACTGAATGACTGAGCATGCATATTAACGAAGCAGATTTGTGCCCTCGAGCCTTAGGGCCATAACTGTCCTGGCAAGGCTGCGGACTTTTTAATCTGCGACGCTAAGTGTGTGGTGCTTCCTGTGGTGGCGCTGTCCGCAGTGAAGTAACTGTTTCCATAGAAACAGGGATGCAGGCACAGATGGCCTCAAAGGGATGGTGCCCAGGCTCTACCTGCCAAGTGGGAACAGTCTCCAGCTGTGGTCCTCCTTGAGCCACGGACCAAGAGGGTTTCTGAGGACAGCCAGGCCACTCAGACCCCAGGCAGGGCCTGCAAGCCCCGTGGATGGTGTCAGTCAGTCACTGTCGACCCACCGGTGAGCTCGCCACCTGCTGGCCACACAGGTGGTCTCCAAGCAGAGATGCAGGTTCTGTGTGGGCCTCAGCTGAGTCATCAGGATGCCCTTAGCAGGTGCAGGAGGCCTCAGCAGCAAGCTCCATGCCCCGGAGTGTGGCTTGTCCTCAGCAAAACTCAGCCACAGCGGGAACCACCACACTGTGTACAAGTGCTTTGAGCCACTGGGAGAGCTCAGTCCCAAAGCCGTGCCTGATGCTTTGCGACCCCATGGATTGTAGCCAGCGAGGCTCCTCTGTCCATGCTGTTTCCCAGGCAAGAATCCTGGAGTGGGTTGCCACGCCCTCCTCCAGGGGATCTTCCTGACCCAGGGGTCGAACCTGCGTCTCTTGCATCTCCTACGTGTGTAGGCGTTATGTGCCGTCAGGGAAGCCCATAATACTAGCCGGTTGAACCATAATTTTTGTGCCACACTGAGTTCTGAGTGCAGTAGCAAGACTTACGTCTTTGAAGTATAGATGCTAGGTCTAAGTTCTGAATCAGCCAAAAGAGAGAGAGAGAGAGAAATCAGCCTTGCAATCCTGTCTCTTTTCCACTGGCTCCAAAATTACCTCCCAATACAAGTCCTTAAGTGGGGACTGATTTAGGGAAAAATTTTCAAAGCAGAAATTGAGTCACTAAGTCATGTCCGATTCCTTGTGGTCTATACCCTACTAGGCTCCTCCATCCATGGAATTTCCCAGGCAAGCATACTGGAATGAGTTGCCATTTCCTAATTCCAGACGATCTTCCCGAACCAGGCATGGAACCTGCCTCTCTCCAGTGTCCCTGCGTTGGCAAGAGGGCTCTTTACCACTAGTGCCAACTGGGAAGCCCAAGGTACCTTGCACCCAAGCAACTCAGAAACAGGAAACATGGAAAGACCACTTTGAAACAGAGTTGAAAACTCAGGGCTGCACTCAGAGGACTGTGGAGGTGGAGGCACACCCAGAGCTGGGGGACCAGGAGCCTCAGGGGATAAATGCAAATTAGCAGGCTGTGGATACATGGATACGAAGGAAGAAAAGATGCAAAAAGAGCTGAAAGCAAAGTTTTAATTTGGCAAGAAAGCAGTGATGTCTAAGAGACTAAAGGGTGAGTTTTTCCTCCCAGGTGTAGCAGGTAAGTCGCGCCAAAAATAACCATCTGTATCGCAAGGAGCTTACTCTCAGCTGAGCAAGTTTGCACATCACAGATTGTAGACAAGTGTTCCGAACTGAGAGCCATTCCAATGATGATAAATCCAAGATGTTCTTTGTTTGCTCAGACAAAACTGGGTGTCTTCTACAGTTTCTTTGCAATGCTAGGTTCTGAAACCATAATATTTCCTGGGATTAATCTTTAGTAGCTGAGGACAATCTTGTTTTCTACATTTGTTGGTGATAAGGATGTGGGGTTATTTCTATTAGAGCCTTTCAAGAAAGGTCATGGCACTGAAATCCTCATGTTGAAAGAATTTCATTTCCAGAATCCCAAAGAAGCATTCCTGAGCAAAACACCCCAGGATACAGCTGCTGAATGGACAGCAACTCTAGATTGGTGCCAAGTGCACTTCAAGTCAAAGTGGAATAAGAAGCTAAATTGGATATTTTAGAATATATGACATTTTTGTTGGATCTTTGGTTTGCAAAGGGAAGAGAACTCGGTGCAGGGTTAATTCTTTTGGATGCTCCTATACGTACATAAGACACAAACTTGAACTCACAAGAGGTGCACTCTTTGAATCAATTCCCTCCCAGAATCTCTAGTTTGGAGATATTTTATTACTGAGTCATAAGATTGTCACTTAATCTTTTTGCAGTGCCCTGATATGCTACTTTGGGTCTGATATGTTACTATGGTTGGACACAGTTCAAAATGAGAAATAGAAGGGGGCCTGAATTTCCAGCTTTTATTTTATTTACCATTTTGTTCTGACCCATTTCAGAGCATCCTGAGAGGACCACATGAACTGCTCACTTGTAGATCTAAGAGGAGACCCAGAGTGGGTGTGGCTGGTATTGGAGGGGCCCATGAAATTGAAGACAAGAATGTCCTCAAAAATCAAGGTACTGGTTCTTCCCTGATGGGCTTAATGTGTAAGCAACAATGGGTTACGACCTCAGAAACCTGGAGCAATCATTCTTTGCAGCTTCAGAATTTCCCTCCAGTAATGTGTGTGATCCTTTCTAACCTTTAATCACTTCCACCTGAAGAGACAAAGTTGTTTATCAGATCAGCAACTTCGAGGAGCATAATTTGGTCATGCTGACATCAGCTCTTTTCTTTCTTTTTTCCTCTTTCCTTGTCCCCAGGAAGTAAAGCTCCTCTCTCCCTCAGTCTGACCTTGGTGGTCTTTGCCTTGCACGTCCAGTCTGGCATGGACACAGGGTGCTTGTACGTTCCATTCAGAGAGTCACTAAATATGTCCATCAGGCTCTGACACTAAGCTCCATGCTCTTTCTTAAGTTTTATCCTTAATCCAGGTGATAATTTGAACTCTACCAGCTTACTTTTGTGCAATATTTTCTCAATTTCCTCAGAACTTGGGTTTGGAAAAGGGGTGCTCTGTATTAAGCCTGGCAAATTCCCTATAACTAATATGGATCTTGATTTGCAGATAAGACGAATGGATTTTTGTGAGAGAGACAGGCTTAACAAGTTCAGGGCATTAAGGAAGAAATGGAGCCAATAAGTAAGTAAGTAAAGTCACTCAGTCATGTCTGACTCTTTGTGACCCCATGGACTGCAGCCCACCAGGCTCCTCAGTCCATGGGATTCTCCAGGCAAGAATACTGGAGTGGGTTGCCATTTCCTTCTTCAGGGGATCTTCCCGACCCAGGGATCGAACCCGGGTCTCCCGCATTGGAGGCAGACGCTTTAACCTCTGAGCCACCGAGCCAATATCTAGGCAAAATCTAACTGGTTTTCTGCGTGCTCAGTTGGATCTGACTCTTTGAGACCCCATGAACTGTAGCCCACCAGGCTCCTCTGTCTGTGGGATTTCCCAGGCAAGAATACTGGAGTGGGTTGCCATTTCTTTCTTCAGGGGATCTTCCAACCCAGGGACTGAACCCAGATCTCCTGCACTGCAGGCAGATTCCTTACTGTCTGAGCCACCAGGGAAACATTTGGTGGTAAACAGAAATGGGATGAGATAGGAGTCTCAGAACACTTTGCCCCTTTGAGAAAAGAGTAACTGAAAAAGAGGATGAGTAAAGAAGGGTGGGAGAAGAAGCTAGGGGTGATGGGAGAGAACGTTTGTGTGGGTGGCCTTCTCACTGATGTGGATCCACCCTCCAAAGACTCCACGGGGAAGAAGTGATCGTGAAAAACGTGACAATCGGGACCCAGAGAATCCCATAGTAGAGGTGGGGAAAATAAGGTGCTTAGCTCAGTATATACACATGTTAATGTTTGTTATTTTTACTTATTTGTACCCATCAATTAAGAAACAGCCTATGACATCTCTGGTACTACTCTCCTTTTTAAAGAACATTTCTTTGTGGTACATATTTGATCTCATGCACTGAATGAGCTGTGCAAAAATGTTCAAACTCAATGCAAGATTCAGTTCGGTTCAGTCACTCAGTCATGTTCAACTTTTTCTGACCCCATGAACTGTAGCACACAAGGCCTCCCTGTCCATCACCAACTCCCAGAGTTCACCCAAACTCATGTGCATCGAGTCGGTGATGCCATCCAGCCATCTCATCCTCTGTCGTCCCCTTCTCCTCCTGCCCTCAATCTTTCCCAGCATCAGGGTCTTTTCCAATGAGTCAGTTATTCACATCAGGTGGCCAAACTATTGGAGTTTCAGCTTCAGCATCAGTCCTTCCAATGAATATTCAGGACTGATTTCCTTTAGGATGGACTGGTTGGATCTCCTTGCAGTCCAAGGGACTCTCAAGAGTCTTCTCCAACACCACAGATCAAAAGCATCAATTCTTCAGTGCTAAGCTTCCTTTATAGTCCAACTCTCACATCCATACATGATTACTGGAAAAACCATAGCTTTAACTAAACAGACCTTTGTGGCAAAGTAATGTCTCTGTTTTCTAATATGCTGTCTAGCTTGGTCATAACTTTTCCTCCAAGGAGCAAGTGTCTTTTAATTTTGTGGCTGCAGTCAACATCTGCAGTGATTTTGGAGCCCAAGAAAATAAAGTTTCTCACTGTTTCCATTGTTTCCCCATCTATTTGCCATGAAGTGAAGGGATCAGATGTCATGATCTTAGTTTTCTGAATGTTTAGTTATAAGCCAACTTTTTCACTCTCCTCTTTCATTTTCGTCAAGAGGCTTAGTTTTTCTTTGCTTTCGGCCATAAGGGTGGTGTCATCTGCATATCTGAGGTTATTTTTATTTTTCCCAGAAATCTTGATTCCAGCTTGTGCTTCATCTAGCCCAGGGTTTCTCATTATGTACTCTGCATAGAAGTTAAATAAGCAACGTGACAATATACAGCCATGATGTATTCCTTTTCCGATTTGGAACCAGTCTGTTGTTCCATGTCCAGTTCTAACTGTTGCTTCTTGACCTGCATACAGGTTTCTCAGAAGGCAAGTCAGGTGGTCTGGTGTTTCCATCTCTTTAAGAATTTTCCACAGTTTGTTGTGATCCACACAGTTGAAGGCTATGACATAGTCAATAAAGCAGAAATAGACGTTTTTTCTGGAACTCTCTTGCTTTTTCAATGATCCAACAGATGTTGGCAATTTGATCTCTGGTTCCCCTGCCTTTTCTAAATTCAGCTTGAACATCTGGAAGTTCATGGTTCACATACTGTTGAAGCCTGGCTTGGAGAATTTTGAGAAATATTTTGCTAGCGTGTGAGATGAGTTCAATTGTGCAGTAGTTTGATCATTCTTTGGCATTGCCTTTCTTTGGGATTGGAATGAAAACTGACCTTTTCCAGTCCTGTGGCCATTGCTGAGTTTTCCAAATTTGCTGGCATATTGAGTGCAGCACTTTCACAGCATCATCTTTTAGGATTTAAAATAGCTCAACTGGAATTCTATCACCACTACTAGCTGTGTTCATAGTGATACTTCCTAAGGCCCACTTGATTTCATATTGACTTCACAAGATTGACCTAAACCAACCAACCAAAAAACAACAACAACAAAAACATTTTCAGCCTCATGGAGCTGCGGGAACCAGACACCTCATTAGAAGTCAATTAACTAAAAATCACCGAGAATTGGATAAGGATTTGTCTTACTTTGGACACAGCAGTGATTTAACTGGAGGGAATGCCAAGAACCATCTTTCCACGGTGATTAGCATAGCTATTGAGCATTGCTTAGGATTAGGGCTGACACTGGAGTGGAGGGAAGAGGCTGGAATTATAGTCGCCATGCAGGCAGTTCGGAAGGAGGTCTGTGGAGGACGAGAAAGGATGGAGTGAGACCGTCGGGTAAAGAGGCTAGTTCTTCAGGTGCATATTTAGTTTCTAAAACTCTGCATCTCTCTGGTTTAAATATTGGGAGGTTCGGGTTTTTAAGGAACACTAGAGAGAGTACAAGAGGGCTTCAGTGAGGCTCTATTTGAAAATTTCTTAATAATTTTTGAACATCTACAGCCAGTAAGTGATGAATCAGTCCAAAAGAGTATAATAAAAATAATCTAAGCAAGTAATAATATCCATTTATTGCTTTTGTCTACAATGTATTTATTGAAAAGTAGAAAGCATGGTCAAAATTTCTCAGAGTTCCTTTGGCTAAAATTTTGTAACATGGCTATATCCATCTATCTGATACATATAATCTATATAGAAATATTTGATACTATGTATTTCTAAAACAAATATTAAAATATATAGGTACTAGAAATAGACACTAAAATAAAATCTTTGATATACAGAAAAACAAAAAAGTCATGGATTTTATTTATTTTTAGCGTCTTTGCATTAACTTCTAGAAAATGACCCAACTTCACCACCAGCAAATTTTTATGGGAAAAAATAATTCTGGTACTAATTATGTATCATTTGAATTACTTAAGCTTCTCCTAGGGAAAATGTGTTTCAAATATATTTCATATTTGTCTGCTGCTACAGGGGCCCTGGTGCTGTGCTATGCACAGTCCTTTGTGACTCTTTGGGACCCCCTGGACTGCAGCCCGCCAGGCTCCTCTGTCCATGGGATTCTCCAGGCAAGGATACTGGAGTGGGTTGCCATGCCCTCCTCCGGGGGATCTTCCTGACCCAGGAATCCAATCCGCATCTCTCGTGCCTCCCTCTTTGGCAGGCAGGTTCCTTACCACTAGCGCCACCTGGGAAGCCCTGCCTAAATTGTAAGATCTGACCCCAAGAAAGGGAGCTCTCTGACAGCAAGCCATTCTCATCCTGCCCTTTCTTCTTATGCTTACGGGGATGTTCCACCGAGGTTTAGAGGAAAAAGACGTTCCTCAGATAAAAGTATTCCCGTAGCCCTTTTTTCCCTAGCATTACTGATTCAATTGGCATGAATCTGAGCAAACTCCAGGAGATAGTGAAGGACAGAGGAGCCTGGCGTGCTGCAGTCCATGGGGTCTCAAAGAGGCGGACGTGACTTAGCAGCTGAGCAACAGCAACAAATCCTATTTAGGAAGGAGAGGTTCTTGCTTAATACACAAACACTTTTGTAAGAGGATAAGATCTTCCAGGGAACTGGATTTAGCCAGACTGGAACAACAGCAGTATTAGAAATAACAAATGTAACTTAATTCCTAAATGTGTGGGATCTAATACCAGGCTGACCGGTTTCTAATCTCAGACTCTTTGTCCCAATAGGCAGGCAACTCGGGTAAAGTCCTTTTAACCCACCAGGGCTTGGTTTTCCCCATTCAAAGATCTTAATTACAGCATTACTTATTCATATGATTGACACGACGATTAAATAAGGAATACATCCAAGGCAATTCAAAAAGAGCTTAGACTGAATCAATAAGCTCAGTGTTTGCTACTTTTTGCTAAAAAAATAAATAGTAACTTGCAATATTCCCTATATTACAGAGAAAATAAACATATGACTTTTTCAATACAGTCTGGACTTTGATGCTCTGACCCTTCGAATGAATGGAGAAATTTTATTTCTTTGGGTTTTAAAGAAGGAGACAACAATTTGTTTTAGGTCAGTCTCCCTGTTTTTGTCTAGGCCAAGTGGTATGTAATAGTTCCCAACTTAGTTCTTAGGCAAGCCTGGTTCTTGCCCTGGCATCTAGTGCTAATCAAATCAGCTGATTGGGACACAAACAAACCCCAGTCACAGAGACAAAATAGATTTTGAAACAGTGTCTCACTGAGGTTCCCATTATCATCCATCTATGCATTACAAAACAGAATGCTTTCTATTCCCTTCCGAACAAAAAGAAACAGTACAATCAAGTTTTGTTCTCGGTTGTTGGTTTGTCGTTCTTGTAATGAATAGTGAAAAGTGTTCGGGCTCTTGTAGCAAAAGATGAGTAAACATCTAAATTTATCACAATATTTTGCAGGCTCAGAGAGATTAAAATATACAATTAGGAAAATGCATAAACTTGCTGACTGTGGGAGTTCAGGACACAAAGAGTCTGAGTTTTGCTTTCGTTGTTGTTGTTATATCTACACTGTTATTACAGGATGTTAGGTTAATATGTGCATTAACTAACTCATCTCAGATGCACTATAGTATCTTATTATTTGTCATTTTAAACAACTTTGGTCCCAGTTCTATGTTAAGCATCCTGCTTTACATTGGGTTTAATTTTCGTAAACAATAAGGAACTCTGAACAGTAGGACTCAGTCTCTTTTTCCTATGCTACCAATGGTTCCAACAATAACAAAGCATTTCTTTAAAAGACAGCACAAGGCTCATGAGTGGAAATCAAATGCATTTCAGGTGCCCATTGGGAGGTCTTCTGTCCATGCCTAATCAGGCTCCAGTGGAACTGATTCCACGGAATACTGGAGGGAGGGAGCTTTCAGAAACGGTGAGACAGCCCTTGTGTCCCAGAGGACCTCGTTTCCCTCCTCTGTAAAAACAACAGAATATTTCAAGTCCCCCCCCCCGGCCTCGACCTTGGCTGCACGGCACAGCATTTGAGATCTTAGTTCCCTGTTCAGTTCAGTTGCTCACTCGTGTCCAACTCTTCGCAACCCCATGGACTGCAGCACGCCAGGCTTCCCTGTCCATCACCAACTCCCGGAGTTTACTCAAAACTCATGTCCATTGAATCAGTGATGCCATCCAATCATCTCATCCTCTGTCATCCCATTCTCCTCCCACCTTCAATCTTTCCCAGCATCAGGGTCTTTCCCAGTGAGTCAGTGCTTCACATCAGGTGGCAAAAGTATTGCAGTTTCAGCTTCAGCCTCAGTCCTTCCAATGAATATTCAGGACTGATCTCCTTTAGGATGGCCTGGTTAGATCTCCTTGCAGTCCAAGGGACTCTCAAGAGTCTTCTCCAATAGTACAGCTCAAAAGCATCAATTCTTCGGCACTCAGCTTTCTTCATAGTCCAACTCCCACATCCATACATGACCACTGGAAAAACCATAGCTTTGACTAGATGGACCTTTGTTGACAAAGTAATGTCTCTGCTTTTTAATATGCTGTCTAGGTTGGTCATAACTTTTCTTCCAAGGAGTAAGCATCTTTTAACTTCGTGGCTGCAGTCACAATCTGCAGTGATTTTGGAGCCCCCCAAAATAAAGTCTATTACTGTTTCCACTGTCTCCCCATCTATTTGCTACAAAGTGATGGGACCAGATGCCATGATCTTCGTTTTCTGAATGTTGAGCTTTAAGCCAACTTTTTCACTCTCCTCTTTCACTTTCATCAAGAGGCTTTTTAGTTCCTTTTCGCTTTCTGCCATAAGGGTGGTGTCATCTGCATATCTGAGGTTATTGATATTTCTCCTGGCAATCTTGATTCCAGCTTGTGCTTCTTCCAGCCCAGCGTTTCTTATGATGCACTCTGCATATTAGTTCCCTGGATATGACTCCCAGGAGTCAAATCCGTTTCTTCTGCATTGGAAGCACAGAGTCTTAAGCACTGGAATGCCAGGGAAGTTCGTTCAAGGATTCTCTGAAGAACTATAAGTCAGAAGAGACTAAAGTATAGTGAAAAATAAGGAGAAATTTACACCCATTGAGACATAAGGCTTCCTTGGTGGCTCAGACAGTAGAGTCTGCCTGTAATGCAGGAGACTCAGGTTCGATCCCTGAGTCAGGAAGATCCCCTAGAGGAGGAAATGGCCACCCATTCCAACATTCCTGCCTGGAGAATTGCATGGACGGAGGAGCCTGGCGGGTTACAGTCCATAGGGTCACAAAGAGTCGGGCACAACTGAAGAAACTTAGCAGGCAAGACACATGATAGGGTAGAAGACAGAAAGATAAATTTGAGTTCATGTCCAAACCATCCACCGACTGAGTGACCTATCCAGGATTTCTGTTCTCTGTAAAATGGAGATGTTGGCAGGTTTGGTTCTAAGACACACGGAGCTCCTACAGAATGCTAATACAAATGCCAGCACACTGCAACTGTGGTCTTCATCCTCTTCTCCCATTATGGCATAAGGGGGAGGAAAGAAATGTTACAAAAAAAGGTTTGCTTAGTGGTAAAAGTTTCTGGAAGAGCTATGTGTTTTCCCTGATCTTGGAAGAGAGGTGGCAAAGAATTCAAAGATGCAGAAAGAATGGCATGTGAGCCAGGATTTTAAAGACTGGAAAGAAACATCATGTCATTGCAGTTAGTAGGGAAGCAGTTTTAAAAGCATCTGTCTACACAGCATCTCCAAATCCTGCATACTGACTGCCATGCAGGAAGGTTAGTCAGGTTCAATGAGATGTAGCCTTTGTAAGTGCTTCTGTAGGTAAATTGGAAAGATCTTTAATTAAGATACTAAATAGTCAGAAAAGAGGGCAGAAGAAACAGTGTTCACTGAACTGTCACTCCATGACTTAGATTTTCTCTATAAACCATGTTTTCCCCCCACAAATATCACAAAAGTTAATTTCATGTCTTCCTTTTAGAATGTTAGACAATTCAAAAATTGGACTTATTGCATTTAAAGTAAATGAATTTTGGCATATTTAGTTTAAAATCAAGCTTTCTGGCACATGTATAAAAAATGCACTTGTCACTTGAAAATTTAAAATTTGTCCTTTTCTACCATGATTTGTCTTTTTTTTTTTTTTGCTGCAGTAGGAGGTTGTTTCTGGTTTATTTTGGCTTGAGCTGAAAAAGTCAGCAACGGAGCATTTGTGCCTACAAAAAATACAAGATAGTTCAAAGAAAATGTGTCTACTTTGAAGTTTCTTATTTAGATTATAATGAATAGTTAATAGTGTCTCTTTATCTTATTGGGATTTTATTTGCTCTTCATAGGATAAGAAATACTATTTTCATTTAAAGTATAAAATAAAGCATACATTTGGTAAATCTCTATATTATCACAAATTAATAAATTCTAATTAAAGATTTTCAAAAAGGCTGATTTATAAAAGGCAAGAAATTCCCCAAGTGTTTTAATGGTTTCTAAAGCTATTTATAAATGTTTGATAAGGAAGAGAACCCACAGCCCAATAACTTTGGGAAATACTTAAAATGAATAAATATATTTTTTATGCCACTTGCAGGAATTGATTCTTTTATTAAATAAACTATAGCACTCTGAATTGTCTATTGAGAGCTTCAGTTCCATCCCAGATTTATGCTAATTAAGTTTTCTTTTCTTATATCAAAAACAAGACTCATACAAAAAGAAAAACATCATTCGGGGGGGTGGAAAATCTTTCAAAAAAAATTTTGTTTTCAAGACTTTTCAAGAAACTTGTAAGGACTTATACGAAACTTAAATCTGCTAATACATCTTGTGATTTTCTAAGCGTCAGATACAGTGTATGCTGTTTCCCAGACTTTCTTGATCGTGGAGGTAGCTTAGACTGAGCAGCCGTGGTGTTAGTGGTCTCCAGAAAACACTCGGGAAAAAACTCTCAGCCTCCAATTCAATCATCTAACACATCAAAATACAACCTCTTCCTTGAGTTTAGTATAAAGTCTTAGAACATCACTTGCAATCATCAGGGAATGATAGATTCAAATTAATCTCAAGACAGGAACATCAGATCTTAAAACTCACTCGCACTCATGCCTTATTAGGATCAGAACCATCCAAGGACTTAGAAATTCATCAGAGTTATCTTCCATGTTAAAGTATAAAGAAAAATATATAAACATATGAATAAATGCAGAAAGAGCATTTGATAAAATTCAACACTTACAAAAAAAAAAAAACACTTTCCGCAAAACAGAAACAGAGGGGAAATTTCATAAATAATTCATATTTGCTTAGTTAGATTAACTCTGAGTGGGCCAAGTACTCAGTTCAGTAGTTCAGTTGTGTCTGAGTCTTTGCGACCCCGTGGACTACAGCATGCCAGGCTTCCCTATCCATCACCAACTTTCAGAGCTTGCTCAAACTCATGTCCATTGAGTTGATGATACCATATAACCCAAGAACTGGTACCTATTATATTGTAGGTTAAAAGGACTATATAATTTTATCAAATGAGAGAATGAAGTTGGGTATTAAATACAATTTATTTTTCTAAAATAAAATATTTTATAATAGGAATCTCATCATTTATAGTGAAAAATATAAATAAAATAAATATTACCACAAATTCCACCATCTATTTGTTAATATTCTGCTTATATATGTATATATCTGATATAGTTATAAGTATATAGAAATTATGTAGAGTGCATTTATATACATATATACACATAAGTACACTTACATAAAATTATACATGCACACTGTGTATTAATATACATACACATATTTATACATAATCATATATAAAAATATTTAAATAATAATATGTGAACACTTTGTGTTTGTTTAGCTTAAAATACATTTTTGTAAGATTGAGAATATACATGCTTTTTGAAACCATGTGTTTTTACTGGTTACCCAGAGTGCACAGAGCCTCATAGAGCCATGGAGAAGGCGATGGCACCCCACTCCAGGACTCTTGCCTGGAAGGTCCCATGGTCGGAGGAGCCTGGTGGGCTGCAGTCCATGGAGTCTCAGAGTCGGACACAACTGAGGGACTTCTCTTTCACTTTTCAGTTTCCTGCATTGGAGAAGGAAATGGCAACCCCCTCCAGTGTTCTTGCCTGGAGAATCCCAGGGACAGGGAGGCTGGTGGTCTGCCATCTATGGGGTCGCACAGAGTCGGACACAACAGGCTATTTAGCAGCAGCAGCAGCATAGAAGCACTGTAGCAATAAGCACTGTTTGACATCTAGTTTGTTTCAAGGTTTTTATTACAAAAAATGACAGAATTAAAGAATTAATCCTTGACACATTTTGCAAATTACCCTCCAGAAACTGGAATATCATATAGTGGCCTCAATAATTCTTTTTCCTCAAAAACTTGGTTCTGCAATATCTAACTTTAATCTGTAGTTGTGAAAACCTGAAAAACTAAGGAGTGTTGTTACCTTAAGTTGAATTTTTACTGATTTTTTTTTTTTTTAATACTAGCTGGAAAGGTTCTGGCTCTTCCTACTTGATAAATGAGTGAGTGAGTGAAAATTGTTCAGTCGTGTCTGACTCTTTGTAACCCCATGGACCATACAGTCCATGGGCTTCTCTAGGCTAGAATACCGGAGAGGATAGCCTTTCCCTTCTCCAGGCGATCTTCCCGACCCAGGAACTGAACTGGGGTCTCCTGCATTGCAGGTGAACTCCTTATCAACTGAGCTATCAGAGAATAGCAAGGCAGTAACTTAAGCTCATAATAAGAAACCCTAATAAGAGATTTCATTCCACTAGTCAATAATGTAACATTTTTTCCCAAGGGTCTAATTCAAGGGTGGAGGAAAAAACACTACGCTTAAATCAGTTTTGTTTTTAAAAAGACAAAAATAGTTTAACTGATAGTAAAATAAAATATTTTCATAGTTCAGAATAACTATATATATAGTTATATATATATATAAAAATATAAATATATAAAAGAAATATAAATGAACGATTGCTGCTGCTTTTTAGTCACAGATTAGCTATAGGATGATAACCTTGATGAAGAGAGACGAGATATACAGGAGTTACTACATATATATGATAATGTAATATATGTCTTTATTTTCCTGGCTCCATTTGCTCAGAGGACCTGGTTTCTAAATTCCATTCTCCCCCAAAAGGAACCAGGTTCTTTTTAAGACTTCAGGGCTTAGACACGAGAAAGAAAAAAAACAAAAACACAAGAATATGAGCAACTATTTTGTAGAGCTGGAGAGTAAAGAAGTGCTGAGAAAATAACGAGAGCAATTGAAGCGGCCCACAGACAGAAGGAAAAGTCACGTCCTCTAGGAACTTTTCTCTCCTACATCCTAGTCTCTTGGAAGTGTTTCTAGATGAGAAAGAAACGTGGCTTTGACTGGTTTTATTTGTTGTTGCTCTGTTTTCTGTTGAAGTGGGGGGTTTTCTAGGAAAAATCGTAAGTGCTCTGGTGGTGGAGAAACTTTTAGTAGAACTGTCCCTTTCGGCCAACTTTAAGAGTCTTTCTTTCCCAAGTATAGTACAAGGCACAACTACAGACAATATGCAAGTCAGAGGCTGAGCTGCTGGGTTTCAGCCTAGAACCTCACCCACCTGGCTTCCATCCAGGTCTCTGCAGCGAGTGAGGCTTCAGCCTCTTTGGCCAGAAATAGAGACTCAGACACAGAGGACAAGTGTATGGACCCTAAGGCAGGGTGGGGGTCGTGATGAAATGAGAGGATGGTGCCGACACATACACACTCTACGCTGGGGCCCCCTGGGAAGCGCCCCCCACACACTGCTGTGCGTGAAATAGGCAGCGAAGGAGGACACGCCGCATAGCACAGGGGAGGTTGCCTAGTGAGTGCTCCGCGGTGACCTACATGAGAAGCAAACCCCAAAAAAGGGGGACGTATGAATACACACAGCTGACTCGCTTTGCTTTCCAGCAGAAACTAAGACAACATTGTAAAGCAACTGCACTCCAGTTAAAAAAGGAAAACTGTGTGCGAAAAGAATCTGAGAAAGGACGGGCGTATGTATGTGTAGAACTGAATCGCTTCGCTGAACACCTGAAACTAACTCATTGTAAGTCAGCTATCCTCCAATATTAAATGAACAATTTCATCTTTTTAAATTAATTTATCTTTTAGTTGAAGGATAATTGCTTGACAGCACCTTGCTGTCTTCTGTGAAACCTCAGCATGAATCAGCCATAGGTGTCCATATGTCCCCGCCCTCCCGAGCCCCCCTCCCATCTCCCTTCCCATCCCACCACTGCAAATTGACAAAGAGCCCCTGTTTGAGTTTCCTGAGCCAAAAGGCAAATTCCCGTCAGCCATCTATTTTAAAAAGAGACTACTGCTAGTCACAAGGTTGTGGCTAACAAGCTTGGCGAACCCATTTATGCAGACAAAGTTTGAGAACAGGAAAATGTGAGGAGGGAGCTAAGGAGAGGCTTATTGGCTCAGAGAGACCTCATTTCCTTAATGGAATAATAATATGTGCTCTTTCCCCATGGGGATGATGGGAATGAGCACATTTATGATGATAAAACATCCTGCAGCTTGAGAGCATTTTGTGTGCAAAGTCTTACTGGCAAGTGCACAGCTTAAGGCTGAGTCCACTGAGATCCTTTCTTCCTTCTCAAGGTGTGGGTGGGAGAAGGAGATCAAAGGAACATAAGAGACTCGCAAAGGAGAAAGAGAAATTCGAAACTGGGACTCTATTTGCTTAAATACCAAAGTGCTTAAGCTGCTTCGAGGGGACAGAGATTAAGTTGGTGTCACCGTACTCTGGGTGCAGACGGTAAAGGGCTCGAGCTTGGATCAGGATGCAAATGGAATCTGCATGTAAACCAACTGAGATATCAAAGCACACTTATATCCAAGGCAGATCCCTGAACGGGTGAGGGAGGAACTCATACCCAACCACGGGAATACAACACAAGACTTTAAAAAGAGAAGGAGAGGGTGGGACGGATTGAGAGAGGAGCATGGCAATGTACATACCGCCTTGTGTGAAACAGACAGCCGGGGCAATTTGCTGTATGATGCAGGGAGCTCAGGCCAGAGCTCTGTGACCACCTAGAGGGGCGGATGGGGAGGGGAGCGGGAGGGAGGCTCCTGAGGGAGGGGACACGCGTGTACTCTGGCCTATTCATGTTGAGATACGGCTGAAACCAACAGAGTGTTGTGAAGTAGTTATCCTTTAATCAAAACGAAATAAAGCTTTAAAAATATAATAAAGATTCTTCCCAAAAAAGCTTTAGGACAAAAAAAAAAAAAAAAAGGATTCATTTAGCGCTTTCAAAATTACTTTCAGGAATGACAATGGTTACTTCCACATTAGGATCTGTTAATTTTAAATGCATTGAAATTGTATATTGGAATTTTCTATGCTCATTTGAAAAGTTAAGAAAAGAGATATTTGGAAAATAAAATTTTCTTATTAGAAAGTAAACATATAGGATAAAAGCAAAATGACTAATGCTAGTGAGAGTAATAAAGTAGAATAAAAAAAATAGGATGAGCTTAAGAAAATCAGCTTCAGGCTTCAGAAGTTGTTAATAAAGAATACCAGAGGGAATGAAATGGACTATAAGCTCATCCAAAGACCTAAGGAATGAAGATGCTTTGATGTTCTGATGGGCATTTACTTCACTTCAGTTCTTTCTCTGGGGATTTTCAATTAACTTCCTGCAAGTTGAAGCTCGTTTTCGTGCTAAAGGAAGTGAAATTCCTTGAGAAATTTTTTTTTTTTTTTTTGCCTTTGCTTGTCAGGGGCAATTGTTCTCAAATGCTGCATCAGAGTTCTTTTTCTTTTTTTTTTTCTTTTTGCCCCAGAGTTCTTTATATTGTAGGCATGGGTATTCTTCTTTAAAAATCAGATGAAACTTTTACTCAGACCTGAGTGATCTAAAGATAGCCCAGGCTTCAAGGCTGGATGGATCCAAAGTTTAGCAGGACTTGCAAATCTGCTTTGCTGTTCTCCCTTTGAAGTCTGGCTTTTCTTTTAGCAAGAATTTGCTTAAATCAAGAGGGAAAGAAAGAACGCTCTCATTCCAGGGACATTACAAAGTGTCCATGCATACCGTGTGTGTGCGTGTGTGTGTGTGTGCGTGTGCGCACGCGCGTGTGTGTGTGCGTGTGTGTGCGTGTGCGTGTGTGCGCGTGTGTGTGCGCATGTGTGTGCGTGCGTGTGTGTGCGTGTGCGTGTGTGTGTGTGCGTGTGTGTGTGTGTGCGTGTGCGTGTGTGTGTGTGCGTGTGTGTGTGTGCGCGTGTGCGTGTGTGTGTGTGTGCGTGTGTGTGTGTGTGTGTGTGTGCGCGCGCGTGTGTGTGTGTGTGTGTGTGTGTGTGTGCGCGTGCTCAGTCCTGTCCACCTCTTCATGACCCCGTGGACTGTAGCCCACCAGGTTCCCCTGTACATGCAGTTCTCCAGGCAAGAATACTGGAGTGGGTTGCCATTTCCTACTCCAGGGGATCGTCCCGACCCAGGGATTGAACCTGCGTCTCTTACATCTTCTCCATTGCAGGTAGACTCTTTTCCACTGAGCCACCAGGGTAGTTCTGGCCCATGCATATGGAGGAGAAGAAATGCATTCTATTTTTTTTTTTTAGCCTGTTTTCCCAGTGTCAAGGTGTGCTCTCCTTTCTTGCTTACAGTTTGTAGTACAGCAAAAGTGTCTCCAGCATTTAACCCATGAGACAAGTCTGTCACCCCTCGTGTGTGTGTGTGTGTGTGTGTGAGTCACTCAGTCCTGTCCAACTCACCAGAGGAGAAAATAAAAAGACTTCTCCACAAGAAGGATAGATTAGGACATGCATATTCAAGACTGAGAGGCCACGTTCTCAAGAATTTGCAGACTGCTGAAGGTGATCCAGTTTTGCTGACTCACTGGTAAATACACCCTTATCAGAAGATCTCAGTAATACATGGCACTGATGTTTTGGATGAGGAATGGAATACCATGAGACGGCGTGCCCAATTCTATTTTTTAAATTCTGTATAATTTTATTATTTTTTTTATTATTCATGTACTACTAAAGTAGTACATGCAACCTATATGTGTTTTATGATAATAAAATGCCTTCACTATGATAATATAGTGAACAAGGCTAATCTACAAGTCAGGTGAATACCCAGAACTTTACTGACACCATCAATACCACTGAGTTTCTCCCTGTTGGATCTAACTTCTCTATTTCCATCCAATCTATGACCTTTCTGTCTTACTCTTACAGACACACACTGTAATTGCATAAACTAAAATCAGTCTACAACTGCACCTGATTATTTTTGAACTTCATCACCAAAATGTCAGCAAAATATAGCAAGCTATAAACAAAAGTATACATTCTGTATGTGAAGTGAAAGTGTCAATCGATTAGTCATGTCTGACTCTTTGTGACCCCACGGACTGTAGCCCGCCAGGGTTCTCTGTCCATGGAATTCTCCAGTCAAGAATACTGGAATAGGAAGCCATTCCCTTCTCTAGGGAATCTTCCCAACCCAGAGATCAAACCCAGGTCTCCTGCACTGCAGGCAGATTCTTTACTGTCTCAGTCACCAGGAAAGCCTGTGTGCTGTGTTTAGTTGCTCAGTCGTGTCCGACTCTTCACGACCCCATGGACTGTGGTCCACTGAGCTCCTCTGTCCATGGGTATTCTCCAGGCAAGAATACTGGAGAGGTTTGCCCTCTTCCAGGGGATCTTCCCAACCTAGGAATCAAACCCAGGTCTCCTGCATTGCAGGCAGATTCTTTACCGTCTGAGCCACCAGGGAAACCCATACATACTGTATATTTCATACATGCTGTATATTATAAAAACCCATACATACTGTATATTGTATAAAGAAACAATCCCAACCTTTCCCACAAGCCCTATTTGTACAAAGCAACCCCTACTGGGAAGGTCACAGTCTCTGCTGTCATTGAAGACTCCTTTCCTTTCCCACCCTTCCTACCCAGTTTGTCAGAACACCTTGAGAGCCTCTCTTTCAAAGTATTTCCAGACTGGGACCTCTTCTAACCACCTCAAGGCTCCCACCTGGTCCAGCCACCATGATTTGTTCCCCATCATTCTGAAGCCCCTTTATAGGGCCCCCTCTATCTGCTCAGAAGCCCAATCTATTCTCTGTGCTCTCTGTGGTCTTCTCAGAACATGAGCCAGATAACAACCCCAGCTGCATCTCCAAGAGGAAAAAGGGTTGGATTCAGTAACTCAAAAGGGAAGCTGTTATTGCTGTTGTTTAATGGCTCTGTGACGTCCGACTCCTTGCAACCTTGTGGACCATAGCCTGCTAGCCTCCTCTGTCCATGGGATTCTCTGGGCAAGAAAAGTACGGGCTTCCGTAGGGTCACAGTGAGTTGAACACGGCTGAGCAACTTGGAGTGGGTGGACACACCCTCCTCCAGGGCGTCGTCCTGAGCCAGGATTTGAACCTGTGTCTCCTGCATTGGCAGGCAGGTCCGTTACCCTTGAGCCACTGGATAAGCCTAAAAGGGCAGTATATAAAGCTTAGAGCTGACTTCCTGTTGGCTCCCAACCCCCAGAGCTTCTCAGGTGGAACCTGAAACTGGCCCCTAGAAGCAGAGGGCAAGGAGAGAGGAAACAGAGGCAGCCGCTCCAGTCCAGCAGGCGGTTTGTTGAAGAAGCTGGGAACTTACAGAGGGGGCTTGTCTCGGACACCATAAGACAGATCTGTGTGTCCTCGTAGCAGACCTCATACAGAAGCTTTAATGGGGCTGTCTCCTCTTCAGTCCAGCTAATTAACACACTCGTCACCTCCTGTTTATAATCCCTACCCAATACTTTGGCCACCAGATGGGAAGAGCTGACTCATTGGGAAAGACCCTGATGAAGGGAAAATTGAGAGGAAGAGGAGAAGGGGGGACAGAGAGTGAGACGGTTGGATGGCATTGCCGACTCCATGGACATGAGCTTGTGCAGACTCAGGGGGACGGTGAAGGACAGGGTAGCCTGGTGTCTGCAGTCATGGGGTTGCAAAGAGTCAGACATGACTTAGTGACTGAACAACAACAAAATGAGTCAAGTTCAATCTCTAGAACTTACTCATCTGCACATGAAGATGTGTGCACCTTTTGACAAGCATGCCCTCGCATCTCCCACCCTCCAGCCCCAGACGACCTCCCATCAACAGTAGACAGACAACGGTTCTGTCCTCCGCTTCTGCGAGTTTAAACATTTTAGATTTCACATATAAGTGAGATTTCTCTTTCTGTGTCTGGTTTATTTCATATAGTGTAACATTCTCCAGGTTCATCCATGGTGTCCCAGATTGGGGAAAAAAAAAAAAAGCAAACAATCTTTTTTCATGGCCAAATAGTATTTCACAGTATATATAATATTGTCTTTGTTTATTAATCCATCAACAGACATTAAATTGTTTCTATCCAGTGGATATCCTCCTTCCAAATTCTAAGATCATATGGATACTCTTTTTTTCTTCATTGAACTTGAATTTATCTTAGAGAGCCATAATTTTCAAATGATCTATGCAGAGTATTAAATATTTTTTCCCATACATACTGGGAATGAGGGCTTTTCTTCAATTATTATTTAATCATCACTTGACTTTGAATTAATCACCAAGTTCTGATTATTTTCTGTGTATAATTTCTCAGAGCTTTCCCCCTACTGTTATTGTTTGCTTCTTAATTTGTGTAATTATATTGTCAAGCAATGAGACTTCTGTCACAGCTTTTATGCTCCCATTATACTGACATTTTGATCACATTAGAATTATTATGGACTTCTACAGTTATTGAAATTCCTCCTCATGTAGACAGATTTCCTTAGAACACAATGTAAATTATTTGATTGCTCTTCAATGGGGAATTATTTATTATGTACAGAATGTTCTGCCTGGATATAATGGTAACTCATATAAGATAATTACTACCTTGAATCTGGACATAAAAACTAAGACATGCTCCCTTAGCATGTAAATACAGATATCTGATGACTCACTCTGCCACTTAGGATTGGTGTTCACTGTTACAACAATAACCCTTCTGATGGTTCCATAAATGGTTATGATCCAACATTTCATGGGAACAGTTTTAAAAGGCTGTTGCCAGGAATAGCATCAGGAAGAAGTCATGGATTTCTGGAGTTTGGTTAGACAAGTTTTGTCTGGTTATCTCCAAATTCCTCCTTTATAAATAATGCTAATTTTAAGTAGAAAGAAATAGGCTTCTTTATTGCTATGCAATTACCTATGCATATATTGTGTGTATATATATTTATATATGACATATATATTGCATTCCCTCTCCATCCCCTTTTATTAACTGTTAAAAATGAAAACCAAAGGGCTATATTTAATGGTCTTGCATATAGCAGTACCAAGAAAGGGGACAGTTTCTTTTTTAATACCTTATTTAATATGAATAAATCTTGATTTTAGAAAATTAGTCCAAAAGAAATCCACGTGCCATCCAGTAGCTCAAACTAGTCTAGGTAACCTGTCAGTCAGCTCAATAAATCATGAACTCATATGCAAAATATATTTATTCCAGCTATGCAAAAATACTATTCTTTAAATAGCATATATATTTATATGGTATATCAAAATATTACCACAGAAATTTGTTTTCACCCACAGCAAAAGAAGTGAAGTGAAAGTCAATCCTTGGTGTCCGACTCTTTGTGACCTCACAGACTGTACAGTCCATGGAATTTGCAGGCCAGAATACTGGAGTGGGTAGCCAGCTCCCTTCTCCAGAAATCTTCCCAACCCATGGATCAAACCCAGGTCTCCCGCATTTTTTGCAGGCAGATTCTTTACCAGCTGAGTCACGAGGGAAGCCCACAGCAAGCATACTAGCAAATTTGGCATTTTGTAAAAATGCTCTTTTAATGTAGAATCCATAAAAAATGTCCATGCACATAGTGCATTTCCTGAATAACGATCAAAATTATTAGTAAGAATTCAGAGAAATTATAAACTCTGGATTCTGCATTGTTTTAGAAAAAGAGTTAATTTACCAGAATGAGGAACATGTACTGTTACGCCAAGCAATGTTCTAAGTTAGGACAGCAAAGTTTTTCTTTAAAGGTCTAAGTAGTAAATATATTTGGTTTTATGGATTACACAGCCTCAGTTGCAACTGCTCAACTATAGCTGCCTCTGTAGTAGGAAATTGGCCTTATTTAATATGTAAACAAATGGATGTGGCGGTATTCCAGTAAACTGTATTTACCAAAATAGATGGCAGGCTGGGTTTCTCTCACAGGCTGTACTTACTCTTCCCTGTCCTTAGTGTTTTAACTTTATAATTTGGTTTGATTTAATTGCCTCAACACCTGCCTAAGGTGAGAACTATTTACTTATTCACAAATTAAAGTGTGGTGACTGAAAAAGCAACAAATGCTTATGGTGAAATATTTGAGAAACACAGAGTGATATAAACAAGGTGAATTTAATTAGGTCGATGCTATCTGTTACTCTTGTGGTCTTCCCTTTTGGCTCAGAGGTTAAAGCGTCTGCCCGCAATGCACGAGACCTGGGTTCGATCCCTGGGTTGGGAAGATTCCCTGGAGAAGGAAATGGCAACCCGGTCCAGTATTCTTGCCTGGAGAATCCCATGGATGGAGGAGCCTGGTGGGCTACAGTCCACGGGGTCGCAAAGAGTCGGTATTTGTTACTCTTAGTTTACATTAGGAAACTGAGATTCAGAGATTTACCCAAGTTGTATGGCTTGTCAAGGGGTAGAGAGCTAGAACTTGTACTTTTTGACTTTGAAAGGACAGCTGACATCACAAAATCAGATAAAGGCTTGGGAATCTGGGACTGTGACTTAACACACAGACAGCATGAGAAATGAGGTGGACTCTTAAGAGACAGACAGAATCAAGAAACTTGATAAGAGGGCGCACATCAAACAGAAAGAGAACAAAGCTGGAGATTTTAATAGCCAATGGATCATACGGTAATAATGATTACTTAGCTCCATTTAGATAAACCACAACCACCAGGAAACTGATTTCCAGGGTACCCTCTTGCTTACTTGAGTGCCTAACTGCATACTCTGGAGAAGGCAATGGCACCCCGCTCCAGCACTCTTGCCTGGAAAATCCCAGTGACGGAGGAGCCTGGTGGGCTGCAGTCCATGGGGTCACCAAGAGTCAGACACAGCTGAGCGACTTGACTTTCACTTTTCACTTTCATGCATTGGAGAGGGAAATGGCAACCCACTTCAGTGTTCTTGCCTAGAGAATCCCTGGGACAGGGGAGCCTGGTGGGCTGCCGTCTATGGGGTCGCACAGAGTCAGACACGACTGAAGTGACTTAGCAGCAGCAGCAGCAACTGCATACTCTACAGGGTAGAAGAGAAAATATTCACTCCCCCTTCCCCCCACTAATTAGGTCATTTGGGTAGGCAGACTTATTGACAATGGGTCCATGAAAAGAATGAGATGGGAAAATTAAAGAATTATCTGTTCTCAAGCCACCCTGGGCAGGCCTTTTAATCCCTTTTCAGGCGTCATAAATGAGTGAAGGAGCTTGGGCTGAATCATTTCTTGAGATCCCATTCAACTGAAAATTTTTCTGATTACAATTTTTTTTCCAGTTTATAAATTTTAAAGGCACAGAACTCAGATTTACCTCATCTTTAACAGAGTTATCGTGATGTTCCAGATAAGAGACTTTCTTACCTTACTGAACAATGCCGTCATTCCTAACTTCACACTATTTTGTCACTGAGCTTTAACAAAGAATGTAAAATACTGCTGCTACTAATATATTTTAGCAAATTTTTTTGCCCTCAAATACTACTTATCTCTTCCTTATCCCCCTTATCTCATCCTGAGACTTCAGTTGCAAATAAGTAACACATTTTGAACATGGCCTACGCTTAAGCGCATTTATGCTTCTTCCTTCCACTTTCTTCTGTGCTTCAAGTTGTACATTTTATGATGACTGGCTCACCAGTTCAGAAATCCTATCATCTTCTCTGCCCAATCCATTGCAAACCCATCAGTGAAGTTCTTAAATTCTTGTGTCCTAATTTTTGGTCTCGAATGGTGCTCTACTTTCTGTTGAGTTTTTCTATGTTTTCCTCTTTCTTTTCTCTATCCTCTTGAGTAGAGTAATCATTGTTGCTGTTTAGTCACTAACTGGTGTCTGACTGTCTGTGATGCCAGGGACTATAGCCCACCACCAGGCTCCTTTCTCCATGGAATTCTCCAGCCCAGAATACTGGAGTGGGTTGCCATTCCCTTCTCCAAGGATCTCTCAACCCAGGGATCAAACCCAGGTCTCTTGCATTGCAGACAGATTCTTTACCACCTGAGCCCCCAGGGGAGCCTTTGTTAATTAAAGTACAATATTAAAAGTAAACATGAACCCACGGAAATTTCCATAGTGCGTATCTAAATATATAAGTAAGATAACAGTATGTAATATACAGATTACACGGAAATACTTCTTTCAAATTATTTAAAAATAATAACTCAATTTTTTAGAAAAGGCAAAAATATTGAACAGGCACTTCACAAAAAGTGAATAGAACACAAAACAAGATGCCAGTAAGTATAAGATGCACTTTATTCGTTATCAGAAAAATAGAAACGAAATAACTAGACCATAATTGTCAAAAGCTGAGAAGGTACAATGTTGCCAAAGTTGAGCAACAACTGTGATTTTCATCTCCTTCTACTGGGAATATAAACTGGTACAGCCACTAGAGGAAAGTCCCCGATACTGGGAAAGAGTGAGGACAGAAGGAGAAGAGGGCATCAGAGGGTGAGATGGTCGGATGGCATCATGGATACAATGGCATGAACCTGGGCAAACTCCGGGAGACAGGGAGGGACGGGGAGGCCTGGCGTGCTGCCGGCCACGGGCTCACAGAGACACAACTGCGCGACTGAACGACAGCAAGCAGTTTGAACAAGTCCATGCTCTAAATACCCAGTAATTCCTGTTTTATTTTTATAACACATAAATGTACCTAAAAAGATGTCTAAATATATTTGTAGCTACTTTATTTATAAGAGCCCCAAACTATGAACACAACATCCATCTATTATAAGATGGACATACGGCAGCAGTGTTCATACCATACAAAGATGAGAATTATCAAAAGTGAGAGTTATGAACTCTACACAGCAACATTTCAGAGACACACAATGCTGATATAAAGAAGCCAGACACAGAAGAGTATGCCCTGTCACGATCCCATTTATACTCAGTTCAATAATGGAACAAACTGATACCTAATGGCAGAAATAAAAATAATGGCTACTTTCCTTTGGTGAGGGAGGGGGTCCCAGGGAATAGTTTAAGTTGTCAATAATGAAAATGTACTTTGGGGTGTTGATAATGAAAACGATATTTTGATTTTAAACAGTTTGTTTACTTGGTAAAATTCATCAAGCTGTAATTTAAAATCTGTGCTTTCTATTTATGTTTAATTAAATAGCAAAGATTTACTACAAAATGAACCAGAAAGAGGGAGCTTTGTTCATATATCACAAGAGGCAAGGGATAATGAAATAGAATTCATCGGTTCAGCCCTCATTTTGACATTAGAAGTGACTCAGCTTCACCTGACTAAAATCAGCTCAGCAACAGAAACACAAAAAAGGCATCACGGGGATTGTTATACAAACGCTACGTGACAGCAAGCAATGGCATGACGACTTTCTTTGTGTTCTTCTCCCATAAATGTAACCTGGACATGTCAGATAAAAGTGCATTAACTTTTGAGTACATGAAATTAGTAGTCATTTAATAAATGGAGAGAATTAAGTGGATTAGGTAAAAATCTTAGAAAGGACTGAGTCACTTCTCAAACATTCGAGTGAGTGAGTGTGTGTGTTAGGAAGAGAGAGAGAGAGAAAGGCAGAGAGAGACAGCACTCAACAGGTTTTTTTCAGTGATGCATCCCCTGGAGAAGGGAAAGGCTACCCACTCCAGTATTCTGGCCTGGAGAATACTGTGGGCTGTATAGTCCATGGAGTTGGCAGAGAGTTGGATACGACTGAGCAACTTTCACACTATTCACACACGCACACACACACACACTGAACAAAGGTAAGTAAAAATAAATACAAATATGTGAAAATGTGGTTTTGAATTATCTGCAATACAAATCTCTTTATTAAGCAAAAGACTAAATGTTCTTAAGCTAATGCAGAAAAAAAATGATGCTATGTGAGATTAGTAGGGTTCCTGATATTCGTTGTTTTCCTACAAAATCAAGCAGTTGTGCAGTTTCATCATCATTATATTAACTATGTTAATAAAGAATGTTCACTAGTTCCCAAATACCAGTTAGTGATTTTGATTCACTGTTATAATAAAAACGTTTCTTCTTAGTCAAGACAAACATCAAAGTTGATTTTACTATAACTTCTCAACATCTGAAAATGTTGACAAAATTAGAAAAAATATATTAGAAAATAACTGGCTTTAAAGCGACAAATGTAACATTCTGGGAGATGATGGTTTTCTGCAACTGCCAGTTTCAAAATTCCGTCTTAATTGAATAACAGTGGAGTCTCATTCTCCCTTCTCTTTTTGCCTAATTAAAAGCCAAGTAATGGATTTAAAATGAGTCTAATTAGTTGCAAAGCTTCTACTGTTCTTGCAACATCCTTATCCCAATTTAGCTAACATACACGTTTAATAGCTTTCCATTTATCTGTAGGCAAAAAGTACATTTCTCATCTTCCAAAATGGTGTCTACCCTTCTAGGTTTTCAAAGAACATTTATGGTCTCCACGGAGACCCAGTAAGACTCAAAAAGCAAATGTTTCTGCTAACACGGACTCTTTCTTCCTCCAAGTCATATATACCTAATAACTCTCACTGTGAGTATGCTGTGTGAACTCTGCTCTATTAGAAACTTATGGGAATTCAGAAAAAAGGAAGAAAGAAAATGAAGTCGCTCAGTCGTGTCCAACGATTTGTGACCCCATGGACTGTAGCCTACCACACTCCTCTATCCATGGGATTTTCCAGGCAAGAGTACTGGAGTGGGGTGCCATTGCCTTCTCCAGAGGATCTTCCCAACCCAGGGATTGAACCTGGGTCTCCCGCATTGTAGACAGACACTTTACCATCTGAGCCACCAGGGAAGTCCATATGAAAAATAGCTGCTTACAATTTTCTTGTTACAATAATGAGTTAATGTTTACGTGCACGCTCAGTCATATTTGACTCTTTGCGACCAAATGGATTGTAGCCTGGCAGGTTCCTCTGTCCATGGAATTCCCCAGGCAAGAATACTAGAATGGGTTACCATTTCCTTCTCCTGGGGATTTTCCCAACCCAGGGCATCTCCTGGACTGCAGGGGGATTCTTTACCACCAGTACCACCTGGGAAGCTCCAGTTAATGTTTATCTAGCCTTTACTTTGTGCTGGCTATGTTCTAAAGATTCTCCATATATTAACAGAATTATTTCTCACAATAACCACGTAAGGGAAGTACATTTCACAGGTGAAAAAAATGGACTCATAACTACATAATTTGTTTAAGATGATAGAACAAATAAGGGGCAAAGTTTGGAATTTGAAACTATGACTGACTCCAGATAGTATCAGTTATATGAGACCACACAAATGTAATATGCCAAAAGATGTAGCAAGAAATATAAGGAGACATGAAAAACCCATATCTATGCTATTTTTATGAGTTCCGATAGGATAGAAAGGAAACATGATATCAAATACTCTGTTCCATTTAGCAATTTAAAGTTTTGGAATCTTCATTCATATGTTTAATAAAAGCAGAGGACAGTATTTATTAAATATAAAAACCTATAAATATTTTTTCTGTGATCCTTGTATCAGAAAGCAAAAATCTACAGTAGAGACACAAACAATGAGAAAAGGAGGAGCATATCATTATAGAAAATCATCAAATCACAAAGGAAGAACAAGAGAGGAACAAAGAAACCAGCAAGCAACCGGGAAACAGCAGATGAAATGAAGAGGAAGTGTATTTCTAGCGAGAATTCCTGTAGACGCAAATGGCCTATATTCTCCAATCAAAAGACACAGCGCGGCTGAACGGGAAAAAATGGACAAAATGAAACCACCTGTTGCACTAAAAAGTGACTCACTTCAGCTTTAGGGACACACATAGACCCAGAGTGCAAGAAAGAACAAATGTCCTTGATACTCCATGCACGTCGAAATCCTAAGAGGACAGAAGCAGCTATACTCATATCAGACAAAACACACTTTAAGACAGAGATGATACATATTTTAAAGCTATACATATAATTGTCCTTCTATTAGTTATGTTTCTTCTAAATTTAGAAGTTTAGAAAAAAGTTTCTACTCTCCCATTCCCAGTGTTTGAATCTGGTGAAAGGGAAAAGTGAAGTTGCTCAGTCGTGTCCGACTCTTTGTGACCCCATAGACTGTAGCCTACCAGGCTCCTCTGTCCATGGGATTTTCCAGGCAATAGTCCTGGAGTGGATTGCCATTTCCTTCTCCAGGGGATCTTCCCAACCTAGGGCTTGAACCCGGGTCTCCCACATTGTAGACAGACGCTTTACCATCTGGGCCACCAGGGAAGTCCTAATTGAAACTGGTACTCCCCTCAATGTACGAGAAATCTGCAATTGTTTCATGGTGTTGGATTGTTCACTAACCTTCCCTATTAACTGAGGTTCCCTGCCAAACACGAACAAAATCTGGAAGAACTGGTGATTTATATGTGAGAAAATAAAAATCTTTATACCTTAAAAATGATATTTATTAACCATTTATATGGTTCAAAATGGTATTTTATAATAATCAGTTTTATGTAAACTTGGAAATGAGAGACAAAATGTATGTCTCATATTTTAGAAGTATTATTTCAAAACCAAATGTTTACATTTGGGAGTGATACTTGTCACTCTGAGAAATTCTAAATTTTGATCTTTTTGAGATCTTGACATCTTATGCTGATAAAATAAATACTACATAATATTACAAAATCATCTAAAATGGAACAATTGGTACAGGAAACTGGGAAATACTTTCATCCCTAAAGTTTATGTCATTTTTCCAATGAAAGAGAAAGCTTGAATGTTGCATTCTTCCAAAACCTGTTATCTGATAAAATTTTTCTGGAATGGGAGAAAAAAAAAAAAGTATTCTGTAAGCACTTGCTAAATCCCTTCTATGTGTTCAGCATTATTATCTCGAGACCCACACGTTGATGATTCCTGGAGTTAGCATTCAGAACAGGATTTGGCTCTGGGGGTCAGCAGCTGTTTATCTATTCATCAACACAGTGCAGGCAACAAACGCATTCCTCGGATCAGTGTTTGTTTGGAGTGTGATCATGGCAATGCTAAATCGTCACCAGAAGCAGCTGAAAGAGAGAGAAATCAGTGATGGAGAGGCACAAGGGAGAGGAGAGGAAAGGAAAGGCAGGCTGTGGCCGTTTGGTGAGGCTTATTGATTCTTCTCTGCCTGGATCTCGATTACATTTTTTCAGCCATATGCCAACTGACATTCATGGCCAACCTCATGGTCTCCAGTGAAACCTTAAATTGAATAAATGCTTATTCAATCTTTGCTTAGTTTCAAGCAATCACTCAGAGATGTGATTTTTATCCCAGAAACAATCCTCTTTCTCTTTACCATTCCTGAAACAAGAAGAGTAACATCCACAGGTTGTGTTGAGCCCCTTCTGAACATTCTTATGTTAGGATTCTTGTGTTATACGCGAGAAAACAGAGACTTAAGGTCACAAATGTGAACCGTGTATAAGCAGGAGAACCTGGCTTTTCTGCTCCCAAAGCTGTGTGCATTTTACAAGACCAAGTGCCTCCCTCCTGCGATCTTTTCACCCTCGGAATCCTCATATACAGCCTTGAACTCTCTTTAAGCTTTTATTTATTTACTCTGAGTTATTTGAAATTCATTGTGGTCCTCTTTCTTAGCTGCATGTTTTGGAGGAAGGGGCCATATGTGACTCATCTTTTCAAATTATTGCTCTGTTCAGCACATTTTCTATAGTTTTAGGTACTGGACACATATCTATTAAATATTATAAATAAATAATCAAAAATTTTAGATAAATACAAATGCCATCACTCTAGGCTATAACTATCATAGTGAAAAAGATAAAAGTTTTTAAAACTGTCTGTGGGGCTGGTGGTAAAAAAAAAAAACCTGCCAATTCAGAAGACATAAAAGACATGGGTTTGATCCCTGGGTCAATGCCCTAGAAGTATCCTTGCCTGGAGAATGCCCATGGGCAGAGGGACCTGGGCACCTACAGTCCCCAGGGTCGCAAAGAGTCAGACACGACTGAAGCGTCTCAGCACAGCACACAGCATGTTCAGGAAAGAATCAGTAATGCTGGCTTCTCAGTTTTGAGGACACGGGTTTGTCGCGTGACATGGGTACTTCTGTGTTCAAAGTACCAGAATGCTAAAGAATAAACCTTCTATTTAAATGCATTCAATTCTTTATCCGTTGCTTACATTCTAGATAAGAGAACAATTTTCTCTGGTCAAATTTATCACCGAGGTAATTATTGTCAGGTGTCTGGCAGAGATAATGTGAATTTACATCACGGCTGCTTATTCAAGTTTCAGAGACACAGCTTTGCAGTCACCTCACAATTCATTTCACATAAGAAAGTGCAGTGTTTCTACAGTTTCTTATATAAGCCTAGCAACGAAAAAAATGACTACCCTTGAATTTGTGGAAGGGTCGTGTTTACTTCTGATGATGGCTGTTCTCAGCTCAGCACGTGGCTGGGTTTGAAAGCACTGGTCTGGGCACAGTGTAGAGCGGAGACTCGAAGCTTCTCCGAGCCCCTCCACCTTGGCTGGCACGGTGCTTAGGAATAACAAGGATGAGATGAACGTGGGAACTTAAAGGTCCCCCGTTTTGCAGCACTGTGTCAACATCCCTGCTGGTCTTGCAAGGGGCCGCCCTGTGTGGAACTGCAGAGAGGGGTGACTTTACAGAGATCGCTCTGGAAAGAGATCTTGTTTTGGGCCTTGATTCGGTATTTGGAATTGGGAATGATCTCTTTAAGAGAAAGCTTCAGGGTCCTTAGACAATTTGGGGTTTCAAAAACACCCCGAGGAAAGGATGAGAGAGAAAGAAACACATATGCAGGCATCTATCTATAAACACTGTCCTCTAACCCAGCGGTCCCCAGCCTCCTTGGCCCCAGGGACTGGCTTCATGTTATTATTTCCTCAGCTCCACCTCAGCTCATCAGGCGTTAGTTCCTGGAGGCTGGGGACCTCTGATCTAATCTTTGCAATAGGACAGCTATAAAGGGGCAAGTTGAAACTTTCTGCCAAATGGGGAGTTTGATTGAGTGATGAAAGAGATGACAATAATTGTACTTGAAGTTCACCAAACAGTTCTTCTCAGTTACCTAAAAAATTCCAGAGTGACAGCCACTTGGCTGACCTCGGATCTATACAAGCTCCACAAGGAAACTCAGAAATGGAGCCACTGCTCTGTCTTTCCTATACATCTCCAGCTTGCTTTTAACTCCCATCCCCTTTGAGAACCTGTATATGCTAGCTTTTTTACAAGGAAGCCGCTGTAAACAACTCCAGTCTCCCCGCCTGTCTTTCCTGATATTTTAAACTTCAGCAACACGAATTTCTTGCATTTCTTTGAAAGTCTTTGATGCAACCGGCCACAATTTCTTGAATCATCCTGTATGCCAAGAGTGCCCGGGGCAGTCTCTCCTTGCCATGAGGCTGGACAGCTCCCAGTACATTCTGTGAAGCGCTCAGTACAGACCCTCTGTTCAGGATTTCCTGAACAGACTGCCCCCTCGCACCGCAGCGAGGTTTGATGCCTTTGGTTATTTTCCGGTGCGTATCTCCACAGTGGCTCGGGATTGTTTTTAGTCGTTTGCCTCACCCCCTGCTGAGACAGCATCTAATACATAGAAAACACTTGCTTAACCTTGGCTGAATGAACTCATAACTGAATGGCTCCTAGCCTTAGCTTTTCTGCATAAATAATTTCACTGTCTTTATACATGTCAAATAGCTTACTTATTGTTCAACTGGAAGAAATATGCAATTCAAAATATTGCCCATACTGTCTTTTTGAAATATTTCATATGTCATTATATTTGAATGAGAAAAAAAGTAAAAATAAGTGAGTTTATGTTTAAACACCTCTCTGCTTATTTGACTGTTAGAATATGCGGAATGAAACCACAGAGCTCATTTATTTCTTTGCTAAAAATATCCACTTTTTAATTCGCAGTCATTTTTTACTTTGAGAAATTCTACTTGACCATGACACTCAGTATGTCATTTTTCAAACTCAAGAATTACAGGGCCAGACACTAATTTGATAAATCCACTGCCACGTAATCGAGGTTGTCTGCACTTTGGTGATAATGGAAGCTATTAACTTCTCTAAAAATGCCAGAAAGAAAGCAAATGTACCTGCATCATCATTTTGCATTTTTATGATTTTATTTTCTCACTTGTGCAATCTCATGATAGGAAGAACCAAATATCACCTGCAGTATCAATATGCAAGCAACAGATGTGTGATTCCAAGGTTGAGCAGGTATTAGAGAGCTGCTTAAGGACGTTGAAATATTAGATGAATGTGTATAGTTCTCTGGCCAAAGTGACCACAGGAACTGGGTTTTTCTAGACAATCCTCACTTCAGTTCAGTCACTCAGCCATGTCTGACTCTTTGCGACCCCATGAACCACAGCACGCCAGGCCTCCCTGACCATCACCAACTCCAGGAGTTCACCCAAACCCATGTCCATTGAGTCGATGATACCATCCAACCATCTCATCCTCTGTCGTCCCCTTCTCCTGCTGTCTTCAATCTTTCCCAGCATCAGGGTCTTTCCAAATGAGTCAGCTCTTCGCATCAGGTGGCCAAAGTATTGAAGTTTCAGCATCAACATCAGTCCTTCCAATGAACGCCCAGGACTGGCCTCCTTTAGGATGGACTGTTTGGATCTCCTTGCAGTCCAAGGGACTCTCAAGAGTCTTCTCTGACACCACAGTTCAAAAGCATCAATTCTTTGGCACTCAGCTTTCTTTATAGTCCAACTGTCACATCCATACATGAAAAACCATATCCTTGACTAGACGGACCTTTGTTGGCAAAGTGATGTCTCTGCTGTTGAATATGCTGTCTAGGTTGGTTATAACTTTCTTTCCAAGGAGTCTTTTAATTTCATTGCTGCAGTCACCATCTGCAGTGATTTTGGAGCCCAAGAAAATAAAGTCAGCAACTGTTTCCACTGTTTCCCCACCTATTTGCTGTGAAGTGATGGGACCAGATGCCATGATCTTCGTTTTCTGAATGTTGAGCTTTAAGCCAACTTTTTCACTCTCCTCTTTCACTTTCATCAAGAGGCTCTTTAGTTCTTCACTTTCTGCCATAAGGGTGGTGTCATCTGCATATCTGAGGTTATACAATCTTAGATTCAAATATACCTGTAACTATCATGGCAAATCTAAGCTTTGTTAAAAAATTATGAGAAAATAAAACCTAGGGAAGCTGAAATCAAGCTTGGGAGATCTATAACTCTGAAAGCAGATTAAATCATAGTCATCTACAATCCTTAGATCTATAATCATCTATAATCTATCTATAATTAACAAGACCATTGTTATGGGGTGACTGATCAATATTCTACAACCTTGAAGGAATAAAGTTTGCAAAGTGAGGTTGGTTTGGTTAGGGAAGGTGGTATGGAACCAGGTGGTCTCTTAAAAAGAAAAAAAGAGGGAGAAATATTTCTTCATTCTCAGAATTTTTTAAGAGTTATGATTGTGTTCCTCTCAAAGAATATGCCTACTCAAACACTAGACAGCAGTTTCAGAAGAGTTCTCATGCGATTTATCTCAGTTAATATACATATTTATATTTTTGAAGTTTGAAAATTATTTAAAAGTTTTAAAATAATTTAAAAATTACTTCTTGAAACATGAGCCATGGAACCTCTGGTTCCTGGGTTAGATTGGCAGAGTTGATTAAAATGCAGAGTCACAGGACTTGCCCCATATCTGCTGGGGAGAAAGTCCATGAACTTGAGATTCAGACTGTGGCCTTCAATAGAGTCCTTCTGCAGCATGAAGTTTAAGAAACTGTCTTAGGATCAATGGAGAGAGAGCTCACTGTCTTCACTCCCATATTATCAGAAGCACACAAAACCCACACGGTCACACTACGCATGTCACATGCCGTCTACATTATGTTATTATGATGTTGTTCAAATAATTCACTTTGTAAATAAATCGGAGTCTCTGAATTTGAGTTGTGGCTTTGCCACTGAATAGCACCATCTGAGGAAACAGAAGCTGACACAGTGTGAGAAGAGCTTGGTTAGTGTCAAATAGACGGCGTTCACTTTCCCACATAATGCACGGCACTGCAGACAATGTTTTCCAGAAAAGACACCTTTCACAGTCAAGAAGATTAGGCACAACTGTGATGCGCTCTCAAGGTCACCCCCAACTAGCATGCCCCCTAGTTACAGGATCATCCCCTATTATTTTAATACTGTCAAGCTAGCTTTTATTCCAGGAATAGGCCACGGAGTTTCATGCTCCCCTTCCTCCTAAGACACCTACCGAGGTGATTTGAATTCCCACTAACGTCGGGTGATTCCTTCTATATTTCCCATTTTCTGAGGCTCTCCCTAACACTCCTGTCAATTAGTCACATCCTATCCTTTTTTTCAAGGCATTTTGCTTTTGTATCTATAGTATGACACACTACATTTTAATTGAGATTGTATTTGCTTCCAGTCTTCATGAAACTATGCATTCCTACAAGTCGGGAATAAAATATTCCCAGCATTTATCCGAATATACAGTTGCCCCTTGAACAGTGTGGGTTTGAACTGCATGGGTCCGCTTATGCAAGGAGCTTTTCCAAGAGTAAGTACTATGGAATTACATGAGCCAAAGCTGGTCGAATCTGTGGATGGGAACTGCGGATGGGGAACTCTGGCTGCGGATGAGCCATATTCTCAAGGGCAGACTTGATCATATCTGGACCTCACCTGCATGCGGAGTTGACACCATGAATGCTGCTTTACTCAGGGGTGGACTGTATCTATAAATTCTCACTATTAGAACACATTCTCACTGGTGAGATGTTACGTTTTGGTTCATTATCAATGAACTTGAACTAGAAATCATTTTTACCAGCCAGGATAATTTCAAGATATTATTTTACAACAAATCTTTGAAAACAGGAGTCGAATGCTCTAATGAAATCCGTGTAAGACAGTACATTATACTATGTCTATTATAAATCTAAGAAAGCACTGAAATGGTGCTAGAAGAAAATATAGACTCCTTTTACCATTTTGCAAGTCTGAACTTATTTTTTTTTCCCTTTGTGTTTGAAGATTCTTAAGAATTTGCTTAAGCAGAAATGGTATCATATAAAATTTTGAAGTAGATCCCAGAGACAGAGGTCTAAATGTCTTCCTATTTCACTCACATATAATCTTGCCTGCCATTTATTTTTTAAACCTGGATCCTGAAAATAAAACATAATCTGTAAGACAGGAGATATTTACATAATTCTATATTTGCCAGCAATCATGCCCTGAATTAGAAACTTTATTCTTCACATTGATTTTTGTGGTATTCCTCTTAGGATTCCTAATAATAATGCATGATTGTGAGATAGAAAACCATATTAAGCATATGCTACATTACATAAACACTTGTATTAAAAGACGCTTGCTCCTTGGAAGAAAAGCTATGACCAACTTAGCATATTAAAAAGCAGAGACATCACTTTACCAACAAAGGTCCATCTAGTCAAAGCTATGGTTTTTCCAATAGTCATGGATGGATGTGAGAGTTGGACTATAAAGAAAGCTGAGCTCTGAAGAACTGATGCTTTCGAACTGTGGTGTTGGAGAAGACTCTTGAGAGTCCCTTGGACTGCAAGGAGATCCAACCAGTCCATTCTAGAGGAAATCAGTTCTGAATATTCATTGGAAGGACTGATGCTGAAGCTGAAACTCCAATACTTTGGCCACCTGATGCAAAGAGCCGACTCACTGGAAAAGACCCTGATGTTGGGAAAGATTGAAGGCGGGAGGAGAAGGGGATGACAGAGGATGAGATGGTTGGATGGCTTCACCGATGAGATGTACTTGAGTTTGAGTGAACTCTGGGAGTTGGTGATGGTCAGGGAGGCCTGGTGTGCTGCAGTCCGTGGGCTCGCAAAGGGTCGGACGTGGCTGAGTGACTGAACTGAACTGAACATTACATAGTACTCTGTAATAATAATCACCCGGCAGATGACATTGTTCTTGACATTTTCAGACATATGTCCATATAGTAGGAAAAGACGGAAGGAAAACAAAAAATGTGTACACAGAATAATATAACATCTACAATGACCTTCAACAGTAACAGGCTCAAGTCCACTCTTCAAAAGCCAAGGGTAGTTGTCATGGCAAATACAGATTGAGTATAAGCAAAAAAAAAAAAAAAAAAAAATTTCAGAAGGGTGCATGCCTGAGCATGTTTCACCAGTAGAAAAATTTCAATTTGGAAAAAAACACAGAGAAATATCTTCCTCCAAACAATTGGGTAGGGCATGAATAGTGATATAGATTCAATTTTTTCAAAGTATGAAAAGAAATGACAGGTACCGTTCTCTTCTCAGACATACAGGGCAGCAGTTGGATTTTTACTAGGAGCCCAGCCTTATGTAAATGTCTGTCCAAAATGGCATAAAATTTTTCAATATGTGTTTTCAGGACCAAGGACCACTACAATTTTTTAAAAAAACTTGTTTTTCTCAATCATGTCTTCTATTGGAGACCTTAATATTCCATCAAAGGAAGTGAATTTCAGAAGAATAGTAAAGTGTTCCATCTTCCTTCTCTTGTGAACTCAGCCTGACGTGTTAACTGTGTTCAGCATTTTCTGAGCAAGGATACATGTAGGGCTGAACTGGGCCTGGACCCTGTGGTCTTGACCACCCCCTCTCCACCCCTCCGCCTACCTTTTGCCTGTTAAAAACCTTTAGTCAAAGAATAATTTTAATCGGAGAAGTGAGAACAGCAGAAACAAAGGAAAATAGTCAAAGGATACCAAGTAACAATAATGCAGTCGTTAAACAAACTGAGGGCTAGAGATAACATTCTGAGCCGGGACCTGTGAACTGTTTACAGACAGTGAAACCCCCGCAAGGTGGGGAAGTTAACTTCATGGTGCCCGACTGGAGCCCTCCCATCAGCTGCCACAGTCCTGAGAACTGGCCTCAGAGAAACTGGGAACAAACTGACCCTGGAGCCGAAGACTAACTGCTTAAAAGAATCAAGACCACCGGATGACCAATTTCACTGTGATGGTCAGAGCGGACGCTGCTGTTTCTGCATGTGGGCCCCGCCCTTTGCGTATAAAACCTCTTGCCCACTGATCCCTGGGGGAGGGATGGAGCTGGCCTTTGAGCAGGCATCTACCCTCTCCCCCAACCCCAGTTGACAGCATCCAGAAGAAAGCAGGCTTTCCTGTCCACCAACCTTTCCTATTTACTGGCTTTTGAGGGACGAGAAAGTGGACCCCACTTTCTGTGGCAGTATCAACTTGAGTCATGGAAAAAGCACAGGAATCACTCAAAACCTTGATAAAACTAACCTAACATCAGGATCTATGAGTAAATCAGAAAACACACACCCATCTCAAGTGGGAAAACTAATCTTTCCTTAAAAAAATTCATGTCAATGTATGGCAAAACCAATACAGAATTGTAAAGTAAAAAAAAAAAAATTAAAAAAAAAGAATTCTTACCTTTCATACAAAAATTATCTTGATAATGCTACATAGTAAACGCTATTAATCTGGTAGCATGAGTCTCTGTTTTTCCATGGACTAGATACACTCCCTATCTGTAAATCAGTTCACTTAAAATTATATTAACTGAAACACCATTTCCCAGAAATTTTGTGTTTAGTCAAACGAAAATTCATTTAATTGGATGCACACATAGGTTCAAGGAAAGCCATTCCATTGAAAAGAAAGCTCTGCTGTCTATTTCCTATCTTTTCATGGGCCGAGTCCACAGAATACAATATATTCCTGCCCCCCTCCCCACCCCACTCCTGTTTGAACTACGTGAGCCTGTCTGTTTAAACATCGAGAAGGGATGACTGAAATATAGCACCAGCCCAAGAAATTAATCCACCCTACAATATCCAACCTATCAATAGGGCTTAAGCACAGTTTGTCAACAGCATTATAGAGTCTTTGATTCATGGTGTTTACTGCAGAGTCTGAGTTGCTGCCCTGGAAAATATTTCCTCCATAAAGTATAACTAATAATATATGTCCATCTTTTTCATCTGGACCATTCAGTCTTGTACACTATACATAGACAATACTTTTGGTAACAGAGAAAGATCTCTGAAAAAAATCTGTATATGACTTAGCCAGTTTCACTGGCTTTGTAGTATCTTAACTCACTGACCGGTGCATATTATTAAGCATAGATTATAAAGATGGGCTTAGGGGTGATTAATGACACAGGAATCACACACGCTTTTATGGTTTCTTTTCATATTATTCCAAGCCCTTTAAATACGTTTTCTACTTTAATGGACTAACTATCTTACCCACAGTAAGATATATGTACTTTCAAATTTCTTCTTCTGATTCATTAACATGGGGGTATTCCCTAGTGGAAAGTCAAAATCAAAGAAATCAATTACTATAATGTTTTTATACAGCTTGTGTTAGCATCAACACACATACAGACACACTCACAAATGTAGAGTTATCCCAACACTAAAAGTAACTTAATTATATTTAAAGATGGGTCACTAGTCTTTACCACTGAGTTTTTACCTAACACCCAGAACCTGTCTTTCAATGATTGTAAGTCAATTAACTGAAGACATCTGAATAGCACACTAATTAGATGATATATTCTTACATCTTTATTTTTGAATGGAAAAAGTAAAACAGAAAACTGAAGTATCTTGTTCTTAGTCAATATAATATGGTCTTAAATTGAGATCTCATGAATGTCGCCACTTATCCAATGCATCTCTCATCAAACAATTATTAGAATTCCTTTTCCAGAGTAGCCTGTAGAGTCATTTTAGAAGATAAACAAGACCCTAGCTTCATAGCTATCATTATTCCATAAGTTGTTTTGTTTTGCTTTATTGTCATAATGATACTATTTAGTTGGCCAAAATGTTTGTTTGGGTTTTTAAACTTGAACAACCTTTATAGCCAACCCAATACTTTATCCCCTACTTACTCATCAACCTGGCTCTACTGTAACTTCCTCAGGGAAAAGTATATTATATCCCCAAAGTATTCAGGATAATATCTGTTCCATTGTTGAACTGATTATGTATTTATTGATAAAATACATGCTTAAGATATGTGGTTTGTGTGCATAGCCAAATGTAGACTCTAAGACACTCTCAAGCAAATTATTTTGAAGTTTTCTCTTGCCAAAACCTTGAAATTAGGTCTATATAAATTTGACTTCAGGAGATCATGGCTATTACTGTTATTCATGGATCCATTTTGAGACTCTAAAAACAGCCAATGCTAATGGGATGTTAATCCAACCGACTGAACAATTAAAAGTGCTAATGACAGGATTAGAATCATTTTTTTCTATTATTGTTGTTTCATGCCAGAAATATTCAGTGCTTGGTTTTATGTTTCTATAAATGGCATTAGAAGAGTCTTTATAGCAGACCCTAAAATGACTGTGTGGATTTCAAAGAATGTTTTCCAATGGAAAGAAAGTGTAAATCTTTTATGTCATTGAGTGCTAAAAGAGCTTATTGATCAATGTCAACAGGTGGGGCCAAGACAAATGGTCCTAATCTGTGCCTTTATAAATACATTAAACACGAGGAGATAATTTTTCCAATGAATCAAGAAAATTAATACGAGTTTTTGCGTTCAACCCTTCAGAGTCCCAGCCTATAAGCCAGAAAATCTAAGGGGATCTTCTATGGTATATTTTTAAAGTCTAGGTTATACATTTTGCCTGGAATGACTTATAGAGAACTACACTTGCCATTTTTAGAAAATAGCTGTGGTTACTTGGGCCAGTGTCAAGGTAATACTTTCCAAAATACAACGACCAGGAAGATTTGCACTTCTCAAAGGTATCTGAAGTTGATGCAGTCTGTGGTTACTTCAGGATCAGCTGCTCTTACTGGATTAAGTAAGAACCAGGTTGAAATTAGGGCACACGCATTATAGATGTTCAGAATACACTTGGCTCCTCCCCAAGATATTCAATATAGCATCCCAGGATGTCTGACCTCTCCCAGCCCAGTCCTTTTGTCCCCAGAAAGTCAGTTGCTTGTTCTTTTAAAACTGTTACCCACAAATGCATATTTTTCTCTGGATGTGACATTATTACTGTCTGTTATTTAACTGACCACATATACAACACATAGAGGTCAATTAAAAAATATAATCAGTACAGTCTATACAATTAGTAGACTATGTCAAGTCTTTCCTTAAGTGTTAGTCATTATTATCAACATTGTTGTATGCTTCCCATTGCCCTTGCTAGCTACTGAATCAACCTTATAGACATAAGGTTCTTTGTCAAATATAACCTCTACTTTGAGCTTCTAGCTTTATTTTTATTCATTTTGTTGGCTTGTTGGTTGGTTGGTGTAAGGGGAGGATTATGTCTTCACAAACTACTCCCAGTTCATTATTTTTCTAAAAATCTATATTGCAGCCATTTATTCCTTGGACACAAAAGACAGCATTCCTGATTTATCTTTCCTAACTTGAAAGTATGGACCAATCACCCCAAAGGTTTCAAATTACTCACTATCCTGATTTTACAGAGTACCACATAAGCTGTGCAGCATTGATTCATCAGATCTTCTAAAGGAATAGGCATCGTGTGTGTGTTTTCTTAGGGGATCCTCTGTAACACTAAGCATAAGTCTAAGTTACATAGTATGCTTAAGAGCTTTTATGAGCAAGGAAATATTGAGTGGGCTACAGAAAGAGGCCTTGAGAAATGAACCAACAGAGTTCCCTACTGTGAAGTCATTCAGATAAATAACAGATTCTCAGAATCCTGGATAAAATATTCCTGAGCAGAGAACTTACTGTGTAAGAAATTGAGGTGGCCACATTTTGAAGACAGATTTTTTTTTTTAAGATGTAGGAAACATACATTTTTCAGTTCTATTAAAATCAGAGCAAAAGCATTCAAGACATTGTCCTCTGTGATTTCCCTGTATGCCTTCAAATTGGTCTTTTCTTTTTTCTTTCCTTTTTCAGAATGTATTACTGAAGCCATTCTCTGAAGTAAACTGAAATACCCAGAGATTTTTCCTCCTCTATATCATTAGAACAAATAGCAATCCCGATCCTCACAATTAGAAAAATGAATGAAACCCAGGTCACGGAGATCAGGACAACAGGTCTGCTGCTGCCCTTCGGAAGCCACTTCCAGCTGATAGAGTCCAGAAACTGAACAAGGGTGCTTAAATAAATCACGAGGTTATTTTTCTGGCCCAGGGCAAGCACGCACTGCTGCTAAAATCGCAGGCTTCTAGTGCCTACTGCATCATCTCTCGCCCTTTTCAGTTGGTTTTTCAATCCTACAGATGGTAAGAGGAAAGGCGAGAACTAGAAATAAATCTTCAGCTAAGTCAGCCCCCAGACAGAGCATCCCAGAAGCCCTCATTCCAGGGACTTCTACTCTTATTTCATTGACCAAAGCTTCATCATGCAGACAGCTCCACCCACAAGTATAGCTGGAAAACATAGTTTTTAAGGTACACCAGTATCACCTCCAACAGAATGAGGGAATGTTCATAAGAACACCAGGGGGGAATGGGAGAGAAGATGAACCTCTTACATATTACCTTACCTTTCTTCCCATATTTATATTAATAATACCCTTTCATTTTCCTAGAAACTGCTACAGAGACGACCCTTTTCTTGAGTGTGATAACGATTAAGGACTCTACATTTCCGACCTATTTACCTCCATGTCATCCCGCTGGTTGATCTGCTGCTGGATGTGGGTCTTCACGAGTCTTCAAACAGTCTTTTTTAAAAACTGATACTCTAAAGCAGGTCTCATTTCACAAACATTTAAGTCACAGAATAAAAGACACTCACGTGCACTATAAGATTATCCCCCGTATACTGCTCTTTTTTTGCAGTCTCTTTCCATCTGCTCCTAGGTAGTCACTAACATGTTAACTCCAAGTAAACGTATTTTGTAATTGATAAGTACTGTACAAGTTATAAAAACTAATAACCAGAAACCTCAACTAAAACAGAGTTGAGACGAGAAGAGGAGAACTCTCAGGCTCCAAGATGAAGCAGAATGACTCCTCTTCTTGCCTCTCAAGAGCTCAACCAATGAGAAACTGTCAGTTAACAAAGGGCCAGTACTTCAAACTCTGCATTCCTCCAATAAACTCTTTGTTTACTATAACCCTTCCAACTCTTTTCCCCCTCTTGAAAAGTGCTGTCCTCTCCTGGCTCTTGGCAAGCCAAGGTGCCAGACCCCAAATTACAATTCCTTGCTGATCCAGAATAAATCCCTGCTTTGGCTAGAGACACAGCTGGCCATCTATATGCTGAAGGTCAACAGGGCAAATTAAGAAACAAACTTTCTCCATGACACGGAGCTTCTTCTAGCCTTTCATGATCCTGCTTTGTCCACATAATACAAAGGTCCCCATGTACACACTTTTACGACAACATGGTCCACACTTTAGAATCACAAAGACCACCTAGTCAAAACTTTCGCCCAAAGTTCGTATTGTTTAGAGCAGAGGTCCCCAACCTTTTGGATGGATTTTGTGGAAGAGCAGAAAGTAGCATCCTTTAAAGCGCATTCTCTACCTGGTTACCTCCAAGAAGACTCAAGCAATAGGGGTACTGAAGTAGCAAACAAAGATGCTTATCTGAATGTTCAAGACTTTTCTTCATTCAAGATGACCCAGTTTTTCCAGGGACAGTGGGGGGTGGGGGGGATGCTTTCAGGACAAGCCCAGTGCCTCACATTTATTATATACTTTATTCCTATTATTATTACATAGCTTCTCCCCAGCTCATGAAGCATGAGATCCCAGAGGTTGGAGACCCCCTGATTTGGAGAATCCAACATCCTTTTTAAAAATGTTTTGCATTTGATTTTTTTTTGCTACTTGAAGAGGCAGAGGGTTACATCTGCATTGCTTCATAATCAAACATTCTTTCTCCATTGTAAACAATTATTGCTCTATAATTTTAACCACTGGCCTTGCTTCTACTTTTGTACTCGGCTTTTCAGGGAATTAAACCCACTATATGCATGATAGGAGACCATGTCTAGATTGCCTCGTCAGAGTAAGGGGTATAGGCTGAATATCTGTACTGTTTCTATATATGCTCGAGTGGAAGGGCTGCGTATCGTGCACAGGACGTTTTAAAGCATTTTTGTTCCATTTTTAAATAACCACAATTACTAATGGGATGTGCATTTCAATTGCGCCTTCTGTTGCTTCTCACACCTTAGAATCACATTGGCTATGAACACCACATCTTCTATCCCACAATTTTCACTCAATAACAATACTTGCTTCTTTATTGTAGCAAACTATATATAACATAAAATTTCCATCTTAACCATTTTTAAGCATACAGTTTATCAACACTAAATACAGTCACATTGTCGTATAACCGTCACCATCAGCCATCTCCAGATCTTTTTCATCTTCCCAAACTGAAACTCTGTGCCCATGAAACAATATTTGCCCCTCATTCTACTGTCCACTGGAGAAGGGAACAGCAAACCACTTCAGTATTCCTGCCTTGAGAACCCCATGAACAGTATGAAAAGGCAAAAAGATATGACACTGAAAGATGAACTCCCCAGATCGGTAGGTGCCCAATATGCTACTGGAGATCAGTGGAGAAACAACTCCAGAAAGAATGAAGGGATGGAGCCAAAGCAAAAACAACACCCAGTTCTGGATGTGACTGATGGAAGCAAGGTCCAATGCTGTAAAGAGCAATATTGCATAGGAACCTGGAATGTTAGCTCCATGAATCAAGGCAAATTGGAAGTGGTCAAATAGGAGATGGCAAGAGTGAAATGTTGACATTCTAGGAATCAGTGAATTAAAAGACCTTTAGAACTAACACCCAAAAAAGATGTCCTTTTCATTATAGGGGACTGGAATGCAAAGTAGGAAGTCAAGAAACACCTGGAGTAACAGGCAAATTTGGCCTTGGAGTACGGAATGAAGCAGGGCAAAGGCTAATAGAGTTTTGCCAATAGAATGCACTGGTCATAGCAAACACCCACTGCCAACAACACAAGAGAAGACTCCATAGATGGTCAACACTGAAATCAAATTGATTATATTCTTTGCAGTCAAAGATGGAGAAACTCTATATAGTCAGCAGAAACAAGACTGGGAGCTGACTGTGTTTCAGATCATGAACTCCTAACTGCCAAATTCAGACTTAAATTGAAGAAAGTAGGGAAAACCACTAGACCATTTAGGTATGACCTAAATTAAATCCCTTATGATTATACAGTGGAAGTGAGAAATAGATTCAAGGGATTAGATCTGATAGACAGAGTCCCTGAGAAACTATGGATGGAGGTTCCTGACATTGTACAGGAGGCAGGGATCAAAACCATCCCTAAGAAAAAGAAATGCAAAAAGGCAAAATGGCTTTCTGAGGAGGCCTTACAAATAGCTATGAAAAGAAGAGAAGTGAAAGGCAAAGGAGAAAAGGAAAGTTATACCCATTTGAATGCAGAGTTCCAAAGAATAGCAAGGAGATATAAGAAAGCCTTCTTCAGTGATCAGTGCAAAGAAATAGAGTAAAACAATAGAATGGGAAAGACTAGAGATCTCTTCAAGAAAATGAAAGATACCAAGGGAACATTTCATGCAAAGATGGGCTCAATAAAGGACAGAAATGGTATGGACCTAACAGAAGCAGAAGATATTAAGAAGAGGTGGCAAGAATACACAGAAGAAATATACAAAAAAAGATCTTCACAACCCAGATAATCATGATGGTGTGATCACTCACCTAGAGCCAGACATCCTGGAATGTGAAGTCAAATGGGCCTTAGGAAGCATCACTACGAACAAAGCTAGTGGAGGTGATGGAATTCCAGTGGAGCTATTTCAAATCCTAAAAGATGATGCCATAAAAGTGTTTCACTCATTATGCCAGCAAATTTGGAAATCTCAGCAGTGGCCACAGGACTGGAAAAGGTCAGTTTTCATTCCAATCCCAAAGAAAGGCAATGACAAAGATTGTTCAAACTACCTCACAGTTGCACTCATCTCACATGCTAGTAAAGTAATGCCCAAAATTCTCCAAGTCAGGCTTCAACAGTATGTGAACTGTGAACTTCCAGATGTTCAAGCTGGATTTAGAGAAGGCAGAGGAACCAGAGATCAAATTGCCAACATCTGCTGGATCATCAAAAAAGCAAGAGAGTTCCAGAAAAACATCTATTTCTGCTTTATGGACTATGCCAAAGCTTTTGACTGAATGGGACACAACAAACTGTGGAAACTTCTAAAAGAGATGGGACTACCAGGCCGTCTGACCTGCCTCCTGAGAAATCTGTATGCAAGTCAGGAAGCAACAGTTATAACTGGACATGGAACAACAGACTGGTTCCAAATTGGGAAAGGAGTATGTCAAGGCTGTATATTGTCACCCTGTTTATTTAACTAATATGCAGAGCACATTATGAGAAATGCTGGACTGGATGAAGCACAAGCTGGAATCAAGATTACTGGGAGAAATCGCAATAATCTCAGATATCCAGATGACACCATTCTTGTGGCAGAAAGCAAAGAAGAACTAAACAGACTCTTGAAGAAAGTGAAAGAGGAGAGTGAAAAAGTTGGCTTAAAGCACAACATTCAGAAAACTGAGATCATGGCATCTGGTCCATCACTTTTAGGGAAATAATTGGGGAAGCAACGGAAACAGTGAATGACTTTTTTTCTGGGCTCCAAAATCACTGCAGATGGTGACTGAAGCCATGAAATTAAAAGACCCTTACTCCTTGGAAGAAAAGTTACAAGCAATCTAGACAGTATATTAAAAAGCAGAGACATTACTTTGCAAAGAATGGTCTATTTAGTCAGAGCTATGGTTTTCCAGTGGTCATATATGGATGTGAGAGTTGGACTATAACAAAAGCTGAGAGCTGAAGAATTGATGCTTTTGAACTGTGGTGTTGCAGAAGACTCTTGAGAGTCCCTTGGACTGCAAGGAGATCCAACCAGTCCATCCTAAAGGAAATCAGTCCTGAATATTCATTAGAAGGACTGATGTTGAAGCTGAAACTCCAATACTTTGGCCACCTGATGTGAAGAAATGACTCATTTGAAAAGACCCTGATGCTGGGAAAGATTGAAGGCAGGAGGAGAAGGGGATGACAGAGGATGATGGTTAGATGGCATCACTGACTCAATGGACATGAGTTTGAGTAAACTCTGGGATGTGGTGATGGACAGGGAGGCCTGGCGTGCTGAGGTCCATGGGGTCACAGAGTTGGACACGACTGAGAGCCTGAGCTGGACTGCACGGATTCTTTCTTCTACTAGTCCACTGTAACCATCTTTCTACTGTCTCTATCAGAGAAGGCAATGGCACCCCACTCCAGTACTCTTGCCTGGAAAATCCCATGGGTTGAGGATAAATGTGACTAATTTAGGGACTTCATGTAAGAGGGATCATATATTTGTACTTTTGGCACACAGAGTTTTACCTTGTCCTTTCTAACCTCAAGTATTCCAGAAGTCTTTGTTCTTATGGCAAAGGGTGTTGAACCACTCTATTGGTAATATCTCAGGCCCAGAAATAGAGTAGAAAGTGAGAATTAAAATCTACATGAGTGTGTTTTCCCTTAATGAACTCTCTTTATCTCTACTCTTTTTGTATTTTCATGCTTACCTACTTCATGACATTTATTATGCATAAATTTTCCCCTTTATCTAAACTTTTCAACTTAGGATGTCTACTTAACAATGGAAAATATGTCTCAAGAAAACAGAGAAATCAAACACTTTGGCTTTCGTCTACCACCATATCTCGTCTGTATCAACAATGTAACACATCATAAATTTGAAGATAAGTGTATCTCTGTATTACCTATGTATTTAGGAGAAAAATCCTATTTTTTTCCACAGATATCCAGCAATACTAAGCAAAAAAGAAACAAAAAATAGTTCTCCAGAGTCTCTGGATTATGTTTTTCTGTGACCCAGTGCCCCGACACATTCTCTGATAGAACCCTCCGACTTCTGCAATGAACTGTAGTCACTGAAGTCATCTGCTTAAAGACTGAATTCTTGAACAGATGGCCCAGGCAAATATGAAGTTCAGCTGCCCTTTCCGTAACAAATGTGCTGCTTTAAATGATTAGGAAAATCGTGGCAGCCAGGAAATGTTTATTGTTTTGGAAAGAGGGTGGGTCGGGATGGGATTTCACTTTCACTCTTTCCTAGAGGAAAATATTCATCCAGCAGATTTTATGTGACGTATCAGAACCACGGTTTCCACTTGCCAACTGTCAAGACATCCGATGGTTAAGACAACTGGGAAAGGCAGCAAGAAGTTAAACTGACTCCCAGCCAAGCAAATGCCAATTATACTTTAAGTGCGCTGGGAAAGATGGCCAGAGGCCAAGAGCATGGGGGATGGACAGGGGTTGCTTAACGGGCACATAGCAGAGGCTACGGCCTGTGAAATTCCAAAGAGACGTGATTGGCACGGTGACACCGATCAAGGGGTCACCCACAATGGCTCAGAGATGACTTCCAGTCTGTGCCAACCAAGCTGCTCTTTGATTTGCGGTTCAAAGTTTCTGGATAATGCGGATTATGGGACACGAAGAATGCTTTATTCAAGGTTTTAACATGATTTTAATCAGGAGAGTCACCATCAACTGACTTTACTTTGTCAACGGGCAATCCAAACCACACATGCCAAAGGCTAGAAAAAAGAAAAGTTTTCTCCAGTGTGACCAATTTTCTGGATCAGAGTAAACTGAAGTTACTGCTTCCTTCAAATAGCATCCTGTATCTGGTTTCCTCCAAGTAGACTCAAGCCATCTCAATACATGAAGTAAGAAACAGTCAAAGGTTCTTACCTGAACATTCAAGACTTTTTTTCCTCAAAGAGGACATGAGTTTGAGCAAGCTCTAGGAGTTGGTGATGGACAGGGAAGCCTGGCATGCTGCAGTCCATGGGGTCCCAAAGAGTCGGACGCAACTGAGCAACTGAACTGAACTAAAGGTATTTGGCTACATAGGGAAAGAAAATAATTTTTCCTCTACCCTCCTAGTTTCTTCACTGATATCCTCCCATAATGAAAGATAAATACGAGAAAAGTAAGCAAGTGACTAATAATATGTACACCCAGGAAAACTGAGTAACTCTCAGAAATGGCCCAAGTCATTACATTAAATATCATCTCCAGCTAGAGACAAAGGAAGGAAGGGCTGGAGAAAACTCTTGAGAGTCTCTTGAACTGCAAGCAGATCAAACCAGTCATTCCTAACGGAAATCAACCCTGAATATTCATTGGAAGGACTGATACTGAAGCTCCAATACTTTGGCCATGTGATGCAAAGAGCCAGCTCATTGGAAGAGACCCCATTCCTGGGAAAGACTGAAGGCAAAAGGAGAAGGGGTGGTGGAGGATGACATGGTTAAATAGCATCACCAACTCAATGGACATGAATTTGAGCAAACTCCAGCAGACAGTGGAGGACAGGGGAGCCTGCCATGCTGCAGTCCATGGGGCCTCAGAGCCAGACACGACTGAGCAACTGAGCAACAACAGTAAGCGTAGGTAGTGCTGTTTTGCAGATTTCAGTTGTTCCCTTCTCTGTTGATAAGAGTTCCTAGAGATTTAGCCATTCTCTTTCTGGAACAGAGGGGATGATAGCCTTACAAATGGAGATTTCCCTTATAAATGTAAATAGGCCTTACGAAAGTATAACTTGGTTTTCAGAGCTTTTTTGATTCTGCTGTTCTTTACAAACAATAAGCCAAAGAGCCATTGTGTTCTTCTTCAGTTGTTTGTGGTACGAAGTCACTTCGGTCATGTTTGACTCTTTGTGACCTTACTGTAGCCCACCAGGCTCCTCTGTCCATGGAGTTCTCCAGCAAGGATACTGGAGTGGGTTGCCATTTCCTTCTCCAGGGGAGCTTCCTGACCCAGGGATCGAACCCGAGTCTCTTACGTCTCCTGCGCTGGCAGGCAGGTTCTTTACCACTAGCACCACCTGGGAAGCCCGACAGCTTCTGTTCTTCTTCAGGGAACATAGTGGAATTAGATGGTCTAAACAGACGCGTGTATTCATCCAGGTGTATTCTGTCAACTGATCATATTTCATTGAAGAATAAAATCCACTAACTTGTGAGTAGGCAGTTTTAATGTGGGCATGACAGGTAGAGAATACTGCTCCTTGAATTATGAAATATAAAAATTCTTTAGATTGCTTTTTGGGTAAATTATATGGCCAATGTTATCAAAATTTCAAACTGAAAGGTTAGCCTTAAAGTAGAAATCTAATCATGTGTACCAAAACATCCTTTACTGAGTTCATATTATTAAGTTAATTCCAATGAAACATGCCAATAAGCTCTCCCCCAAAAAGTGAATTTCACTTTCAGAAATACACGCATTTCTTAAATTTGATAAATTTAAATAAATATAGATTAAGATGCGTGATGTTTCACAAGAAAGAAGATAAAGGCAAAAGAGGATGACAATGTTCTTGAGAGAATTCTGCTTGCTCAAGGTATTTTTGAAGAAAAAAAAAATCCCCTTTAATCCTCTTCAATATTGTCAGAATGATGTGGATGTAAAGTCAATGGTCAGAGATGCAAGTGACGGGGTTCCCAACTGTACTGAACGTGGGACAGAGCAGGCCAGGAGTTCTCGTCAGTGGCCGCTCACCACAGCCACCTGGGGAGGCTTAATGCGTGCAGAGATGGTCTTAATTAGTCTTAGGTGTGCCGTGGGTGAGGTGCTTGTTGAAAGTTCTCCAGGTAATTCTAATGTGTAATCGCCAATGAGGATCACTGGTCTAAACGAATACAGTGATTCTTAAACTAATCTGAGCAGAAGTCCCAAGATGCTTGTTACAAAGTGTATCTAAAATGGATAACCAGCAGGGACCTCCTTTACAGCACAGGGAACTCTGCTCTGTTATGTGGCAGCCTGGATGGGAGGGGAGTTTGGGGGAGAATGGATACATGGATATGTAAGGCTGAATCCCGTTGCTATCCATTTGAAATTATCACAAAATTGTTTGTGAACTGGCTATATCCCAAAGCAAAATTAAAAAAAAAAAATTTAAAAATCAAAGTGTGGCTAATTAGCTACCTAGATGATTTGCAATCAAATCCTTGGACCACTTTCTGGGGAAAAAAAAAAAGAAAAGAAAAACGTGTCTTGACTTAGCTTATTTGTTTAAGCCCTGGGCTTGTCACCTAGTGACACCAGCTTCAGCTATGTGAGAGTTCACTCAGAGTACATAATTCTTACTTTTGGCACGTCCCAATATTCACGGAAACAAAACCTCTCACAGAAGCTTCTATACAATTGTGCCGCCACATGCAGTGCCAAGGGCGATTCCACATTCCCATAAGTCAGACAGGTCTCAAGCCAAGGGGAAAAAAAGGCTGAATGATGCTGTGGAACACACTCAGAAATACACGAAAGCTTAAGGAATTCAAGGAGAGTCTCTTTCTCTGATTGTTGCTGTTGTTGTTTAAACACACAACATTTTATTTTAAATATTCATCAGGCCTGTGATCCAGCAACTGGTACTGATCCTAGAGAAGTAAAAACGTGTATCACACAAAAGACTTGCACAAGAGTGTTTTCACCAGTTGCGTTCATAATAACCAAACATCAGAAATAACTGAAATGTCTATCAGCAGGTGAACGGGCAAATAAACTGTGGTATATGAACACAGAGGAAGACTGCTAAGCCAAAAAATTGAGATTAATAATATACATGCAACTGATAGGCAAAACAACGTGGAAGAATCTCAAAAACATCATGCTAATGGTGGAATTATGAGACAAGAGAGAGCATATGTGGACCCATTTACGTAAAATTCTGGGATGGACAGAATTAATCTGTGGTGACAAAGGTCAGAGAAATGGTCCTTGGGGAAGGACCGACCAAAATATAGCAAGAGGAAACTGTTCTGTAAAAAACAGGAAAATTCTACCTCTTGACCCCGGGGCTGGTAACACATAGATACAGAGTTGTCATGGAAAAGTACTTAAAGAGCGACAAAGCAGTATGTTGCCCTTAAAGGTATACATTCACTTTCTAAAGGTCTACTGATTTTTCAAACACTCTGTTTTAGCTAACGCAGGAGCAGCAGTAGACGTGGGTTCAATCCCTGGGTCGAGAAATTCCCCGGAGGAGGGCATGGCAACCCGCTTCAGTCTTCTTGACTGGGAAATCCCATGGACAGAGGAGCCTGGCAGGCTACAATTCCATGAGGTCCCAAAGAGTCAGACCCGACTGAAGCAACTTAGTTCACACGTATGAATCAGTTAGTCCCGTCCTCTTCCTTTAGAGACTGGGAAACTCAGGCCCACGGTAATTCTCCAAACAGCATCTTGGAAGTAACTGAGGTTGCTCTCTGTATCCAAGTCTCATGACGGTATATCTACCGCTCCTTCTAATGAAAAGATCTCATCTGGTTTATATGAATGATTAGGAATATCTAGTTAACACCTTACTCATATGTCTTATCAAATAATGAATATTCATGAAATCACTTCAGTGTGTCTTTAAAAACATCTCATCGTTTTTCTCCATCCGAGGATTAGTGGCTAGTTCACAAAGTTAAACTTACACTACAGCTGAGATATAAAGAGAAAGACTCTCTCTTCATCGTGCGCCTCGCTAATCTTGCCTTTTTCCTTCATCCCATCTTATAGTAAGCAAGACAAAAATGTATTCATGTACTTGGATCACTCAAAGAAAATCTTACAATGATTCTTAGGTTCTCCTTTTTAAAAAAAAAAAAGAATGCGTGATTTCTCACAAAACCTCATAAGGACAAAAAAGAGAGAAGATAAGAAAAGGTTAAATATCTATAGAAAGTGTGCTATAAATTTTATGTACACACATAGTCAGAAGACTCTGCCAGTCTTTCCGTGTGTATATATTCTCTATCTTGATTTCATCACACAAACAGATGTTCTAAGTGAACCAAAATTAAAACCCTTATGAATAGCAAGACAAAAGAGCAAAAAAAAAAAAAAAATCCCATTCATAATTTCAAAGCATCTTATCCATGATACAAACTAATTTAACTAGTTCTACAACACACACCCAGAGCCTATTGTTTTCAAAGCATAAGACTTCACAGTGCAAATAATCGAGGGCTTTTCCCCAGCCTTTGGGTTCTGGTGGAAGATACGTGAGCGTGGACAAGCATTTACAAAGCAGTGCGGTACCTCTGCGCCGAAGGAACTATTTGGTGCCTTGAGAGCAGCTAGGAAAAGTCACTAACGCGGGTGGGGGAGGCCTGACATCTGAGGAGGACACGGAGGGGAGAACTGAGTGAGAAATAAGGAACCCGTGGATGTTCGGAGGAATAAGACTCAACTGAGAGCGCGAGAACAGAGGCAAGGTGGGAACGGAAGGGAGGCCCGAGCTGAGGGTGGGGAAGAGACGAGGGCAGAGGAATCAGAGGGGCTGTGCCAGGCCGGTTAGTGATGGTGAGGGTTTACAGGGATGTCATTCGGTTAGAAATGAGAAGCCTGAGGTTTTAGGAGAGAAGGCTGAGATATTGAGTTTTATGAGAATATTTGTGAAAGAGCACTCCACACTTCATTTTCAAAATATCTCAAAATCAAGAAGTTTCATGAGAATCAAGGAGCATTCCTCATGACCCCTAATAGTCACTTCCTTCTCCCCTGTACAGCAAAGAGCAGCTTTGCATGATTTTTGCTCCATCTAAGGAGCAACGCACGGCATGTACACCCTCGGGCTTGACTTCTTTCACTCAAATTACGTTTTGAGATTCATCTGTACTGTTGCATGTGTTTTCACGTCACTCGGTTCCATTTATTCTAAGGTTTGTAAAGACCACAATTAATTCATCTATTCTACTGTTAATGAATATTTGGGTAGTTTTCACCTCACCTTGGAGAAGGCAATGGCAGCCCACTCCAGTCCTCTTGCCTGGAAAATCCTATGGACAGAGGAGCCTGGTGGGCTCGCTAAGAGTCGGAAAGGACTGAGCGTCTTCACTTTCACTTTTCACTTTCACGCGTTGGAGGAGGAACTGGCAACCCACTCCAGTGTTCTTGCCCGGAGAATCCCAGGGACGGAGGAGCCTGGTGGGCTGCCATCTATGGGGTCGCACAGAGTCGGACACGACTGAAGCAACTTAGCTTTCACCTCATAGTTGATTTTCAACACTATTCACTTAGGTTCTTTTAATTTAAAAAAGATCAACCTTGAATTTCATAATGTGTATAAATCCAAAAGTTCCCTAAATTTTCCATGTTAGATTCAGAACTAGTCAAGTGTAGAATCCTGTTCCATTTGAATGAGATAGCATAATATTTCTGGTTTCAACTGAGCCATAAAACTTAATTAAAATTAATAAATTAACTTGAATATTATTGGCTCTTCGTGTATAATAAAAGTGATATTGAAATACGACCCAGTTGCCTAGTAAAACAACCGTTAATATTGCCATATCAAGTAACCCATTCTTCAACATAATTAATGTATGACACGACATGGCATGCCTGCAGGCTCAGTGTGTCTGACTCTTTGCAGCTCCATGGACTACAGCCTGCCAAGCTCTGCTGTCCCTGGAATTTTCCAGGCAAGAATACTGGAGTGGTTGGCCATTTCCTACTCCCAGGGATCTTCCCCACCCAGGGTTCCAACACATGTCGCTGGTGTCTCCTGCACTGGCAGGCAGATTCTTTTCCATTGTGTCACCTGGGAAGCCCCTATATTTAACGTGGGTGAAATCAATTCTAAATAAATGATGTAAATTCTACACAACATATCTGTAGCTACAATGGGAGAGATTAATAGAAAGGTAGATATTATTGATAATTACTTAAGGAAATGAAACAAGTTGCAAAATTTAAGTGCTTAAGTTTTCAATATTTGACATACTTATCCTGATGAGAGATGTTAGCTTGTCAATCAAAATTTGATGCTAAACATACAAAGTCCAGTATATGAGGCTTTTATATTTTTATTTACTGGGCACATTTGTTTTCTGCACTGGAAGCAAGAGTTTAATTCGGAATCATTAGCTTTGAAACTAGTCTGTTCAGCATCTCAGCTGGCTCAGTGTATGGAAGTGTGCTGCGTGTGTTTGCTTTTCAACAATAATCTCTGAATCGGTGAGACTCTTCCTTCCTTCCGTTCTTCACTCTCTTTTCTCCTTTTTCTTTTCTTAACTCGAAAGGAAGATTGTTGCCCCAGTGAATGCATTTTGGGCTCCTGGGGCAAAGTTGCTAGGAAGACATCATTAGCATTTCTAAACCTAGAGATTCTTTCTTGCCCTGAAACCAAATAGAATGGCCAGCTTCATGAAACTATAACTTAAACCAAGTGTAAGGAACCTCACAGGGCACAATGGGGTTTTCTCATAAATGGGAAATCACAAGCAAGCCCCCTTCCTACAAGAGAAATGGAAGAATTTCCCAACGACACACAAAATTACACTCGCATAAAAGATGTTCTGTCTTAGAATTTTGCTTTAGTATTTCCCCCTTTCGCACTGATAAATGGCAGGACACATTTTGTAGACATTTTAGAATATTAGGGCAGGTCTAGAAAAATTCCAATAGCTATTTTATAGGAGTTTTTTACCCATACAGTAACCATCAAAATGAATACAACTCTTGAAATTTGCATAAGTTTTCTTATTAAAATCTTTTGAAATATCTTTTATAGGTTGCTCTGAATCTGAATGTGGTCGCTTCCAACAATATTTAAAAAACCAGGAACACTGTATAGCTTGTCAGAAGTTCTTGTTTAAAATTTCAGGCACACACTGTAAGACTTTTTTTACAAATTTCTCCTTCTCGAATTCATTCATAAATATGTATTAAACATACATTGTTTATACTGTATGGAAATATATAGCTTTCTATAAAAAATGCTCCCAACAAAACATACTCTTGAACATGGTAGCTGGTTTTCTTGAAAAGATCCTTTATGCATTAAGGTTCAATATAAGAATTTTAATATCATTTGCAAAAGAGGAAGGAGAAGTTGAGGATTCCCTGCCACACCAGTCAATGGGATGTCACAATCATTAAGGCAACTCCAGCCCTTCAGTGTGTGTTCCTGAGCCCAAAGGGCACTCAGGAAAGAGAAGAATACCTGCCTTCTACCAGCCATCAGACTGCAGCTACTCCCCGCAGTGAGCCCCGGGAGCTCAGGACGTGAAGAAACACAGGATACTTGGCCAGGAGAGCTGAGATGCAAATGAAAGGAATGATTTCAGTGAGCCCAGACTCTTGCAATGGCACCCCACTCCAGGACTCTTGCCTGGAAAATCCCATGGACGGAGGAGCCTGGTAGGCTGCAGTCCATAGAGTCGCTAAGAATCGGGCATGACTGAGTGACTTCACTTTCACTTTTCACTTTCATGCACTGGAGAAGGAAATGGCAACCCACTCCGGTGTTCTTGCCTGGAGAATCTCAGGGACGGAGGAGCCTGGTGGGCTGCCATCTATGAGGTCACACAGAGTCGGACACAACTGAAGCGACATAGCAGCAGCAGCAGCAGAGTCTTGTATCTTCCTCTGCATAAAAAGTGCAAAATTCCTCAACTTGGGATATCTGCTTTTCTTTAATTAACAATAACCTTTTGATGTTCAGACTACCTGCCCTTTGTTGCAAAACTTCTATCTACCCTGGCTCCTCCTCTCACTTCCACAGAACAGTTCTCTCAAGGTTACTTGACATGCTGCCTCCCCCGGCTTGAAGTCCAAAAAATTCCCACCGAATAAAATATAACTCTCGAATTTCAGGTTGTGAATATTTGTTAAGTCAGGGGAAATATATTAGCCAATGTTCTTATCTTTTCCATAATGCACCTTTATTGGTTATATATAATATATACATGTGAGGGTTCTGATAAAATTTTACATATATATATATTTACATGCCTGGGGTTGCAAAGAGCCAGACATGACTGAGCAACTTGCACCCACCATCATACATGTACAAATATATATATGGAATTTTCATTCAGTGGAATCTAGGTCCTTAAAATCTGTCACTAAAAGAACATCTAATCTTCATTAAAGTGTTTATTCCTGGCCTCCCTTTCTTTGATTGTGAGCGTTAGTCACAACTATTTGCGCTTGACATAATTTAATGACAGTTTGTCATGATGTTAGCCAGGCTCTTTTTCTGTCTCCCAAACACACCAAAGAGGGAAAGAGACAAGTTGGTTCAATCCTAGCCAGGCCTCACTCCATGTCTTACTGCGCTATCACACTTTCATCTTCTAAATTGTTCCTCAACAATGCTCCAACACAAAATAAAAATATTGTGCTCATTTCAGACATACAGCAAAGTGATATGCAGTTATACACGCATCTATTCCTTTTCAAATTATTTTCCAATTTTAAAGTCATCGTGTGGCTTAAAGTGTCTTTTAGAGATTTCCTTTCAAGTTCCAAGAGGTCTTTTCTATGAAATAGAGAAAAGCAGTGGCGGCCAGCTCTTGTGAAGTCAGAGTTTAAGGAATCTCTGAAGTGTTCTCATGCTAGAAGTGTAGTGGCAAAGTTTCTGGGGAGTGGGAGAGAAAAAAAAAAAAAAAAATGGGGAGAATATAGACTTCCTGGCAATCCGCAAAAGGATGGAGTGTTTTCCTTTCTTGTTTGAGGGCTAACACTTTAAGGGTCAGAGCATCACGTATGCCGCTCAGCCAAGTACCTCTTGTGAGCCCAGTTACTCCTGTAGTTGGTGTTGTATGATTTCTTCATTCCATTTTCTTACTTAAAATTAAAAAAAAAAAAGTAACCACCAGAGGGCGGAAGATATTACATTTCAAAGCACTTAAAGTAAAGCACTTCCTTCAGGCAGGAAGGCCATCTCCCTAAGCAACCTTGCAAGGTGGAAATACAAGGCTGAGCAAAGCAGGCTTCTGGAGCTTCTCTGTGTCCTTCCATGCGGAATCCAAGCCTTTTACAATATCTCTGCACCTCCATCAGCTCTATTATGTCTGCTGCTTGCCAGATAAGTTCTTTGCCAAATAGATGATACCATTTTTTACCTTCTGCTTTCATCAAATTAAGCTCTTCCTTATCCCTTGCTTTGGGTCACCTAAAGTTCAAAGAAATAGTGAAAGATTCTAAAGAGCTTTAGGCTGTATCCCTGCACCTCCAGGGCAACCCTATACTTAAAATGCAGGAGCATGCATTTGAAAAGACGTCTGCACAAGCTCAGCGCTATCTGAATTCCTCCCTGCCTCTGTTTCCTAGTTTGTTTATTTATGAACGTTCTCATCTCAATTTATATGACTTCACTATATTTTTTTGCTTTAATTGACCCATCGTAGTTGTATTAATTTTTTGGACTCAGTGACCTGTGTGTGTGTCCTCCGTTGCATCGCCTCTCTGTAACTCTAAGGACTGCAGCCCGCCAGGCTCCTCTATCCATGGGATTCTCCAGGCAAGAACACTGGCGTGGGTTTCCATTTCATTTCCTCCTCCAGGGGATCTTCCTGACCCAGGGACTGAACTTGTGTCTCTTGCGTCTCCTGCTTTGGCGAGCAGATTCTTTACCACTGTGCTCCCTGAAAAGACATCTGCAAAAGCTCAGAGCTACCTGAATTCCTCCCTTTCTCCATTTCCTGGTTTCTTTATGAACACCCTCATCTCAGTTGCTATGACTTTTTTACTTTTATTGGCCCATCGTAGTTGTATTATTTTTTTAGACTTAGTGACCTAGTTCATGGTTTACCAGCCCACATGGTAACCAGCTCAGAAATCCTTATCTACGTTGCCCTGCTGCTCCAAGCTGACTCACGATCCCAAATCAAGTATCTGCACGAGAATCTTGACCACCTGGGTCTATGGAGCCATACCTTATCTAACGGGGATGCTGCCCTTACTAATTGCTGGGCTCCTCGCAAACCTACATGTGGCGTGCATTGTCGTTGGTGAAGTTAAAGTGTTAGTCGCTCAGTTGTGCCCGACTCTTTGCGATTCCACGGGCTGTAGTGCTCTGTACATGGAATTCCCCAGGGAAGAATACTGCAGTGGATGGCCAAAACCCGTCTCACTGGAAACCCTTTGGGTCACTTACTTACGGCAATTGTGTTGAACCAAATGGCAAGGCTGGGGGACCTGAAAAGCTTTTTCCAGCCTTTTTCGAGGGTACTCGCCCTCTCAGCTACATTTCTCATCTGCAGTCACAGTAGATGACACACTGTCATATCATGACAATACCCACGTGGTGGTAGACGCCGTTCCCTCCGAGTCCTGGCGTCATCACCAAGGCACACTGCTGGGCTCGCAGATGGTCCAGTGGTTAAGAATCCGCCCACCACGGCAGCGGACACAAGTTCAGCCCCTGATCTGGGAAGACCCCACATGTCATGGGGACATCTGAGCCTGCTCTCTGGAGCCTGTGCTCCGCAGTGAGAGACTCCACGGCAGTGAGAAGCCCCCTCACCCCAACTAGAGAACAGCCCTTGCAGCTACGAAGACCCAGCGCAGTCCAGAATAAACAAACATATAATGAAAACTTTGAAACTTGACTCACCGCTCTCATACTCTGTTTGGAGAAGTGATGGTTTGTGTGTCTCACGCCTTTTTCTGCTTCCTAGCACATCCAGGGCTCTGAAGGAGGGTGGTACTCTGGGGGTCCATAGGCTGCTGCCTCACGACCCCTTACAGACGCCCTGCAGCCACAAAGAGGCGCTAACCTTCTTTAAGCTTCGACTTTCTCTCTTGTAAAATTCAGATATTCTAAGTATTTATTCCCTGAGTCAGTAAGGATTATATAAGTTTAATAAATTGGCTGAACTCAACAGAATGTAATTAAGAAAGAGCCTTTAACACTACCCAGGGGATTGTCCTTATTCTTTCTTTATATTTATCATCACATTTGTTTCTAAGACATTCCCATCCAGTGTAAAACAAAAGCAAACTAACAAGTGAGCATGTAAATACCTGCCCCCCACAAACACACACGCACACACTAACGCAGGCTGAGTCTGGGATTTGTTGTTGTTGAGCAGACCTGTAACCATGCCAACTCTGTTTAACCCAGAGTTACTCCATTTTTAGCTGTTTTACATTCAAACTCCCAAGAAAAATGTTATTTCCATAAATGTTTCTGCAACTAGAAACACTTAGAATCCAGAGGATTATGTAGCATCACCATATAACACATCATCCAAGACAGATACTTTTCAGAACACTAAGTAATAGAAAAATTACAATGAAACATTACCATAACCCAGGACTGTCCCAAGTAAACTGAGAATGTGGACCTCCCAGGTTAAAAGAGAAGTATCAGAAGAGTAAATTCAGCTTTGAATATTTAAAAACCCACCCAAAAGTGGCCTTAAAAAATAGGAGAAAATTTCATCTGCTTTTCTTTATTAATTCATTTTTAAATCCCCGCCCTGCAATGTTGCTGTCTGATAATGTGGAAACATGATAGTAGGTCCCAGGCTCCTTCCTGGCCCAAAATGGTTGCTTGTGCTCCAGCCATTGGGTTTGTGTTGGAAAGAGTGAAGAAGATTTTGCCTTCTCCCTTCAAAGACATGTCACAGGAATTGCACAAAGCACTTCTGCTAGAACTAGTTACAATACCAGATCTAGATATAAGGAAGCGATTGCTTGGCTGTAAAAGAAAGACTATAACAGTGGAAACTAATATTTCCCGCCATTGTGACATTGAGAATTATGTACGTAAATAGACCAGATGTTATTCAGCATCACACAAAAGTGATCAGATAAGAAAGTTTAATTTGATTCTTTCACCACTTCAACATTTGCTCCGACATTTTTGTGTGTGTGCTATTTTCATCTAATTAACATTCAGTAACTGGTAACTACTACTGAGGAAGGGTCCTTTTTTGTTGCAGAAGCTTGAAGTGCAATATTTGCAATGACCCAAGGGGTGGGATGGGGGGTAGGAGAAAGATGCAAGAGAGAGGGGAGGGTGGGAGGGGGGCTCATGTTTGGGAACGCATGTACACCTGTGGTGGATTCATGTCAATCTATGCCAAAACCAATACAGAATTGTAAAGTAAAAATTAAAAATAAATAAATAAATTTTAAAAAAAAAGAGAGAGGGGAATCTGTGTATTCAGGTGGTGCCACGGTAAAGAACCTGCCTGCCAATGCACGAGCTGAGGGGTTCGATCCCTGGGTCGGGAAGATCTTCTGGAGAAGGAAGTGACAACCCACTTCAGTATTCTTGCCTGGGAAGTGCCATGGACAGAGGAGCCTGGGAGGCCTTAGTCCATAGGGTCACAAAGAGTCGGATATGACTGAGCGACTGAATACACGCATACACATGGTTGATTCACTACACTGTAAAGCAGAAACAATATATTCCAGTTTAAAAAAGAAATGCACTGAGAGAAACTGAAAGAGAAAGGGCAGTGTAGAAGCAGGAACACACGCACACACTCACTCTCTCTCTCTCTCTCTCTCACACACACACACACACACACACACACACACACACACACGAGTGCTGCACATATGATGTATCCTAGGCTCCAGGGAAGAAATAACAATGTATCCAGACAAGGAAGCTATTGGAAAGCCTTGGGCTTTATTTGGCACCTACAGATGGTACATTGATACTTTGGTTACAGGAGAAGGAGGAGGCAGTCGATCCAAATGGGCCAATGACAAGAACAGAGGGGGAAAAAAAATGGGAAAAAATAACCCACTCGGAGCACAGGGTGCCTGGTAAGGAGGAGTGGAGGTGGAGGTGAAAGAAATGCGTGGAGACAGCAAGACTTTGATCCTCCCACACATACCTGTTGGCAGAGCTTTTGCATACATCTACATAAATCATGCAAGCATTTGTGCTCATTCTGGGCACTGGGATGGAGAGAAAGAATTTCTCAGCCATCTAAATGTCCCCAGAAGATTCCTCACGTTTTTAACCAACGGAACCTGGTACCTACTATTATACAAGTGACCTTGAGGACAGTCAACTCCTGTAAATTCTTTAAAGAAAACATTTCCATCTCCTGTTTGGGGCGACTTAAAACATCTTCAAAATCTTCCCTGGTAGCTCAATGGTAAAGAATCTGCCTGCAAAGCAGAAGACTCAGGTTTAATCCCTGGGTCAGGAAGATCTCCTGGAGAAGGGAATGGCAACCCACTCCAGTATTCTTGCCTGGAGAATCCCATGGACAGAGGAGCCTGGTGGGCTACAGTCTGTGGTGTCGCAAAGAGTCAGACACAACTGAGCAACTAACACAACTAATATCTTCAAAGAAGAGTTCTGAGGTGGAGGGAAAGGACGACAGTGTTTTTGAGATCAGGCTCAGATTCTTCTGTGCCTTTGCCCAGTGGTTTGTCAAATCCCAAGCACACTTTGGAAAGGAGAATTTCTCAAGATGTGGTTGGAGCTCCTGGCTTTGTCGAGAAGCAAACAGACAAAACTCCCACATTGAATGATAAGAATAGCTACTCCAGTCCTCTCACCCTCTTCTTGATCATCTTGCTAAAACCAGGCAGCTCCAAGAAACAAAAGCATTCAAAAACACAAAGAGAGGCTTCTTATTTGTCCTGCTTCTTTACACCTGAAGTGCAATTTCATCGTGTCCTTTACCAAGTAGTTGAAGTGCTATAAATCGTGACTAAATCTAGTTTGATATTTCTGGTCACTAACATCAGAAATAGGAGAAATGAACCCAAGTGACTTATAAATTTTGGAGTCGTGTTTGTGTCCTCTATGAATACTTGTCTTATCTCTGATTTGGGGTTTTTTTCAGTCCACGGAATTTACCACCAAGAAAGGCAAAAGTAAAATGTCAATCTCAAAGAATCGCTAATAGGAGATTATAATTCTCTGCTGCCGATCAAATAAAAATTGGTCATTGAGCTCAGTCCATTCCATCTGCCATTTTGATCAGCATGAATTATGGCCCATTTCTTTTCCTGGTTTAAGGAGAATTTTATGAAGAAATATTGGAATATTTTCATTCTTAGGTGCTTCTTTGTTATTCAAGAGGCAATGGTAACAGTTTGCTTTCTAAATGCAAAATAGGTAAAGGACGGAATAAGCATGTGATTGATTGCTCAGTTTCAAAATAGAGACATTATTTGGACTCCTCTTTTCAAAGACAATTATTTTGCAAGTAAGGTCTTTAACGAGGAGAGATTTAGTAATAAAAATACTATGCACAGAAAGGCAATAAACCCTCAGTGTTTTCTTTTATGTGTTAGTTCAAGATACTATACTTCCTCCTATTGAACAGTCACCTAAGCCAGCCAGTCATAGTTGTTTTTTTTTCTGTTTTAAAAACAGAAAATACATGTGTTTTTATAAATGCATTTGGATTTTGTTTTGGAGACCTCCCTGGTGGCTCAGATGGTAAAGAATCTGCCTGCAATGCAGGAGACTCGGGTTCAGTCCCTGGGTTGGGAAGATCCCCTGGAGAAGGGAAAGGCTACCCACTTCAGTATTCTGGCCTGGGGAATCCCGTGGACAGAGGAGCCTGGCAGGCTACAGTCCACAGGGTCAAAAAGAGTAGTGCCCAACTGAGCGACTTTGACGATTTCACTCTGCATACAAAAGTTTTGAGATCTTTGCTTTAAATAACCAAAATGAAATGAAAATAATGAATGAACATTAGCCTGCTTTCAAACACAATGTATATGAAATACTGTGATCGAATGACCTTTCTGAAAGAAATCAGCAAAATTCTCAAACCGCCCAGTTACGTGGCAGAGTTTCCTGAAACGGCAGTGCACAGTAGCTTTGCATAATATTTTAGATTTCCCTATAAATACACAAGACAATGTCCACAATATCCTCTAGGTTAATTGAACCATGCACTATACATCTGACATTTTCAATAGATTTTTAAAGTACTTGTATTTAGATTGAGAGATATAAAAAGTAGAGCTTGCAGAAGAAAGAAAAATATAAGCACGAGGAGTCAGGAGTGGACCCTGTGTCTTTGGTCTCTAAAAGGATGTCCTTTATATTCCCTGAGAAGTTAGATTTGGAAGCAACTGCTTTTAACAAAAGGGATGAGGGGGGGTCAACGAGAAACAATCGTAAGGATATTAACTAACTGTTCTGCATCACTGACTACTATAATGAGGTTATGAATATTCCAGCTCAGTCTAGACACCACAGTTCTGGCTTCCGTGTGGTACTATCTTCATGTCCTTCTGATTTGAATTGATTGTTGAGAAAATAAGATGATTTACCTGAACTCGACTGTTGGGGCAATAAAGACCCTGATAAAGACAGACGTGGAAGAGAGTCCTTGGTTTGGCGTCAGCAGATGACATTGGCAGCCAGGTCCTATAAAGAGGAACAGCTAGGCTGGGAGTGGCTTATTAACTTTACATTTTTTCCTTGAGTGTAATTCCCAGCACACTTTCTTGACCATGGCAATTTGCCAGATCAACAGCAATGTTTGCCATCGAGTTTCTTTTGAATTTACCATAATGGGTTTTGTCAGAGTGAATACATAAGGTCACTTTCCCCCATTCTCTTTCATTTCACAGGAAACTACCATCAAATACAAATATACTTGGAGGATATTAAACATCACTTTCACTTAGCCCAAGATTTCAGAGTCTGAGAGAAACATTGAAAGGTTGCCTGACTCACTGAGTCTAGTGGAGTCAGAGAACCCTCTGGGAAAGGCTGACAAACACGAAGCCTATTGAGGATTCTGTTTTTATTTTTCCTCTAGCTGAGAATATATCAATCTGCTGAAGCATTTTAAGGATTTGAATTGCTCTGCCAATATTTATTCGGGATGCAACTAGAAGCTACAAAGTTGATTATAAAGCCAGGAAGAGTACCACAGGAACATTTATTGAGCTAAATATGTTGGCAGCAACTCAACCCACAGGAGGCAGATAAAAATAAATGAAAATAAACAATTACTAATATGTGTCATTTAGCTCACAAATGCAGTGCACGTTTTCTCAAGCTAAATATGAAACATTCTATATCTGACTATACACACATCAGCCTAGGAACTCAATACCAGTTTTATCTTTACATTTCTTAAAACTTTTTACTTTATATTGGAGTCCAACTGGTTAATAATCTTGTGACAGTTTCAGGTGCTCACCGAAGGGACCCAGCCATACACACACATGTATCCGTTCTCCCCAAAGCTACCTTCCCATCTGGGCGGCCACACAGCATTGAGGTGAGTTCCCTGTGCTGTACAGTATCAGTTTTATAAAGCTGAGTGTAACACACACTAAATATATCCGTTCAGTTCAGTAGCTTAGTCATGTCCGACCCCGTGGACTGCAGCACGCCAGGCTTCCCTGTCCATCACCAACTCCTGGAGTTCACCCAAACTCATGTCCATTGACTTGGTGATGCCATCCAACCATCTCATCCTCTGTCACCCCCTTCTCCTCCTGCCTTCAGTCTTTCCCAGCATCGGGATCTTTTCAAATGAGTCAGTTCTTCACATCAGGTAGCCAAATTATTGGAGTTTCAGCTTCAACATTAGACCTTCCAATGAACACCCAGGACTGGTCTCCTTTAGGATGGACTGGTTGGATTGCAAAGGGACTCTCAAGAGCCTTCTCCAATGACACAGTTCAAAAGCATCTATTCTTCAGTGCTTAGATTTTTTTATACTCCAACTCTCATACCCATACATGACTACTGGAAAAACCATAGCCTTGACTACATGAACCTTTGTTGACAAAGTAATGTCTCTGCTTTTTAATATGCTGTCTAGGTTGGTCATAACTTTCATTCCAAGGAGTAAGTGTCTTTTAATTTCATGGTGGCAATCACCATCTGCAGTGATTCTGGAGCCCCCCAAAATAAAGTCAGTCACTGTTTCCCCATCTATTTGCCATAAAGTGATGGGACCAGATGCCATGATCTCAGTTTTCTGAATGTTGAGCTTTAAGCCAACTTTTTCACTCTCCTCTTTCACTTTTATCAAGAGGCTTTTTAGTTCCTCTTCACTTTCTGCCATAAGAGTGGTATCATCTGCATATCTAAGGTTCTTGATATTTCTCCTGGCAATCTTGATTCCAGCCTGTGCTTCATCCAGCCCAGCATTTCTCATGATGTACTCTGCATATAAGTTAAATAAGCAGGGTGACAACATGCAGCCGTGACGTACTCCTTTTCCTATTTGGAACCAGTCCGTTATTCCATGTCTAGTTCCAGCTGTTGCTTCCTGATTCGCAAACAGGTTTCACAAGAGGCAGGTCAGGTGGTCTGGTATTTCCATCACATTCAGAATTTTCCACAGTTTATTGTGATCCACACAGTCAAAGGCTTTGGCATAGTCAATAAAGCAGAAATAGATGTTTTTCTGGAACTCTCTTGTTTTTTCCATGATTCAGTGGGTGTTGGCAATTTGATCTCTGGTTCCTCTGCCTTTTCTAAAACCAGCTTGAACATCTGCAAGTTCACGGTTCATGTATTGCTGAAGCCTGGCTTGGAGAATTTTGAGCATTACTTTACTAGCATGTGAGATGAGTGCAACTATGCGGTAGTTTGAGCATTATTTGGCATTGCCTTTCTTGGAATTGGAATGAAAACTGACCTTTTCCAGTCCTGTGGCCACTACTGAGTTTTCCAAATTTGCTAGCATATTGAGTGCAGCACTTTCACAGCATCATCTTTGAGCATTTGAAATAGCTCAACTGGAATTCCATCACCTCCACTAGATTGGTTCATAGTGATGCTTTCTAAGGCCCACTTGACTTCACATTCCAGGATGTCTGGCTCTAGGTGAGTGATCACACCATCGTGATTATCTGGGTTGTGAAGATTTTTCTTGTACAGTTCTTTTGTGTATTCTTGCCACATCTTCTTAATATCTTCTGCTTCTGTTAGGTCCATACCATTTCTGTCCTTTATCGAGCCCATCTTTGCATGAAATGTTCCCTTGGTATCTCTAATTTTCTTGAAGAGATCTCTAGTCTTTCCCATTCTATTGTTTTCCTCTATTTCTTTGCAATGATCACTGAGGAAGGCTTTCTTATCTCTCCTTGCTAATCTTTGGAACTCTGCAATCAAATGGGTATATCTTTCTTCTTCTCCTTTGCTTTTCGCTTCTCTTCTTTCAACAGCTATTTCTAAGGCCTCCTCAGAAGGCCATTTTGCTTTTTTTCATTTCTTTTTTTTGGGGGATGGTCTTGATCCCTGTCTCCTGTACAATGTCATGAACCTCCATTCATAGTTCACCAGGCACTCTGTCTATCAGATCTAGTCTCTTGAATCTATTTTTCTCTTCCACCGTATAGTCATAAGGGATTTGATTTAGGTCATACCTGAATGGTCTAGTGGTTTTCCCGACTTTCCTCAATTTAAGTCTGAATTTGGCAATAAGGAGTTCATGATCTGAGCCACAGTCAGCTCCCGGTCTTGTTTTTGCTGACTGTATAGAGCTTCGCCATTTTTGGCTGCAAAGAATACAATTAATCTGATTTCAGTGTTGACCATCTGGTGATGTCCATGTACTGAGTCGTCTCTTGTGTTATTGGAAGGGGTGTTTGCTATGACCAGTGCATTCTCTTGGCAAAACTCTATTAGCCTTTGCCCTACTTCATTCTGTACTCCAAGGCCAAATTTGCCTGTTATTCCAGGTGTTTCTTGACTTCCTACTTTTGCATTCCGGTCCCCTATAATGAAAAGGACATCTTTTTTGGGGTGTTAGTTCTAAAAGGTCTTGTAGGTCTTCATAGAACTGTTCAACTTCAGCTTCTTCAGCGTTAGTGGTTGGAGCATAGACTTGGATTACTGTGATATTGAAATGTCTGCCTTGGAAATGAACAGAGATCATTTTGCTGTTTTTGAGGTTTGCATCCAAGTACTGCATTTTGGACTCTTTTGTTGACTATGATGGCTACTCCATTTTTTCTAAGGGATTCCTGCCCACAGTAGTAGATATAATGGTCATCTGAGTTAAATTCACCTATTCCAGTGCTATATTACTATAATACAATAGCAATGTAGGAGACGCATGATATCTGGATCGGGAAGAACCCTGGAGAAGGAAATGGCAACCGGCTCCAGGTATTCTTGCCTGGAGAATTCCATGGACAGAGGAGCCTGGCAGGCTACAGTCCATGGGGTCACAGAGTTGGACACAACTGAGCTACTAACACATTTCTGGCCTTGAGGCCTGTGGGATCTTAGCTCATCAACCAGGGATCAAACCCACGCACCCTCCTTTGGAAGGTGAAGTCTTAACCACTGGACCCCCTGGGAAGTCCATGTGGTGCCTTTGCAGATACAACACGAAAGATCCAATCCATGAAAGAAGTAATGATAAGCTGACCTTTATCAAAACTTCTGCTCTGCAAAATACACTGTCAAGAGAATCAGAAGACATGCCACAAAGAAAATATTTGCAAAAGACACGTCTGATAAAGGACTGTTATCCGAACTACACAAAGAAGTCTTAAAACACAACCATAAGGAAACAAACCAAAAAACTTGATTAAAAAAATGGGCAAAAGATCTGAAGAGACACCTCCCCAAAGAAGATATACTACAGATAAACAGGCAAATAAACCTGTGAAAAGATGCTCTGTCATTGGCTGTCCACTAGTGCCTCAGAAGGACTGAATGTTCAGTTACACAGAGGACCCTTTGGAAAGCTTCAGTGTATGAATGGTGAATCCCAAGCCCCATCTCAGCAGAGGCCAGGAATAAAGATGTGTTTATCCAGGAATGATTTGTGGAGAAACCTGTGGTCTAATGAAATGAGTCCCCCGGACCCAAACGGGAGATCTACAGGAGTTTTGCAATTTCACATCATTAGAAACACCACGAGCTTGGACTGAAAGGGACAAAGAGAAGTTTAGGAAGACGTATGGGGATTCCTTAAAAAACTAGGAATAAAACCACCATATGACCCAGCAATCCCATTCCGAGACATATACCCTAAGGAAACCAAAACTGAAAAAGACCCATGTATCCCATTGTTCACTGAAGCACTATTTGCAATAGCTAGAACATGGAAGCCACCTAGATGTCCATTGACAAATGAACGGATAAAGAAGTTGTGGTACATATAAACAATAGAACATTACTCAACCATAAAAATGGACACATTTGAGTCAGTTATATTGAGGCAAATGAACCCAGAGCCTATTATACAGAGTGAAGTCAGAAAGAAGAAAATAAATATCATATACTAACACATATATACAGAATCTAGAAAAATGATAATGAAGAATTTATTTGCAAGGCAGCAATGGAGAAACATAGAGAACAGACATATGGGCCTGGGGAGAGGGGAGGAGAGGGTGAGCTCTGTGGAGAGAGTAACGTGGAAACTTACATTGCCATATGTAAAATAGATAGCCAATGGGAATTTGCTGCATATATTAGGAAACTCAAACAGGGGCTCTGTATCAACCTAGAGGGTGGGATTGGGAGGGAGATGGGAGGGAGGTTCAAAGGAAGGGGATGTATGTAAACCTATGGCTGATTCATGTTGAAGTTCAACAGAAAACAACAAAATGCTGTAAAGCAACTATCCTTCCCTTAAAAAATAAATTTAAAAAAGAGAAGTTTAAATGAAGAGAGGCTATCTGAACCCCTAAATTCTAAAAGGCAAGAAACGGTCTGCTGAAACCCCTTGGCCCCAAGCATAGTCTATCTTCCAAGATAAAGGAAGGATGCTGCTGAGGGCTAGGCCACAGGTCCAGAGGACGGGTGGCCAGCCACCAAGCATGTTTTACAAGACTCAAATCCTAGTCAAGTTTGCCCAGCTGGATTTCTGAAATTGCTTGGGACTGGTGACTACATTTTTCCTTCCATTTTATCCCTTTGGATCAGGAACATCTGTAACTATGAACTGTTATCTGATGTCTGTCCCACCACTGTATTTTGGAAGCAGATAACTCATTTTTCCAGTTTCACAGGCCCACAGATGGAGAGGAACATTGCCCCATGATGGATTATATCCAGAGGCTCTACCATGTCTAACTGATAAGATGAAGTTTGGGACTTGTGAGTTGATAAGATTCAGATGAGACTTTGGATTTAACTGGATGCTGTAATGGGTTGAGCCTTTGGGGGACACTGCAGGGAGATGGATATATTTTGTGTATAAGATGGACACAAATGTTTGGGGGCCAGAGTTCACACTATGTTGTAAGCTGGATTATGGCTCCTTGGAGATATCAATACCCCAGTCCCTGGAATCATTGAATAGGTTACCTTCCAAGGTAAAAGGGACTCCGTGGATATGATTAAGTTAGGAACTTGAGATGGAGAGGTTATCCCAGATTTTCCAGGTGGTCCCAGTGTAAGAGATAAGTTGTGGAGTCAATAAAAGGATGAAGTAAAAAAAAAGACAGAAGCAGAGGCTGGAATGATTTGCTTTGAATATGATCACAAGCCAGAGAACGCAGGTGCCCTTGAGGAGCTGGAATCCTTAAGGAAACATAGTCTCCCCTAAGGGGCTTTCCAGGTGGCGCAGTGGAAAAGAACTCACCTGCCAGTGCAGGAGACGCAAGAGATGTGAGTTCAGTCCCTGGGTCGGGAAGGTCCCCTGGAGGAGGGCATGGCAACCCCCTC